>NC_045772.1:315659-618818 GCF_008692025.1 Phocoena sinus
CCTAGCAGGCGGCCAGGCCTGGGGAGACAGGCTCTGCCTGGGGTCCTGGCGACACAGACGGGTGTGGGCTGGTCGGACCTGTGCGCTGAGGCCAGCCCGAGGGCCTCGCTGGCCGTCCTGTGCCTGGAGCCGGGGTCCTGACCCCTTCACACACCCACTCCAGTCCCCGCACGTGGCGCTGACTCCAACATCACCAGGGCAATACAGCGGCCCCGAGGTCTTGGCCTCCCGCTCCCGCCCCCCTGCCCCTGGGGCCGCCCCTACTCACGGGTTCTCTCTGGGCCCCGGTTCAGGCCACCCTGGGCATCGCCGTGACCTCTGTCCACGGGGGAGCTGCACCTGGGCCCCGACTCAGAGCTGCAGACGAGGCCAACTCTGAGCCCACGCCCAGGAGACCCGGCCCCCAGGCAGCCGGGGCCGCCCCCCGCCCCAGCCCCGCCTCACCAGCAGAAAGGCTGGAAGTCGGCAAACTTGGCCCAGCCTCTCTCCTCCGCAGCCGAGGCGCTGGGCGCGCTGGCCGCCCACACACTGGAACCCACGTCCATCGCCACTGCCGGGGCCAGGCCTGAGGCTGTGGAATTCACTGGCTCATCAGACACCGTCCAGGGGGCGCCTGCTGGGGGAGACGCGGTGTCCAGGCCCCTTGACCAGCACATGACCGGTGGTGGAGGCCCCACAGCAATGGTGTGGGTGTGCCTTCCCCCACGGTACTGGGGGACACCCACCTCTAGCCGTGACGGTGTGGCCAAGAGTGACCGTGACGGGGCGGGAGACCAAGGGCATGTGAGCGTGTTTGAAAGTGTGTGCCGGGGGGTCAGTGGGCATCAGGCCCACAGCAGCCCAGCCACACACACACACACACACACACACACACACACACACAGGCCCACAGGCCAGGGCACCAAATCCTCTGTCCCCCATGTTCCCGCCCAAGCCCCTTGCCCGGCCCGCACCCTGTGGCCCCATCATCTACCTTCTGAGCCACCCTCAACACGAGGACCTTCCTTCTGGACGGCAGCCCGAGGGGCGCCCGCCCGAGCCCCGTCCCCGTCTGCTTCCGAGCTCTCCTCCCCACCTTGGCCTCGGTGCTCCAGGCCGTCCTTCCGGCAGCTCTCCGAAGCGTGAGGGCCCCCGAACCTGGGGGGAGACCCACGGTCAGAGCAGCCCTTCCCGCCTGCCCAGGGCGCCACGGCACGGCTGAGACAGGGCTGGTGCCCGTGTGGTGCCCAGGCCCACCTGGCTCTGGTCACTCGGGCCACACAGTGTGTCTCCTCATCCTCCCAGAGGTCGTCATCCTCGTCGAAAGGCTGGATGTGGTCACTGCAGCAGGCCTCAAACAGAGCGGCACCGGGCTGCAGGAGAGCACACGTGGGCCACATGGCCCCCACACGCCCGGCCACCCCCAAGGGGCATCCACGGGACTCACGCTTTCCTCGTCAGCGTCGACGCTGAAGTTGATCTCCGCAATCCTGTCAAATGGGGCGCTGCGAGGACAACAGGGACGCCGTCAAGTCCCCCCAGGAGGGAGAGAAGGGGGAGGCAGCCCACCGAGGGAGGCAAAGGCAGGGGCGGGGGGCCAGGGCTGCAGGCCGAGCCCGGGTGGGTGCACGGGCTCCCCTCCCACCTCTGGATGGGCGGCTAGGGGTGACTCCCACCCGGCTGCTCTGCCTCCCCAGAGGGCGTCTCCAGGCGTTGGGCCACATGTGGCTTCCAGCTGAGCAAGTGTGATGGCTCTGAAGGCCAGGCAGGGCTAAGCCACAGGTCAGGGACCTGGTCACACCGAGCAGAGCCCGGCTCCCTCCCAAAGGCACGAGGGTGAGGCAGGTGGGCGTGTCCCACTGGGCTCACTTCACGCTGTCGTCCTGCTCAGCAAACTCCTCGTCGCTGAAGCCAAACTGGTCCACGAAGGTGGCCGTCATCTGCTGGACCTGGTACTCGGAGAAAGCCTGGGCAACAGGACCGTGGCCGCTCTCAGGAACCCCCCTGGTGCTTCAGTGGCTTCTCCCAGGTCCTGCCCTCTCGGCTGGGCACCCACAGGCAGCCATGTCCAAACAGCCTGTGACTCTGACTTTCCATTCGCCCACCATGTCCCCAAGGGTCTCATCAATGTCAAGTGGCCCTGCGGGCGCCCCCTAAGTAGAGGAGGGTGGGGCTGCACCCCCTGCAGAAGCGGGGGGATGAGCACCTCCCCGGCCCCGCCCGAGGCTCTGGTGACACGTGCAGGACACTCCCGAGGCCTAAGCGCTGCCGAGAGCGTGGGGATGAGGGGCCTGGCCTCACGCACCTGCTGAAGGGACAGCTCATTAGGGAAAACGCCCTCCATGTCCTCATCCTCACTCGAGGGGTGAAGATGGTGGGTGCTAACCTGCAACAGCCAGGGTGAGCGGGCATGAGACAGCGTCTGGGGCCGTGCCGACCCACTCTCCCTTGCAGGGCGTGCCGGGCCTCGGGCACCAGGAGTCCCGCAAGCCCAGGTCGGGCAGGGACCAGGGCGGGGACAGCGCTCTGCCCAGGGGGCCCCCCACTCTCGGCCGGCCTGGGGCCTGCTCACCAGGTCCACCGCGTTCCTGCGGTTGGCCTCCGTCAGCGTCTCCTCCACAAAGCTCTCCCAGCGCCCGCGGCAATCCGAGGGGAGCCCTGCGGGGAAGGCTGCCCGGTGAGCCCTTGGGATGGAGCCAGCAGCTGCATCCTGGTCCCGCGAGGGCTCACAGGCCGACCGGGGAGCCCCGGGGACACAGGAACCACGGGGCACGGGCACGTCCCTCTTGGCCTTACAGGCCCAACCCAGCAGGCCTGGGTGTGTCTGTTTTTCTGGGGAGGTCGGAGCCCAGAGACGTTCACAGTCCAGAAAGAGAGAACTTCACACTCGCCCCCAACCCCACACCGGGCCATCCTGGGTGCGCACGCTCGTCACAGGTGCTGACGGGCTGGGGGCCGGACTGAGAGCAGCCCGCTCGTGTCAGAGGGCACCCCCCCGCCCCCCCCCCCCAGCCTCCTGGCTCACAGCTGCCCTGGGACCACAGGGGGCCATGGCCAAGGTCACCATGGGGGCAACTAGGCGAGGGCACGGGGGCGGGGGGCCATGGAGGCCACGCCCATTGCACGACCAACTGGACGTCTGCGGGGCAGCTTCCCCAGCCCAGGACAGGGACAAACCCAGCACCTCCCCTGCCTGCCCCGGACTCGGCACCACAGCCCCCAGAAGGGATGGGGATCACCCCGCCCCGACAGCACACACGGCGCTCAGGGGCCCCCCAGACGGTGCTCACTCCTGCTCGCTGTTCACTGAGCACACGCGTCCCCCTGCCCCCTGGCCAGCCCTGTCCTCAGGCCCCCACACAGCGTGGGGGACAAACTGTCTTGGCTGTGAAACCAGCACGAGCCCCCAAGTGCCCTCAGGGTCCCAGCCTCTGTGGCCGTCACTGTCCATCACCCTCAGGCTGCCCCGAGCGCACGCCCCTGCTGTCACCCTGTCAGCCCTGTCACCATGTGCTGCTCGGGCTGGCCCGGCGTCCTCCTCCCCAAGAGGCCACACAGGCCCTTCTAAGCTGCCCGCCTTCTCGCATCTGAACCAAGATCCCTCGGGCTCTCCCCAGCTCAGGCCAGAAAGCCCAGTGCCTGGGAGCTGCAGACTGGGTGCCCAGAACGTGCGAGGGCTGGGAAGGGGCATGGGCGGCGGCTCCCCACTCGGGGCCCCGGATCGCGACGAGGAGGCCCGTGGGGTATGAGGGAGAGCAAGCCTGGCCAGGGTGGCCTCTGCTCAGGCCCTGCGGCCGCTCCCCAGATGAGCCACGAGCTCAGAGAAGAGCCGGACGGCGGAGCAGGAGAGCAGGCGTTTGGGCCGGCGTGGGCGGCCCAGGGCACAGAGGAGGCTGCCGCCCAGGCCCAGGCGCAGCTGACAGGACAGCCCCCGTGGCAAAGGGGGGGCCAAGTGTGTGGCACCAGTGCTGGTCCCGTCCGCCGACGGGCCAAGGGCAGGGGCGGGGCACCTCGGGCAGCGACACCTGGGCCTGGAGGCGCTCACCTCGGAGGACCTCGCTGACCTGGGTCTGCACGGGGCCCCCCTCCAGGCTCTGCACCACTGCGTTGGCGATCCGGGTGAGATGGCCCATGTTCCCGCGCCTCATGCCACCCGCTGCCCTGAAAGAGAGGGTGGCGTCAGGCCTGCCGCCGGCCCTCCTCCGCGGTGCCTCCAGCCGGCCCGGCCTCGGCTCTGCGGCCTCCTCCCCGCGGGCCCCACTGCCCTGCGAAGCCGTCTCGTGGCCTCGCCTGCAGGCTGCTTACTTTTGGAGCACCTGCTCCGCACCCGCGTCGCTCCACTCCCTGCCTACAAGTGAGGTGGGCATTTGCCGCTCCCACTCTGCGCAGACCACCAGACCCGCGCCCGGCTGGGGCTGCGAGTGTTGACCAAGCGCGTCCCGAGCCCCCAGAGAAGACCGAGGGTGGACCCAGGACCCGGGAGTAGGCAGAGCAGCAGGGGCAGCGGGCTGGCTCCCGTCCACCTGCACGTCCCGCACGGCCGCAAACACGTGGCTCTCCCCCCACTTCTCATCTCTCCCACACAGGACCCAACAGAGCAGCAAGTCTTCAGATCCCTGATGCAGCAGGAAGGGCGTCAGTTGTGAGACTCTGGCGCGTCCGTTACAGAAACACAGCCCTTGGGTCCCAGAGTGGACAGCGCTTGCTTTCAACAGTATTCTCTCTCTTCAGAGCCTGACGACAACCAGAGAGGAAGCGAAGGTGGTTCCCAATCGGTGGGCCCACCCGGCAGAGGAAGGGGGTCAGGAGAGACTGGGCAGAACTGGCCCAGACGCGAAGCCGGGCTGAGGGTGGAGGCCTGTGAGCAGCTGTCCAGGTCGCGGGAGAACCGCGCTGAGGCCGCGGCCTGCTGGCATCCAGGCTCACACGCCCGTCCACGGCTTACTATGGCCCAAGGAGCCCTCGGTGACAGCAGTGAGCCGTCCCCTCACACAGGTACACACCTGTGCACCAACACACAAGACATATACAGGAGCGGACTCAGCACAGGCCTCCCTGGGCACTACGCACACCGGGCCCAGCAGAAGGCGGAGCGGCCCCATCTTGCTCGTTGCTACTTGGGAGCGGACGCAGATTTGTGGGTTCAGTAACGGCAGGACAGAAGGGATGAACTAGGTGCGGTCGCAGAGCTCTCCTCACCTGCCCAGAGCAGCCCCTGGCGGGACAGAGTAGGAGCACAGGGGGGCCAGGGCTGCCCACTGGACCCGACCCTGCAGTCACACCAGGGACCTGGGCAGTCAAGACTTTCAAGCAGGAAGTGACACCACCTGCTGGTTTCAGCAAGATCCCAGCTTACCAGCAACAAGAGGGCAGATGGGGCAAGAGGGAAGCAGAAAGGGGCCCGGATGCTCTTTCAAGGGTCTGAGGCTTCAGTAAGAGAAGTGGCTGGAGGCTGGGATGGGGACGTGGGAGGATTCGGGACACAGTGCAGGCACAGGACTGGGGTCTCTGCTGATGGACGGGCAAGGGAGGAAGAGGGTGAGGGGCCCACGGAGCCAGGGGCCGGGCTGTGCAGGCCGCGTCACCCTGCCCCGCGCCCTGGCCCCGCCAGCAGCACTGCAGCTGCTCCCACAGCGGTGGGACCCTTCCTTGAAAACAAACCCTCCACGGCAGCCCTGGAGCCCCACGCGGAGCCCCAGTGGTCCTTACTGTGTGTGGTCATTGGCTTCCCAGGCCTCCAGGATCCTCTGGACCAGGCAACACTGCTGGAACAGCTGGCAGACAGGTGGCACGGGTCAGGGCCAGCAGGGCTGCACACTCCCCTCCACCCAGCCCTGGGCTGAGCGGGCTCAGCAGGCATCAGGCGCACACGTCAGCCCCAAGTTCACTGCGGCGGCGAAGCAGCACAGCCCAGCCTGCGGCCCCCGTGCGACGCCCAGGTAGGTTCTGCTCAGGCTCGCCCACGTGGCGACGGGGTCGCATCAGGACACTCTCGTCCCCTCAGCCTCCCGGAGGTCGTGTCCTCCCCCTCGGGCCACTCTCCTGCCTTCTCCGTCCAGGAGGAAGAGGCCGGCAGCCCCAGGGCTCACTTGCTTCCAGGCCCTCACACAGGCAGCTTCCCGTAACTGGAATGTTTGCTCCGGGCCCCAAATCGCATGCCCACCCCGCGTGTGGCCTCACTATCTGGGTGAGGGTCCCTTGCTGGCCTGCATGGCCGCTGCACACACCTACCCCCCCGTGGCTCTCATCACTGAAACCGCCCACTCCTGGCTATTTACCCCCTTGGCTGTGTTCCGGCTCAGGCCTGCAGGTGCAGCCCTTCTCGACCCTCTCCCAGGTCTCTGGTCAGGGGCCCCGTTGCCAAGCCCCTCCTGTCTGAGCCTTGCAGCCACCCGGGCAGAGCCGACCCCCAGGGCCCCGCGCGCATAGGTGGGCTCCTCGGCTTGGGGACCGCCTGGGCCACACGCTCCACCCACGTGCTGCTTCCTTCTTCCTTCCTCAGCGAACACCCACTAAGGCTGACTCCCTGCAGCCCCGCGCGGCCGCTCAGGACGCTCTTGCTTGCGGCCCCGGGAAGGGCGACCCCAGCGGGTCTCCACACAGTGTGCTCGGGTGAGCGGGAAAGCGTCAGGGAAGAGGCGGGCCGTGCAGAGCACCCACACTTTCCAGAGGCTCAAAATCCCAGAAAGTCTTCTTGTGAGAACTGGTATGTCCCCCCCTCCCCTGGCACCTCCCCGGCGCAGCATTCACACCATGACGGGGCTGCTTGCCCTCACGGCCTGGAGGAGCCTACCCGGGGGCAGCAACGGGGCTTCTTCTACACCCCTCCGGGGCCCTCCACTCCACCGGCTCTGGGGCCCTGGCAAACACGGACACCTTCTTTGGGATTTCCCGTCTCACGGGTGAAAGAGCAGCTCACCCCGTGTCCCGGGAGGATTAGAGGAGAAAGCACACGAGGGCCCAGAGCAACGTAACGTCCACACGGTCTGGGTAGGGTTCAGCACACGCAGCAACACACAGGACGCACAGGACATGCAGGACACAGCTACACGCGTGACGCGGCCTGGACCTACGTGGGTCACCATCGTGCTCTCAGGGCGGCTGGCGGCAGGCTGGAGGGTCTCTGGATCCCCGCTGGAGGGCGGAGGCTCCACCGCGCCCTCAGGTCCGCCGGCCACGGCCCTGTCCTCCCGGGCAGAGTGGGACAGGATGGCGGCTATGCACAGCTCCACTTGGAAGTGCAGGAAGTTATTCCAGGCGTACTTAACAAACAGGTCCTGGGGAGACAGAGGGTGAGGGAAGCCCCGTGTCCTGCAGGCCGAACGTGAGGGGCCCTGCTGCCCTGCCCACTTCCCCGTGCTGTGTCCTGACGTCCGGGCGGCCACGGGCCTTCCATCTCCATCCAGCTCCGTAATCTCTGCTCGTGTGACCGCTTCCTGTGGTTTCCTTATCCTCTGTCCTAGGTTAGAAGCTTCACCCGCAGACCCTCAACCTCCCTCCTTCTCCAGTGCATCTTGACAAGGCTGTAGGCCTCCCTGTAAAATCCACCGCAGCTACACTCTACACATTTTGCTATGTAGTATTTTTATCGTCTTTCCTTTATGATTTTATCTTTGACCCACAAGTTACTGGGAGTGTGTTCAATTCTCCAACCCCTGGGGATCCTATCCAGGAGGGCCATGAAATCAGGAGGTGCACACATGGACACTCCCCAAGGGAGCCCCAAGGGGCCCAAACAGAAGCTCCCAGGCAGACGCCCCCGAGGAGGCTAAATGGGCAGCTGCAGCCCCTCTGCATCGGTCTTTTCCAGACCTGCCCCTGAGGCGAGCAGAGCGGCACCAGCAGGGAGGCGGGACAGGCACACCTGCCACGCCCACATGGCCACCTCACACCCAGCAGGGTCCACAGCTGCCTGCACCCCACACCGTCTGCTGCCTACACGGAAGGAAGCGGGCTGCACACGATGGGGAGATGGGGCTGGGGAAAGGGGTGTAGGCTCCAGCCCAGGATATAAGTCTGGACCCTTCCTTCCCACCAGGGAGTGGGGAGCTGGATAAGGAAGGAGGCCCGTCTGCCTGACATAGCTCTCCTCCCCCACAGAAACACAGTCTCCAGTCTCGACTTCACCTTCTCTGCCTGTGTGACTTTGGGTGACACTGGAGGTGGCTTCATCCATGCTGCCTCGTCTTCAACAGTCAGACCCACCTCCCAATAAAGAAAAGCCCATACCAGATGGCTTCACTGGAATTCTACCAAACATTTAAAGAAGAATTAACAACACCAATCCTTCTCAAAGTCTCCCCAAAAAACTAAAGGGAGCACTTTCTACCAAATTCAGTCTGTGAGGCCAGCACTGCCCTGACACCAAAGACATCACAAGAAAAGAAAATTACAGACCAACATCCCTTAAGAACACTGATGCAAAAATTCTCCACAAAATACTAACAAACTGAATTCAGCAGCATATGAGAAGAAAATTATACACTATGACCAAGTGGGATTTATTCCCAGAATGCAAGAATGGTTCAACATGTGAAAATCCTTCAGTGTAATATACACCACATTAAAAGAATGAAGGACAAAAACCAGTCATCTCAACTGACACTGAAAAATCATTTGACAAAATTCAACACATTTTCTTGATAAAAACACTTAATAAACTAGGAATAAAGGAAACTTCCTCAACACAGTGAAGAGCATCTATGACAAGAGCACAGCAAACATCACATTCAGTGGTGAGAGACTGAAAGCTTTCCTTCTAAGACCCAAAACAAAGAAAGGATGCCCCTTTCGCCACCTGTATTCAGCACTGCACTTGAAGTTCTAGCCAGGGCCATTAGGCAATGAAAAGAAATAAAAGGCATCAAAACAACAGGAGAAGCCAACGCAGAGATTGGTTCAAGATGGCAGAGTAGAAGGACGTGCGCTCGCTCCCTCTTGCTAGAGCACCGGCATCACAACTGCTGAACAATCCTCGACAGGAAGACACTGGAACTCACCAAAAAAGATGCCCCACATCCAAAGTCGAAGGCGAAGCCACAGTGAGACGGTAGGAGGGGCGCAATCACAATACAATCAAATCCCATAACTGCTGGTGGGTGACTCACAGACTGGAGAACATTTATACCACAGAAGTCCACACACTGGAGTGAAGGTTCTGAGTCCCACGTCAGGCTTCCCAACCTGGGGTTCCGGCAACGGGAGGAGGAATTCCCAGAAAATCAGACTTTGAAGCCTAGTGGGATTTGATTGCAGGAATTTGACAGGACTGGGGGAAACAGAGACTCCACTAGTGGAGGGCACACACAAACTAGTGTGCACCTCGGGACCCAGGGGAAGGAGCAGTGACCCCATAGGAGACTGAACCAGACCTACCTGCTAGTGTTAGAGGTTCTCCTCAGAGGCAGGGGGTGGCTGTGGTTCACCATGGGGACAAGGACACTGGCAGCAGAAGTTCTGGGAAGTACTCCTTGCCGTGAGCCCTCCCAGAGTCCGCCATTAGCCCCACCAAAGAGGCCAGGTAGGCTCCAGTGTTGGGTCGCCTCAGGCCAAACAACCAACAGGGAGGGAACCCAGCCCCACCCATCAGCAGACAAGCAGATTAAAGTTTTAATGAGTTCTGCCGACCAAAGCAACAGCCAGCTCTACCCACCACCAGTCCCTCCCATCAGGAAACTTGCATAAGCCTCTCAGATAGCTTCATCCACCAGAGGGCAGACAGCAGAAGCAAGAAGAACTACAATCCTGCAGACTGTGAACAAAAACCACATTCACAGAAAGACAGACAAGATGAAAAGGCAGAGGGCTATGTACCAGATGAAGGAACAAGATAAAACCCCAGAAAAACAACTAAATGAAGTGGGGATAGGCAACCTGCCAGAAAAAGAATTCAGAATAACGATAGTGAAGATGCTCCAGGACCTCGGAAAAAGAATGGACGCAAAGATCGAGAAGATGCAAGAAATGTTTAACAAAGACCCAGAAGAATTAAAGAACAAACTAACAGATGAATAACTAAAATGAAAAATACACTAGAAGGACTCGATAGCAGAATAACTGAGGCAGAAAAATGGATAAGTGACCTGGAAGACAGAATGGTGGAATTCACTGCTGTGGAACAGAATGAAGAAAAACGAACGAAAAGAGATGAAGACAGCCTAAGAGACCTCTGGGCCAACATTAAATGCAACGACATTCGTATTATAGGGGTCCCAGAAGGAGAAGAGAGAGAGAAAGGACCCGAGAAAATATTTGAAGAGATTTTAGTCGAAAACTTCCCTAACACGGGAAAGGAAATAGTCACTCAGGTCCAGGAAGCACAGAGAGTCCCATACAGGATAAACCCAAGGAGAAACACGCCAAGACACATAGTAATCAAACTGGCAAAAATTAAAGACAAAGAAAAATTATTGAAAGCAACAAGGGAAAAACAACAAATAACATACAAGGGAACTCCTATAAGGCTAACAGCTGATTTCGCAGCTGTTAACAGCTGATTTTTTTTTAGAAACTCTAAAAGCCAGAACGGAGTGGCAAGATATATTTAAAGTGATGAAAGGGAATAACCTACAACCAAGATTACCCTACCCGGCAGGGATCTCATTCAGATTCAAGGCAGAAATCAAAAGCTTTACAGACAAGGAAAAGCTAAGAGAATTCAGCAGCACCAACCAGCTCTACAACAAATGCTAAAGGAACTTCTCTAAGTGGGAGACACAAGACAAGAAAAGAACCTACAAAAACAAACCCAAAACAATTAAGAAAATGGTAACAGGAACATACATATTGATAAGTACCTTAAACGTGAATGGATTAAATGCTCCAACCAAAAGACACAGGCTCGCTGAATGGATACAAAAACAAGACCCATATATATGCTGTCTACAAGAGACCCACTTCAGACCTAGAGACACATACAGACTGAAAGTGAGGGGATGGAAAAAGATATTCCATGCAAATGGAAATCAAAAGAAAGCTGGAGTAGTAATACTCATATCAGATAAAACAGACTTTAAAATAAAGACTGTTACAAGAGACAAGGAAGGACACCACATAATGATCAAGGGATCAATCCAAGAAGAAGACGTAACAATTATAAATACACGTGCACCCAACATAGGAGCACCTCAATGCATAAGGCAACTGCTAACAGCTCTAAAAGAGGAAATCGACAGTAACACAGTAACAGTGGGGGACTTTAACACCTGACTTACACCAATGGACAGATCATCCAAACAGAAAATTAATAAGGAAACACAAGCTTTAAATGACACAATAGACCAGACAGATTTAATTGATATTTATAGGACATTCTACCCCAAAACAGCAGATCACACTTTCTTCTCAAGTGCACACAGAACATTCTCCAGGATAGATCACGTCTTGGGTCACAAATCAAGCCTCAGTAAATTTAAGAAAACTGAAATCATATCAAGCATCTTTTCCGACCACAACACTGAAGATCAGAAATGAATTACAGGAAAAAAACGTAAAAAACACAAACACATTGAGGCTAAACAACACGTTACTAAATAACCAAGAGATCACTGAAGAAATCAAAAAGGAAATAAAAAAATACCTGGAGACAAATGACAATGAAAACACAACGATCCAAAACCTATGGGATGCTGCAAAAGCAGTTCTAAGAGGGAAGTTTATAGTTATACAAGCCTACCCCAAGAAACAAGAAACATCTCAAATAAACAATCTAACCTTACACCTAAAAGAACTAGAGAAAGAAGAACAAACAAAACCCAAAGTTAGTAGAAGGAAAGAAATCGTAAAGATCAGAGCAGAAATAAATGAAATAGAAACAAAGAAAACAATAGCAAAGATGAATAAAACTAAAAGCTGGTTCTTTGAGAAGATAAATAAAATTGATAAAACATTAGCCAGAATCATCAAGAAAAAGAGATAGAGGACTCAAATCAATAAAATTAGAAATGAAAAACGAGAAGTTACAACGGACACTGCAGAAATACAAAGCATCCTAAGAGACTACTACAAGCAACTCTATGCCAATAAAATGGACAACCTGGAAGAAACTGACAAATTCTTAGGAAGGTATAACCTTCCAAGACTAAACCAGGAAGAAACAGAAAATACGAACAGAATTACTTTCAGTTTCAAGTAGTGAAATTGAAACTGTGATTTAAAATCTTCCAGCAAACAAAAGTCCAGGACCAGATGGCTTCACAGGTAAATTCTATCAAACATTTAGAGAAGAGCTAACACTTATCCATCTCAAACTCTTCCAAAAAACTGCAAAGGAAGGAACACTCCCAAACTCATTCTATGAGGCCACCATCACCCTGATACCAAAACCAAACAAAGACACTACAAAAAAAGAAAATTACAGACCAATATCACTGATGAATATAGATGCAAAACTCCTCAACAAAATACCAGCAAACAGAATCCAACCACACATTAAAAGGATCATACACCATGATCAAGTGGGATTTATCCCAGGGATGCAAGGATTCTTCGATATATGCACTCAGTCAACGTGATACACCATATTAACAACCTGAAGAATAAAAACCGTATGATCGTCTCAACAGATGCAGAAAGGGCTCTGACAAAATTCAACACCCATTTATGATAAAAACTCCCCAGAAAGTGGGCAGAGAGGGAACCTACCTCAACATAATAAAGGCCACATACGACAAACCCACAGCAAACGTCATTCTCAATGGTGAAAAACTGAAAGCATTTCCTCTAAGATCAGGAACAAGACACGGATGTCCACTCTCACCACTATTACTCAACATGGTTTTGGAAGTCCTAGCCATGGCAATCAGAGAAGAAAAAGAAATAAAAGGAATACAAATTGGAAAAGAAGAAGTAAAACTGTCACTGGTTTCAGATGACATGATACTATACATACAGAATCCTAAAGATGCCACCAGAAAACTACTAGAGCTAATCAATGAATTGGGTAAAGTTGCAAGATACAAAATTAATGCACAGAAATCTCTTGCATCCCTATACACTAACAACAAAAGAAAGAGAAATTAAGGGTAAATCCCATTCACCACTGCAACAAAAAGAATAAAATACCTAGGAATAAACCTACGTGAGAAGGTAAAAGACCTGTACTCAGAAAACTATAAGACACTGGTGAAAGAAATCAAAGATGACACAAACTGACGGAGAGATATACCATGTTCTTGGGTTGGAAGAATCAATACTGTGAAAATGACCATAAACAATCTACAGATTCAATGCAATCCCTATCAAATTACCAATGGCATTTTTTACAGAACTAGAACAAAAAATCTTAAAATTTATATGGAGACACAAAAGACCCCGAATAGCCAAGGCAGTCTTGAGGGGAAAAAAAGGAGCGGAGGAATCAGACTCCCTGATTTCAGACTATACTACAAAGCTACAGTAATCAAGTCAGTATGGTACTGGCACAAAAACAGAAATATAGATCAATGGAACAGGATAGAAAGCCCAAAGATAAACCCACACACCTATGGTCAACTAATCTATGACAAAGGAGGCAAGGATATACAACAGAGAAAAGACAGTCTCTCCAATAAGTGGTGCTGGCAAAACTGGAAACTACATGTCAAAGACTGAAATTAGTACACTCCCTAACACCATACACAAAAATAAACTCAAAATGGATTAGAGACCTAAATGTAAGACTGGACACTATAAAACTCTTAGAGGGAAACGTAGGAAGAACACTCTGACATAAATCACAGCAAGATCTTTTTTGATCCACCTCCCAGAGTAATGGAAATAAAAACAAAAATAAACAAATAGGACCTAACAAAACTTAAAAGCTTTTGCAAAGCAAAGGAAACTACAAACAAGACGAAAAAACAACCCTCAGAATGGGGGAAAATATTTGCAAATTAATCAACGGACAAAGGATTAATCTCCAAAATATATAAACAGCTCATGCAGCTCGATATTAAAATAACAAAGAACCCAATCCAAAAATGGGCAGAAGACCTAAATAGACATTTCTCCAAAGAGGACATACAGATGGCTAAGAAGCACATGAAAAGCTGCTCAACATCACTAATCATCAGAGAAATGCAAATCAAAACTACAATGAGGTATCACCTCACACCAGTTAGAATGGGCATCATCAGAAAATCTACAAACAACCAATGCTGGAGAGGGTGTGGAGAAAAGGGAACCCTCTTGCACTGTTGGTGGGAATATAAATTGATACAGCCACTATGGAGAACAGTATGGAGGTTCCTTAAAAAACTAAAAGTAGAATTACCATATGACCCAGCAATCCCACTACTGGGCATATACCCTGAGAAAACCGTAATTCAAAAAGACACATGCACCCCAATGTTCACTGCAGTACTATTTACAATTGCCAGGTCACGGAAGCAACCTAAATGCCCACAGACAGACGAATGGATAAAGAAGATGTGGTACATATATTCAATGGAATATTAGTCAGCCATAAAAAGGAACAAAGCTGGGTCCTTTGTAGAGACGTGGATGAATCTAGAGACTGTCATACAGAGTGAAGTAAGTCAGAAAGAGAAAAAGAAATATTGTATATTAATGCATATAAGTGGAACCTAGAGAAATGGTACAGAGGAACCAGTTTGCAGGGCAGAAATAGAGACACAGATGTAGAGAACAAGCATATGGACACCAAGCGGGGTGGGGGTGGGATGAATTGGGAGATTGGGATTGACATGTACACTGATGTGTATAAAATGGATAACTAATAAGAACCTGCTTATAAAAAATAAAATTAAAAAAAAAATAAAATAAAAATAAAAGGCATCTAAATTGGAAAGAAATAAAATTATCTCTGTTCACAGATGATACAATCTTATATGCAGAAAATTGTACAAATTCCACATAAACTGTTAGAGCAAATAAACAAATTCAGCCAAGTTCCAGTATACAAGATCAACACACAAAATTCTGTTGCATTTTTTCCCACTAACGATAAACAATCCAAAGAACTAAATCTTCACACGTATGGTCAATTTATTTTCAACAAGGGTGCCAAGACCATTCAGTGGGGAAAGGATAGCGTTTTCAACAAAAGGTGCTGAAAGAAATAACAAGTGTTGGCGAGGATGGAGAGAAGAGAGGACCTTGTGCACTGGTGGTGGGCATGTAAACAGTGCAACCACTGTGGAACACAGTGTGGACGTTCCTCAAAAAATTAAAAATAGAACCATCATACGATCCAACAATTCCATTCCTGAGTATTTACCCAAAGAATACAAAAACACTAATTTGAAAAGATATATGCCCCTCCATGTTCACTGCAGAATTATTTACAATAACCAAGATATGGAAATGACCTAAATGCCCATAAACAGATGAATGGATAAAGATGTGGTACATATATACAATGGAGTATCACTCAGCCATAAAAAAGAATGATATAATGCCATTTGCAGCAACATGGATGGACCTAGAGGGTATTATGCTAAATGAAGTAGGTCAGATGGAGAAAGACAAATACCGTATAATTTCATCAATGAAAAACAAACAAAATAAACAAACCAAACAAAAACAAACATGTAGATACAGAGTAGTGGTTACCAGTGGTAAGGGGTGGGGTAGGGAGGAGGACGAAATGGGTAAAGGGGATCAGCTGTATGGTGACAGATGGAAACTAAATCTTTGGTGGTGAGCATGCA
This sequence comes from Phocoena sinus, assembly GCF_008692025.1. Taxonomy (NCBI): domain Eukaryota; kingdom Metazoa; phylum Chordata; class Mammalia; order Artiodactyla; family Phocoenidae; genus Phocoena; species Phocoena sinus. The sequence goes on from NC_045772.1 coordinate 331,289, forward strand.
ATAGGGTATAAAGAAGTAGAAATATAACCTACACATGAAACTTACATTCAAAAAACGAAACAAAACAAATGGTGCTGTGATATCCACATGCAAAAGAATGAAGCTGGACCCTTACCTTACACTGCATACATATACAAACTCAAAATGGACCAAAGACCCAAAAGAGCTAAAACTATAAAGTACTTAGAAGAAAACACAGGGGGAAAGTTGCATGACAGTGGATTTGGCAATGATTTCTTAGGTATAGGTATGACACCAAATGCACAAGCAACAAAAGAAAAAACAGATAAACTTGCGACTTCCCTGGTGGCACAGGGGTTAAGAATCCGCCTGCCAATGCAGGGGACAAGGGTTCGAGCCCTGGTCCGGAAGATCCCACATGCCGCAGAGCGACTAAGCCCGTGCGCCACAACTACTGAACCTGCACTCTAGAGCCCACGAGCCACAACTAGTGAAGCCTGCACGCCTAGAGCCCGTGCTCCACAACAAGAGAAGCCACCGCAATGAGAAGCCCATGTACCACAACTAAGAGCAGCCCCCCACTCACTGCTACTAGAGAAAGCCCACGCACAGCAACAAAGACCCAACGCAGCCAAAAATAAATAAAATAATTAATTAAAAAAAAGAAAAAAAAACAGATAAACTGGACTTCATCAAAATGAAAACCTTTGTGCGTCAGAGGACACCATCAAGAGGGCAAAAATGGGAGAAAATATTTGCAAATCATGTATCTAAGCGCTTAATATCCAGAATATATAAAGAACTCCTTCAATTCAACAACAACAAAAAAACGAACAACCCAATTCAAAAATGGGCAGAGGACTTGAACAGACAGTTCTCCAAAGAAGATACACAAATGGCCAGCAAAAGCACACGAAAAAATGCTCAGCATCACTGATCACTAAGGAAACGCAAATCAAAACACAGTGAGATACCACCTCAAACCCATCTGGATGGCTATTATCAAAAACAGGGAAAACACGTGTTAGTGACGAAATTGGAACCCTCATACATCGCTGGTGTGAATGTAAAACAGTGTACCCACTGGGGAAAACAGTGTGTGGGTGCCTCAAAAAGTTGAACATAGAATTACTGTATGACCCATCAATTCCACTTCTAGGTATGTAGTCAGAAGTGAAAGCAGGGGCTGAAACAGATATTTGTACATCCATGTTTATAGCAGCATTATTAAAAATAGCCAAAATGTGGAAGCAACCCAATTGCCCACCAACATATGAATGGATAAGCAAAACGCAGTACATCCATACAATGAAATATCATTCAGCCTTAAAAAGGAAAGAAATTGTGACACATGCTACCACATGGATGAACATTATACTAAGTGAAATAAGCCAGACGGAAAAGGCCAAATACTGTTTGATTCCACTTACATAGGAATCCCTGGAATAGTCGGATCCATAGAGACAGAAAGTAGAAGGGTGGGTGCCAGGGCTGGGGATTGGTGGGGGGATGAGGACCGAGTGCTTAATGCTCAGAGCTGGAGAAGATGAGAAAGTCCTGGAGATCGTGGTAATGGTTATACAACAATGTGAACGTTGAACCATACGCTTGAAAGTTATTAAAATGGTGTATTTCATGTTACATATATTTTGCCACAATAAATGAAAAATAGAAAGCGGGAGTGGGAGAGAGAGAACTTTCTCGGAGGAGAGGAAAAGAAATGAGTGAGGTCTTTCCTAGTCGCCCTCTGACCCACATCCAGGCTCTACAGTCACAGCAGAGCCCAGTGACTTCCAAACGCTGGAAGGACTCCTGAGGCAGGCAGTCCTTCAGGCCCAGGTCCAAGGCAGCTCCTTCTGGGACTGAGATTTAAATGTAAGGATATTATTTCAGCTTCCTAGGAGCAGAGGCCCAGGGGCAAGGCTGAGGAGAAGGCTGGGGATGCATGAGCTCGGTGTACAGCTTGAGCGAGGTCCCCTCCCTGTCAGCAGCGCCCTGTGGTCACTGCCTGCAGACCCTCCCTCAGACCACCAGGGCAGGCCCGCCAGAGGAGCTCCCCACAGGCTCTGCCTTTACTGTGGGGACGAGGAGCAGCTCTTCAGGGCGTTTTAGGCTGAAGAGCTTCAAAGTTCTCTATTAAGGCAGAAATCAGAAAGGGGAGGGACCATATTACCGGCTCCCTCTGCTTCCAGGGCAGCCCTGCATGAGCCTACACGGAGGCGGGTCCCAGCATCACTCGGTGCGCCTCACCAGTGACCTGGCGTCAAGCCTGGGGGGCAGGACGCGGTCTCTGCGCAGACTGTGCCTGCCCCAGGACCGAAGCAGAGCCTCCCTTCGGGCAGGCCTTCACCTGGGCGCTGAGGTCCCAGGCTGGGCAGGTGTCCGCTCACCAGCAGCAAGCCCATGGTGTTGAGCCGGCAGAGCTCCTGGTTGATGCTGGGCGTGTTTGTGTGCAGCAGGGCGGCCACAAGGCGAGCTCCGTGCAGGCGGGCGTTACCCAGGGGCTCCTCCAGCACGCCAATGGTGGTCAGGATCGCTGCTTTCTGCAAACACAAAAGGACTGCCCAGTTAGAGCCTTGTGACCGGTGTGATCACCATCCATGTGTGGGCTTCTCTTTGACCTGACCCTGGTCGAAGGGCCAGGGCCGCTGCTGCGTGACGTGGCCCAGCCGGGGAGGGGTCCTCAAGGCAACGTGGTCTGCAGGAGGGAACAAGGGGTCAGTCAGGTTAAGAGCCCCACCGCTCCCCTCAGGGCTCACAAGACTGAGTGAGGGTGGGCCGCTGCTCCTGGGTGCCTAGGGCACTCTGGTCTCAGCCTGCCAGCCGAAGGGATGTGACCTCAGCGTATAAGACGGAGGAGACTGACGACAAGGGTGGCCTCGTGAGATGGGGTGATCCCACACACGGAGCACAGTGCATCTACCTTTTCATTAGCAGAATGTTCCAGAATCCCTGACTTCATGAGTCCTCCTTTCTAGTGGGGAAGGCACACCACAAGCTGATATATGTAAGAAACAGTATAGTAGACCACGGCGGGTGCCCAAGAGAGGCACCAGGAGAGGCGAAGGGGCTGTGCCCGGGGCACTGAGGCGCAGAGGGACTGGGTCTTCCTCACCGTGACCACCGCTGCTCAGCTGAGCAAAGGGTCTCCTCTGGGACCCCCTCACTCCTTGGCTGGGTGCCCCCAACTCAAGAGGCCGGGTCTCCAGTGCACTCGGGCTCTCGGACACCCCCCTGTCAGAAGGCAGCAGTTGCCTGGGGGGGGTGGCGAACCGTCCAACTCTCCAAAGAGAAGATGGACGTTCGGCAGATGGGGTCTGAGTGCGCTTGTCATCCTGGGTGGCGAGTGGGGTCTTTGCCTTGTGAGCGACCCGGCCCACGAGGTCTCCAGAGCCCCCGACCTTTGCTCGGGGCACCTACCTTTGGCGGGCTGAGCAGAAGCTGGTGGAAGTCCTTCAGCCGTGGCTCGATGCCGCGCAGGACGCCGGAGCTGACGGCACACAGCCTGTCCAGTCCCTGAGAGCAGGAGTCCAGCAAGCCCTCCATCCTGTGGACCAGAGGTAGCTGGACACGGGGACACTAGTCCCATTACACCACACCCCCTCCTGAAGTGCCCACTTGTCGTCTCCAGGGAGGCTGCTGACCGTATGGGGGTGGGGGCCGTGCCCAGGCGATGGCCCTGACGGGCTGTGGGCGTCACACCCTCAAAGCAGCTCTGCTCCCTCCTCCCACCTTGAAAACCTTCACTGTCGACCCCACTCCTCGGCTGGGAAACAGACAGGACTGGCCATAAAAGGATAAAAGAGGCCACATAAAAGGATAAAAAAGCAGAGAGAATGAACCGGCTCATCTGTTTTCTGCATTGTCACCCTGTCCCTGCATCGCAGGCGAGGCACTCACCAGAGTTCCCACTTCCTGCGGGAAGGGCCCAGCCTTCCTGGGCTCATAAAGATGAATAAGCAATATTCTGGTTTCTAACTAAACGATGATGACGTCATAATTCTCTCTTTAGGTAATAAACTAATAAACATGTATTGGGTACCAGAGGGAGAGAAGGAGACTGCTAATAATCTCACCATTGAGATTAAGTCAATTTCTTGTTATTTTCTGGTTGTTCCTTTTCTTTAAAAAAACAGCACAGGCTATCAGTGCTGGGGGCTACAGCGAAGCTCCTTCCAGAGCGAGGACATGAGGGAACTGCAGTCTCCTTGGAAATCAGACCACCAGCACGGCACGTGACAGGACAGAGCAGACAGAAGCGCACATGCAAACACACATACACACGTGCGTTCGCGCACACACGCGCGTACATATACACACACATATACACATATACACACAGACACACACACACACACACACACACACACGTGCTGGGGGTACTCATCGGGACAGTCCTTGGGGAAGCCCACTGGCCGTGCCTGTTCTGCACACAGGTCTATAAACACTTTGGGGTGTCTTTGGGCTGAGGTGGGAATGTGATTGATGGCGAAGGTCAAAGGGGACTTTACAGCCGTCAAGTTTATCTTTTCAGCAAGGAGAGTCTGTCCCCATGATCACCTGCATCATTAGAAACATTAAAAGCACAAACAGCACACCCGGCCGCTCCACTGAAGTGGCAGCGCTCTCCTTCTCGGGAGACACTCACCCCGCCCGCCGGGGCTCAAGCAAGGTCAGTAACACCTGGGTCCCGCTGACGAGGCAGAGCTCGGTCTGGGCGCCGTCAAACATGTTCCTCAGTAGCCGTTCCACGCAGTCCTGCCTGTCGGACACGCGCAAGGTCACTGCCTGGCGGGGGAGTGCACAGACCCCACCCCCACCCCCGCCGAAGAAGCAGCACCCTGAATCCCGCAGAGGCCCCGCTCGGGGCTCAGGCCACGCACCCAGGGTTTTTAGGACACGGCTGCCCCGGGGGCCCGCATTCTCTGAACCTGCCAGGAGACACCTCCCGTGAGAAAGAGGCCCATCAAGTTAACTGTGGATCGGGGCGAGTTCCTCAGAAACGATCAGAGGAGGTGGCGGTGTCCCTGGCCCTCAGCCCAGGCCCCCCAGCGCCGCAGCCCACACTCACGACTCCAGCGCCGTGAGGAGGGGGTCTGGCTCTGGAGCCTCCTGCAGCGGGCTGCCCTGCTCCCTGCCCAGCCTGACGATGTCGCAGAGCGTCTGCGAAGCGTTGGACTGCCGCTGAAATGACAGGGACGAAGAGCCGCCTTCAGGGCCGGCCTGCCGCACGGTCAGAGCGGCTGCTGCGGCAGGTCTGCTGAGGCGCTGGACTCGAGGGCGGCTCGTCTCAGCCTGGCCTGCCTCTCACCGTGGGGCGCAGATCTGGCCGCCCCCCAAGAGCTCCCACAGGGCCTCGACGGTCGAGCACGCCACGCAGACACCGTTCTATACCCTCAGACAGACACCGCGAGTGTGCCTGTGGTACTGACACAACAAGTGGCTATTAACACACAGGGTGGGTCCTGTGAGCTCAAGAAAACAGGACAGTTGCTACAGAGAAAATAAAGGACTCAACTTTTCTAGAGAAACATTAAGCCCATAAAAATTCAGAACCTTGTATCCGGTGCCTTTGCCAGCCACGTGGGCTGAGTCTGTGGAGCAGATGGACAGGGTCAGAGAGAAACTCAGCCACCGGCTCGGCGCAGCGAGCACCTAACAAGCAGCCTTCACGTGCGTGCCACGGGAAACCGAGCTGAAAGAAGTGCTTCGTGACTGTTTTAGGCAAGACTGAAAGCAGCCAGGTTGCCTCCGCGGCCTCCCAGCTGCCTCGAGGACTGGGAAAGGGCCAGTCAGCTCACAGCGTTCACACTGGTGGAGGGGCATCTCCCTTCCCAGATCTGGAGCACAGACACCCTTGCCCGGCTGCCTGGCAAGGCCCGTGGGCCAAAAGAGCCCCAAACAGCACAGCCAGGCAGCAGCAAAGGCTCAGACATGAGTCAGGACCACCGCTCTCCAAAGTGCTAAGGAGGCCGTGCGTGTGCAGCTGTGTGCAGTTGTCACGTGGAGGAAAAGGCCTATTGGGATATTCCCCACACTCTCAACTGTAATACCGCAAGGAGCGGGCAGGGGCTGACAGGAGACCCACTGCCACCCCACACGCTCCCTCCGGAGCTCACGCCCCTGTAGACCCCATCTCCTCGAGCGCAGGCTAGAAGCAGCACTCACGGCAGCGGCACGCTGGCGAGGACTGTCACCTGTAGGTCAGGTGCCTGCCCCAGAGGACGCGGCAGCAGGCCGCGAGCTGCCCTGCGGAGAGGCCCGGGGGCATGGGGCCAAGGGCAGCCTCAGCCAGCAGCCCTCAGGAAGCTGAGTCCTGGCACTTCCCTGGCGGTCCAGTGGTTAAGACTCTGTGTTTCCAACGCAAGGGGTATGGGTAGGGGGCGTGGGTTCGATCCCTGGTCAAGGAACTAAAATCCCACATGCCACACAGCCAAGAAATAAAAATAAACAAATAAATAAATAAAATAAGGAACTGAGTCCTGCAGAGCCACCGGTGACCCTGGGGGCAGACCCTCCCCTCGTTGAGCCCTGAGGTGACCACAGTCTTGTGAGAGACCCTGGGCAGAGGATCTGTGACCCCTGGCCCATAAAAACTGAGATAAAAAATACTTATAAGCAACTAAGTTTTGGGGTCATCTGTTACTCAGCCATAGATAACATACAATTCTATTCAGACTGTTTTTTTTATAATATGTATGTATTATATTTTAGAAAAAAAAAGTCTGCAAGTCAGTGCTTGATTAAAGGAAGAGCATCTGAGGAAAGGAGTGACTTGCCCCCTCAGACAGCAGTGGAGAGCGCTCTCCGCCAGCCCTGAGCGAGGGGCGCCTGCTCAAAGGTGGGGTCCACGAGCCCATACTCACATCTTCATCCTGACTCGGGTGGATCAATTCCACGAGCCTCTGGATGAGCTTCTCTTCATTAAGCCACTGAAAGGGAAAAGGAGGCCTGTAAGTGACTCCACTCACACCTGACGAAATGGAAGGAAAGTCCTTCAGTGCAACAGAAATCCACGTGCCAGGTTCTGGCACAGAGATACTTCACCCAACACGTGCGTCCACCCAGACCCTGAAAGCACAAGCAGTGGCCGAATTCTGGAGTGACCCAAAGACTGTAAAGGAGGGGATCCCCTTCCACATGCCCTAATGGTCCAGACTCTTAAACACACGTGAGCTCTGTTTTTAGGACGTCTCTGAAGCGGAGCCTGGAGCCACCCGCGCCGGTGGGGCTCTCCCAGCACACAGCCCAGCTGCTCCCTGCAGCGCCCGGGCCTTTCCAGGTCAGTCCGGCTCCTCTACGCACTTCCTTAGCCAAAAACAGGCTCAGTGTAGTCAGGGCAGGCTTCCCGCTAACGTTCAGCAACGGCTGAGCTCGTGTGGCTCTCACTGTGCCACACTGGCTGCTGTGATTAACTCCCAGTGGGAGGCCGCTCCATAACGAAGCGGGTTATGAGTCCGAGAGCGACAACTTTCACCTAATTCCAGGAGCTGGAAAACCGTCAAGAAGGACCAATGGTTTACTTATTCTATCTTAAGCTGCATTACAAACAACACCTGTCCAACAGCAGCAGACTCTGTCCGGCACTGATTTCCTGGGCTTCTTGGGGTTGAGCACCCTCCCCTTTTCTGGGAAAGCCCTCAGGGAGCTATGGGGAGCCCCTCTCGCTGTGAATACTGTCAGGACAGACACAGGTACATGCTCCAGGACAAACAACAGGCCAACTCTGGTCTTCGAAACTTCTCTGCATGGAATCCTCTTCGGCGACTGTTTCCTCTCGGGCACGTACTCGGGCACAGGGCCCAATGGAGACCTAGCAGCCCTGGGGGTGGGGCACAAGTGAGGAAGCCCACTTCTGCTCTCTGCTAATGAAGGGACTGAGGCAGGACAAGAGAAAAGGTGCAGATGCCAGACCCAGCCTCAAAGACAAGCCTTGACAAGAACCCCTGAGCGGTTCTCATCAGGAGGGGAAGGTCCTGCGGGGTGGAAAACTGGGGTGCTGGGCACCCCAGTGCTGCTTCACCAGCTCCAGCCTCCTCATACCAGGAGGCACTTACTCCACACTCGGAGAATGTGCAGAACCCGCACAGACGGGGAGGGGCTCCAGGGAGGAGGGGCCCACACACTCACATGCAGGACCTCCTGCCGGAGCCCAGCGGGCTCTACGCAGCTGGCCAGGCGCAGCAGCAGGTCCATGAGGGCCGAGGTGCCGATGTGCTTCAACAGCAGGCTGATGAACTTGTCCTTCTTCCTCAAGAACACAATCACCTGCAACCAGACAGCCCGAGAGGTGAGCGGGGCAGACCCTGAGCACCAGGAGATGCTGCCCCCAAGAACTGCCATGGGAAAGATTCATTTTCAACAACAGTGAGCAGAAATAATGGAAAGACGTGGAAAGAGTTGTAAGAAAGCCCCCTCCGCTGCCCCCCCAGCAATGACAGGCAGAGCCCTGAACACAGGCAAGTCCACGAGGCGGTGGGGGCCTGAGAGGACCCTGGGCTCGCGGAGTTTGCCACACACCGAGACTGGGCACGAGTGCAGCCCCAGCACCCAAGTGAGATGGCACAGCAACCGCTCCGCATGCACCAGCTCAGGTCTTCCCAGCAGAAATGACCAGGGCAGAAAGAGCTGAGCCTGGGGTGGCCATCACTGACAGCTCCCGGACAGAGGACACAAACCCGGAAAGCTGACAGGCCCCACAGGTGGCTGAAGGGAAAGGACTGAGGTTTCAGAAAAGCAAGAGGCGGAGGGGTGCAGCTGGCTGGTGACCAGAGGTGCCAAGACACGACGCAGCTGGCTGGCTGAGTGGGCAGTCACAGGGTGTGGTACCTGAGCGCAGAGGGACGGGAGAAGCCCAGGCAGAGGCCTTCTTGGACACGTGTTGGCAAGCTTGGCTCAGTTGGCCACAGAGACGAGGTGCCTGCGAGTCCAGGCCACTGCACAGACCCAGGACTCTACTGGGGGCAATGGGGACACAGAACAGGCAAGGGATCCCAACCATCCTCATGCCAGAATCCTCATGCCAGAAGTGAAGGGAAGGAGGCGAAGGAGGAGAAAGAGAGAGAAGAGAGGCAACAGGGGTGGGGGGGTTGGGGGAGTGGGGGGGCAGGGGCGGGGGTTCTTTGAAAAGCGTGATTAGAGAGAAAGACTGAAAACAGCAGAGAAGCCTCCAGGAAACATCCCTACACACCCTACAGATATAAACACCATTACAAGGGGTTATCCGGAACAAGTTTAGGCCAATATCTGTAAATTTGGAAAAATGAAAAATCCCTTTGAAAAACTCACGTAAACTGACAAGAAGAAAGAGAAAATCTGGAGTTCTAGAGTGTCAAAAGAAACAAAATCTCTAACTAAAGGCCTCCCCATACAGAAGACTCCAGGCTCTAAAGGCTTTACTAGTGAATTCTATCAAAAATTTAAAGAAAAATAACCCCAATCTTATGCAGGACTCCTCCAGGGAACATAAAATGAGAGAAGATGCCCCATATCATTGTATGAGGACATAAAACCTTGATTCCAAAACCTTGATGTGGGCACTTTAAGAAAAGGAAATTATATAAGGACCTACTGTATAGCACAGGGAACTCTACTCAATACTCTGTAATGGCCTATAAGGGAAAAGAATCTAAAGAAGAGTGGATATGTGTGTATGTATAATAGATTCACTTTGCTGTACACCTGAAACTAACACAACACTGTAAATCAATTATACCCCATTAAAAATTAAAAAACAAAAAAGAAAAGGAAAGGAAATTATAAGCCAATCTCACTGATGGCCACAGATACAAAAATTCTTAAAAAGAAAGCAATATGGGGCTTCCCTGGTGGCGCAGTGGTTGAGAGTCTGCCTGCCGATGCAGGGGACACGGGTTCGTGCCCAGGTCCAGGAAGTTCCCACACGCCGCGCAGCGGCTGGGCCTGTGAGCCATGGCCGCTGAGCCTGCGTGTCCGGAGCCTGTGCTCCACAACGGGAGAGGCCACAACAGTGAGAGGCCCGCATACTGCAAAAAAAAAATCCCAAAAAAACAAAACAAACAAACAAAATAAACTCCACAACAAACAACACAGTTAATTGTAAAACAGTGAAAGCTTTTCCTCAGAGGCAATAAATAAAACAGAGGCCCACTATCACCACTTCAATTCAACAATGTATTAAAGGTTCCAGACAATGCAACAAGGCAAGAAAAAGAGACTAAAAGTGTAAGATTTATAAAGGACAAAATAAAATTGTCATTAATCACAGATGGTATGATCTTATACATAGATTTAAAAAAAGAATATAAGGAATTCGCTGGCAGTCCAGTGGTTATGACTCCATGCTTCCATTGCAGGGGGCATGGGTTTGATCCTTGGTGGGGAACTAAGATCCCACATGCCGTGCGGCGTGGTCAAAAATAAAAAGTAAAAAAAAAAAGTAAAAAGAATATAAATTATTAGAACAGCAGCTTTATTGATAATTTCCAAAAACTGGAATCAGCCCAGATGTCCTTCAACATGTGAATGGTTTAACAAACTGTGTTCCATCCACATCACGGAACACTACTCACACTGCAATAAAAGCGAATGTACTACTGATACATACAACAACTTGGATGACTCTTCAGGGATGTATGCTAGAAAAAAAAGCCATAAGGCTATATGTTATATGATTTCATTTAAATAACAGTTTGAAAAAACAAAATTTCTGAAATGAAACAGACTAGTGGTTGCCAGAGGTTAGGGATGGGTGAAGGGATAGAGGCCAGAGGAAGGTGGGAGTAGTTATAAAAGGGCAACACAAAGGATCCTTATGGTTTAAGAACCGTTCAGTATGTTGACTGACGGTGGAGACACGAACCTACACAAGTGATAAATTGTACTGAACTTAACACACGTACACACACAAATGACTGCAAGTGAAATGTCAATGTCCTGGTTGCGATCTTCTGCTAGCATTTTACAAAATGGCACCACTGAAGGAAACCAGGCAAAGTGTACAAAAGGTAGCTTTTACATTCTTTCATAAAACTGCACGCGAATCTAAAATTATCTCAATAAAATTTTTCAATAAAAAAGACACTGTTTAGAATAACATGAAAATATCAAGTACCTAAGGATAAACATAACGAGAACTATGTAAGACCTCTACCCAAAGAACTTGGTTACTGAGAGAAATTAAAGAAGCCCTAACTACTCAGCTTTTTGCTATAGCACAAAAGCTGCCATAGATAATATGTAAACAAACGGGAGCAGCTGTGTTTCAGTAAAGTTTCTTTTACAAAATAGGGGCGGGCTGGTTTTGGCCTGTGGGCCATAATTAGCCAACCCCAATCTATAGGAAATGCAAGCCTAATCAAAATTTCAGCAGGTTTTTCTGGGGAACAGGGGAGAATGTGGAAACTGACAAACTCACTCTAAAATTTGCTCATCCTAAAATAATGCAAAAGGCAAAGAATAGTAAAAACAACCTTGAAGAAAAACAAAGTGAGAGGACTAATTCTATCGAACATCAAAACTTACAAAGCTACAGTAATTAAATAGTGCTGTGTTCATAATTACAAACAGGACAGTAGAAAAGAAATGCATACACACGTGATTGCTTGATTTATGACAAGAGGGACACTGTGAAGCAACTGAGAAAGCACGGCCTTATCGATACAGCGCTGGGTCAACTGGACAATAACCATGTGAAAAACACTTCAGTCTGACACCATTTACAAGAATCAATTCCAGGTGGACTGTAGGTAGGAATATGAAGGTAAAACAATAAAGCTTCTAAAAGATAACACAGAAGAGTAGTAAGAGAATTATCTTTATGATTTCGAAGTCAGCAGAAGTTTCTTAACAAAACAACAACAACAAAAAAAACCAAACAAAAAGAGTTATGACTTGGACTATATGAAAATCAGGCTCTCTGCTCATTAAAAGATACCATTAAGAGAGTAAAAAACAAAACCAAACCCAGCAAGCAGAGTGGGAAAAGATGTTTGCAACGCAAGATCAACAAAGGGTGAATTCCCTGGCAGTCCAGTGGGTGGGACTCTTGGCTTTCACTACAGAGGGCGTGGGTTCAATACTGGGTCAGGGAACTAAGATCCGGCAAGCTACGTGGCAGGCCGCCCCCCACCCCCCAAAAAAAATCAACAAAGGACTTGTATCCACGAAATAGAATTCCTACAAATGAAAAAAGAAGAGACAGCCTGACAGAAAATGGGCAAGAGACTTCACACAAAAAGTATCTAAATGGCCAATTAATACATGAAAAGGTTCTCATCCTCACTAGTCACCAGGGAGATGCAAACTAAAAGCACAATGCTGTTATATACACCATCAGAAGAGATAAGATAAACCGACTGATAATATTAGTCAGGGCTGGAGAGGAAGTGGAAGAGCAGGAACTGTCATGCTCTGCTGCTGGGACTACAAACTGGCTCAACCACTCTCACTTCAGCCATTCAAGCTGACCACACGTACATCCTAGTTATGACCACGTGGCTCAATGTCTGGAGAAAAGGAAGTCCTTATATTTTAGAGATACACGCTGAAATATTGACAAAAGAAATGACATGCCATCTGGGGTTTGTTTTGAAATAGTGCCTGGGGGATGGCGAGCAGGGATAAAGGTGAAAGAAGACTGACAAGGCCGCCTCCTGAAACAGGTAACAGGCACAGGCGCCAGCAAACCTCATGGCCCTTCTGTGCCATCTACGGTGTGCAGTGCTGAAGCACGCCAGGGCAGATGCAAGGCCGGAGCAACCGTGGAGCAAATGTGGCCTCCAGGAGGCCCACGCTCCAGCTGAATGAAACGAGTTCACTCCCTGCTTTACAGAAAAATATTACTAGGCGATTCCCTTTTTTTCTTTTTTTGGCTGCACCACGCGGCTTGTGGGATCTTAGTTCCCCAACCAGGGATCAAACCCATACCTCCTGCAGTGGAAGCACGAAATACTAACCGCTGGATGGCCAGGGAAGTCCTAGGCATTTCCTTTAATTTGCTTTGAAACAATAAGTGCCCTAGACATACAGGCACCCGCCACCCACACAGATGCAGCAGCAGACACCCTAATGTCCTGCCACGATGCAGGTATGTCCTGGATCTCTCACCCATGAATGGTCAGTGACAGGACAAGCTGGCCTAGTTTGGGGCCCTGCGCAGCTCCCAGGGGTGGCAGAGGTGCTGCTTATTTCAGAGCTGGCCAGAGGAAGTCTCTCTTGGGAAGCCACTTTCTTAATCAAATCCCAGCTCCCACAGCAGCAGCCCACACAGCTCCACGTGTGTCCCACAGAACAGTCAGAAGCCTGCCCCCCACAGCCTGATGCACAGGTCACACAGCAGTGGCTGAGGGCAAGATGGGACGACATCAGCCACGCCTCCCTCCCACATCTCGCGGGCTTGGCAGATGAGTACCTGTTCAGTTCTTCTCGCGATGAGACTGCCAATGGTCTTGCTGAAAAAACTGGCGAGGAGAGGATTGAGAGGCGGCTCACGGTTCAAGAAGTCGTAAAGAAGGTTGAGCAAAGTCTCGTCCCCTCCCAGCCTGTCACTGATCTGCGGCACGTCGCACGTCAGCAGCTCACAGGCTGTGTTTGGGTACCTGAAGGGGCACAGTGCAAGCAACTGGAGGTGAATGAGACTTCCCCACTGCTCAGGAAGCTACTTGAATGATCTGCCTCTTAGGAAGCAGATCCACAGGCAGAAACCAAACATGGCTAGACCCTGGGACAGAATAAAAATGTGATTATTCTGTGACCAACCAGCATTTTTGACTACTAGAACCTCAATGTTTTTATCATACCTTTTTCTCGCTCCTCATACCCTAAACTCTGACATCCCACATTTTCTGACTCTATTTCCATTCTCTACGGAACCTTTCCTAATCTTTTGCCTTCTCCTCTGCCCTCCTACTCACCTGCCATGTCTCTCACCTCCATCAGGTTCGTCCTCCCCGCTCCAAGCCTTTCCTGACCCCACATGTCAACAAGCACAGATCTAGCTTGTTCCCACACTGAAGAGATGCCTCGTCAGCAGTTTACAGTGCAGTACCAGTTCTGAAGTGCTATGCAGGCCAATTATTATTAAGATATACCAATATATGTAAACTATGTACTATTCATTTGATAAAAATGATCAGACAGGGGCTTCCCTGGTGGCGCAGTGGTTAAGAATACACCTGCCAATGCAGGGGACACTGGTTCGAGCCCTGGTCCGGGAAGATCCCACATGCCGCAGAGCAACTAAGCCCGTGCGCCACAACTACTGAGCCTGCGCTCTAGAGCCCACGTGCCACAACTACTGAAGCCCACGCACCTAGAGCCCGTGCTCGGCAACAAGAGAAGCCACCGCAATGAGAAGCCCACGCACCGCAACAAAGAGTAGTCCCCGCTCGCCACAACTGAAAGAAAGCCCACGCGCAGCAACTAAGACCCAATGCAGCCCAAAATAATAAATAAATAAATTTATTTATTTAAAAAAAAAAAAGATCAGACACAAAATAATCCTGATCCCATTACGTGTAATCCCATACCACTATGCTCCCTGCCTGACCCTCTGACAGACATGGGGTCACTGCTGTGGTCCTGGGACAGGCCTACCCAATGTCCTGTTGCATCCAGGACAGAGCCCACCATAGCAGTGCAGTGACAATGCCTGGTGCCACACTCAGCACATCTGGGAACACAGGTGAGGGCGCCCAGGGCCAGAGCAGGCAGGAACCTAGCGGGAGCATCCTGTGGGGCTGACTGCCCTGGAGCACACCTGGCACCAAGCTACACGGGACATGCTGTGCAGCCTCAGGCACCTTACCTAACGTTTCTGTGTCTAGGCTGCTTTCTCTGAACATGGAGGTCTGAGTGTCCGCCTTCCCCACGAGGCTGCATATAAAGCAGAGCAGCAGCGTCTGGCGCACAGTAAGCCCGGGGTCAAGGTCAGCCACTGTGACCCTACGGCTCCTGGTAGCCACCCACACGGCCCCAGCAAGGGCCTAACCCCAGGTGGTCACTGCGGTCAGCTAGGGCCTGGCGGCCGGCCCAGCGTGGAGGGCAGGGGACAGGATCTCAGCCTGGCTGTGGGGTGGGTGCTCCCCGTCACCCAGAGAAGAGGGCCTTCTGAAGCCAAGCAGGCAGCCGGGTATGAGCGAACGCCCGATCCACACAGAGGGGCCCAGACGAGGTGTGGCCAGCGCCCAGCTCATGCGGTCGAGGCGAGGATGAGATGGGGCAGCTCCGTACCGTGGACGTGGCCCACAGTGACCAGCACAGCAGACAGTGCAGGGCCGCCAGGGGCAGAGGCCAGAGAGCCTGCTCGGAGCGCAGCACCCAAGGCCGGCAGGATGTCCCACAGGACACGGGCAGAGAGGTGCCCACCAGACTCCAAACAACAAGACAAGACTCACCAAGCAACAAGGGAGAAGCGTGCCCCAGAGAAAGGCACAGAAGCTTTTCCAGAGCACACGGAAAGGCTCCCATCCAGCCTCTGCGTGTGCGCACGTGTGTGGCGAGCTGAGCCACAAGGTGCTGCGGTACTTAGACAAGGTTGCATCTGGGTGGAGGGACTGAGATCTCTATCAGTATTTTACAATTATTCTTCAGAAAAACAGGTACTGCTCTAATAATTTATGCAGGAAATAGCCATTCCAGTTAAACACGGCAGACGGAACATAGAGGTTTGTGGCCATAATGCAAAGAAGAAAAGACAAGAGAGGTAGAAACTCCGCGGAATGAACCTAGAGGGTGGGCGGCCAGGGAAGCAGGCCAGGCGCATGAGGCAGGTCTGTGTCTCAGGGTCCTGGGGGAGGAGGGTGGGCAACCAGACACACAGCTCAAGAAACCCAGAAGGATCCTGTGGAGCCCTCCAGGGCACGAAAGCCTTTCTGTGTCCACTATTTCTTGTTGGTAGGAAATAGGCTTCATTCAGCCTCCC
Organism: Phocoena sinus; assembly: GCF_008692025.1. Classification (NCBI taxonomy): domain Eukaryota; kingdom Metazoa; phylum Chordata; class Mammalia; order Artiodactyla; family Phocoenidae; genus Phocoena; species Phocoena sinus. The sequence continues at coordinate 347,151 of NC_045772.1, forward strand.
TGACATTCCGCACATTCCAAAGGGCAGGTTCAAACGGTTACTAATCAGGGAAGGGAGGGGCTGAAGAAACAAGGGAGGGGCAGCCAAGAACCAATGGTGCAGGTCCTGGTTCCTCCTCGAGGGATACACATAACAGTATCTGTGAGCCCCTCAGCAGAACCAAGGCCTCCATCCAGGAGGACAGTAACTTCAGGTTGAGCCCAAGATCCCTGGAGCATCTGCTCTGTTACCTGGCTGCCAGCCAACGAGAAGACAGCCACATACTCCGCAGCCCTCACCCCAAATTTTCCCTATAAAACTTCTCCCCTGAAATCGGGGAGTTTGGGGTGTTTCTTGTTTTTTGGTTTTTTTTGCGGTACGCGGGCCTCTCACTGTTGTGGCCTCTCCCGTTGCGGAGCACAGGCTCCGGACGCGCAGGCTCAGCGGCCATGGCTCACGGGCCCAGCCGCTCCGCGGCATGTGGGATTTCCCGGACCGGGACACGAACCCGTGTCCCCTGCATCGGCAGGCGGACTCTCAACCACTGCGCCACCAGGGAAGCCCAAGTTTGGGGGTTTTGAGCATGAATCACCCATTCTCCCTGCAGGTCCCTGCAATAAAAAAACCTTTCTGTGCTCCAAACTCTGACGTTTCGGTTTGTTTGGCCTCACTGTGCTTTGGGTACACACACTTGCGTTCTGTAGCACTCAGAGAGGCCTGGATGGAGACAGCGTCCACCAGGCAGGTGGAGGGTCAGTGCAGTGAGACTCCCAGCCCCTCCTCCTTGTTTTGTTTGCTTAGTTTTATACTTATTTACTACTAATTTCTCCCAAACTCTTTGACTATAAAACTCTCCTGGATTATTGGTCCTGCTTCTGAGATTCCCCTATCTTAACCCAGGGGATAAAGTTACATTACTGGGAAATTCCAGAGCAACAGGATTAGAAAAGGCCCTAAAATGCCCCTAAGGAAAGCTGCAGACTGTGGCATCAGACTTGTCAGCAGCAGGGCTGGAACTAGGACCTAGAAGGTGTGAACGAAAAATGCTGCTGCCCTGTCAGTAAACAGAGGGTGCTGCAGCCATCAAGCCACTAGAGCCTCCCCAGCCGCCCTGCCCCGTGAGCCCTGAGAGAACTCGGGAGAGAGAAAAGCGGCTCAACCACGGCAGCCACCCTCAAGGATGGGAAAAGCACAGGATCCTGGCCCTAGACAGCTGAGGTGCAGATCAAAGGAATGATTTCAGTGAGCCCAGACTCCTTTTTTTTTCTTCTTATTTTGGCTGCGTTGGGTCTTCGTTGCTGTGCACAGGCTTTCTCTAGTTGCGGCGAGCAGGGGCTACTCTTCGTTGCGGAGCACGGGCTTCTCATTGTAGTGGCTTCTCTTGTTGCGGAGCATGGGCTCTAGGCGTGCAGGCTCAGTAGTTGTGGCACACGGGCTTAGTTGCTTCGCGGCATGTGGGATCTTCCCGGACCAGGGCTCAAACCAGTGTCCCCTGCATTGGCAGGCGGATTCCTAACCACTGCACCACCAACCAGGGAAGTCTCGAGCCCAGACTCTTGCATCTTTCCATACACAGGAAAGTGCTAAATTAACTTAAGATGTCTGGTTTTCTTTAATGAACAGTAAGCTTTTGAAGTCCCGACTACCTGGTCTTTGTTGCAAAAACTCCTATATATCCTGGCCCCTCCCTCACTCTTCAGAGCTGTCCCTCAGAGCGATCTGAGAGTCCTGTCTCCAAGGCTTGAAGCCTTAGAAATTCCGCCAAATAAAACATAATTCTCAGCTTTTAGGCTGTGCGTTTTTGTTTTTTTTTTTCAGTTGACGAAGACACCTATGGAGTCTTCAAAATTTCAGGAGACGCATGTCCAGTCTGGACTGGAAACCAGAGGGAGCTTAGAGCCAGCAGGAAGGAGAACGATGCACTCAGGCTGCGCCCCAACCTTGCCACCCACGCAGACCTCCTCAGGAAGCTGCCAGAGAATAGAATTTGCCAGGGGAAGGAGACAAAAAAGAGGAAGACGAAATCCTGGAGCACGGAAGGTGGACTCAGGAATTATCAGAGGGAGGATGGGAGAGTCCAGGAACCGTAACGGCGGGGATTCATTCCCTCTCCCCCGCTTCACGCCTCCCTCTGGGCCCTGCCCTGCTGCTCCCCAGGGGCTCAGCTCAGCTGGGCAACTGGGCTCAGCCGTCCTCTCTGCTCTGCCCCTTAGTGTGGCAGGCAGGGTTATTTGGTGGGGGTGGGGGTGGGGTCCTTCCTGGGGTCCTGCCCTGACCCAGCCCTGCTTCCCGCTGGGTGAGCAGTTCTAACTCTGATTTGGAAAGAGGAAGCCCTCCACTCAGAGCTAAAACAACATCCCCCCCCCACACCACCAGCATGAGGAGCAGAAGTGGTAACTTGGAGTCCATCTGCTGGCTTTTCTGTCTTATTTCTCAAATAGTCCAGAACTCTGCAAAGTGCACAGAAATCTCAAGAAAGAGGCCAGAAGCATCCTCAGGGCTCTCAGGCTGGACCAGGTGGCCAGCTCCCGGCCCAGGGCTGCTCCACAGAGGTCTCACCTGCATGGAGCAGCTTCTGGCTTTAGCAGAACAACTAACCACTCAGGGCAGCTCCTCCGGACCCGTGTGGCTCGGGCACACTCCCTGCTCTCGGGAAGGGTCTCTCCGTAACCAGCCTGCAGCCACGAGGGTGAAGCCACAGCAGCTGGGCTGCAGAGGCACAAAGGCGGCTGGAGGAGGTGCTGCCGCCCTGCCCAGGTGGCCTGGGGCGGCCATCTAGAGGCAGAGCAGCGCAGGCACTGGCTCCACGCTCTCCGCTGTGTCACCTGCTGCTGCCACACGCTCCGAGGGCCGAGCTGAGCAGCTCGACGGAGACCTACGGCTCAAAGCCTGAAACAGGGCCTATCTGTATCTTTCGCATCTTTAAAAAAATGATCTTGACTCCACTTCGTCCTTCAGCTACTACCTCATCCATCTATCCAGCCTATTCCTCTTCTCAAAAAGGACGTTTTGATTTAATTTTAATTAAAAGCAAATAAATTTTTAATAAAAGCAAGTTAATTTTAAAATTACCTTTTATTTTACTTATTTATTTATTTTTTTTTTTTGCGGTACGCGGGCCTCTCACTGCTGTGGCCCCTCCCGTTGCGGAGCACAGGCTCCAGACGTGCAAGCTCAGCGGCCATGGCTCACGGGCCCAGCCGCTCCGCGGCATGTGGGATCCTCCCGGACTGGGGCACGAACCCGTGTCCCCTGCATCGGCAGGCGGACTCCCAACCACTGTGCCACCAGGGAAGCCCTAAAATTACTTTTTAAATTAAAGGCTTTTTACTTTTTTTAACAGGTGATATGGGGACTTCCCTGGTGGCCCAGTGGTTAAGACTCCACGCTCCCAATGCAGGGGGCCTGGGTTCAATCCCTGGTCAGGGAACTAGATCCTGTCTGCCACAACTAAGGCTCAGAGCAGCCACGTAAATAAATAAATATTAAAAAAACAAAACAAAAACCAAAAACAGGTGATACGCACAAATGCTTTTAAGACTCTGTATGACAGGGCTCGTGAGGAAGGGCAGCCCCCTCCTTTCCCACTCCGACATCCCACTCCTGAGACAGTCACCACAGTCTCCTGGCATTTTCTGTATTACTGACATCCATGTTACCAAATAAAATACAAGTACACTTCTTCATCTAGCAATATTAGGTATTACAAATTGACCTCCTATGGTGGAAGGTGAAGATGTAGCTCACACACCTCACGCCACCCTGCCCTGCCACCCCACTGCCCTTTCCCCCTCTCTCTATAAAATTATACCACAATTTTTAGTTAAATCCATGTCCAGTGTGGCCCTCTGTATGAACATGCAAACACTGTTCTATTTGCTTACTTACATGCATCCTTCCCTCAGAGTTAAAGGTTTTCTCACTGCCTTGTTTGCTTTGTTTGTACTCACCCACTGACTGCTAACCTCTCCCAAACTCTGACTATAAAGCTCTCCTGGCTCACTGATGCCACGCTGGGACCCCTCTACCCAGAACCACAACATGCTGCCCCAGCCCTTCTCCCCGTCACACTGTCGCCAACACCCTCCAGACAGGGAGACCCTCGACGGGTCAGCAACAGGACACATTTGGGAGTGAGAGAGTGAAAGGAATGGGGCCCACTAATGGTGATGCTGAGATAAGAGGCGCTGACCAGGCACATCTCAGGGACGATGGCCTCTGATCTATCACCATGGCCCCAATCCCCTGGCTCCCCAACAAGCAAGCCCCCGCCTCTTTGCAGAGCTCTCCTCTTCCAGCGCCGGCTGCCTCCCTGTCAGAGGGGCGCGGTGGACCACCACAACTGCAGCACTACTCCCCATCACCCCGTCCTTCTTTACTTGCCTCCTAAGTCATCAAAGACTTTCTGTAAAAAGTAAAGGGCCAGAGAGTCAATATTTTAGAACGTCTATGTTGTCACGGCCAACGGGTCACGGATGTGTCCAACAAGACTTTACAGTGAAAATGACAGACAAGGAAATGTGAATTTTGTCATTTTCATGTGATATTATTATTTTTCTATTTTTTCCATTTAAAAATGTAAAACCATTCTCAGCTTGCAGGCCTCACAAAAACAGAATCTGACCTCAGGCCGTAGTTTCCCAACTAAGACTTTACCACCACACGCCGACTCCCTGTGGGACACGTGAGCAGCTGAGGGCACCCTGTCTGCCCTGAATCCCTCTGCATCACTAGCCCCAGCTCCCCCGCTTCCCAGAGCCTGCTCGGGCCCAGAGAGGCACCCTCAGAGCCAGAGGCCGGCTCTGCTGTCCTTCCTGTCACCTGAGGCCCCACCCATTCACACTCTGTCCTCACTCCAACCCTTGTCCTAAGTCCTTGCCCTGTGCCTTTTGTTGTCCCCTAACAACCCAGCCGACTGTTGAATGGAACATTTTAGGAAAAACTCTGAGAACGGTCAGGATCACTAATGACACAAAATATGTCCTCCAGGCCCAAGACCCCACGGTCGAACAGTCAGATGCCGCCTGTCTCTGGGGACTGGCTGTTTCACCAGTCAGGCCAAGGCTGCACCCATCGGCCTGTCAGAGCTCAGCCTTTCTTCAGCACATATTCACCCAAAACACTCCAACACGGTGCAGCTCGCTATAATCCAGAGCGAGGAATCACACGCAGGAGATCCCCAAATCTTCACCATCACAGAAGCAAAGCCCACCGGAGGGGCCTTCTCGCATGTCAGGCGGGGCAAACGTTTACGGTCAGCCACACTGTCAGAAAGCCCGGCTCTGACCGTCCTCAAGCCCTGCCCGCTGCCACCCTGCACGCTGCCCAGCGCCAGGCACCCAGCGCCGCGGTACGTACTTGAAGCGGACCTTCTCTTCCACGCCCAGGGCCGGGTCCTGTGTGACGAGGCTCACCAGCTCCTCCATGCTCTGCTGCCTGCACAGGAAGTCCAGCAGCTTCCGGTTCTGGGCCTTGCACTCCTGCAAGATGTCATCTTCATCCATTAACTCTCGCAGCGTCACGTCCTCCTTATCCAGCAGCTTGTCGACGTGGGACGTGGTGCTCAAGTCAAACTTCCAGAACATGGTGACGGCCACAGAGCTGCGAGCAGACAAGAGGGTCACTGCCACCAGGTGCGAACCCGCCTCAGCAACCCCCGCACCCAGGTCCCGAAGTCCACCCACAACGGGGCCCGGGCTGCACTCCCCCATGTACGGCAGGACAGCTCAGCTTCCTGTCCTCCCGTGGGGGCCCCCGGGGCTCCCGCCACTAGCCCCTGGGCTCTGAGGCCAACACATGCCGGTCGCCCACATGTCCGACGGGGGATGCCCCTCCACCCAAACAGCGAGACTCACAACCCTCCTCCCCAGCGTCCAGCCCCTCCTCAGTGAACACTGGGCACCTCTCCCCAGACGTCTCCGTACCATATATATTTTTAATTTTCTGTATATTATGTTTTGACATCTTTAAAAAACTTTCTGATTGAGGAGACACTGCCCCTCCTGGGCGGCCAACTCCTAGAGATGGCAAAGGGCTCTCAGGAGTACTCCTGTGACCTGCAGGCTGACCCCCCGGAGCCCTCCTCCTCTGTGGGCCCACACACACCCAGGGGACTATGTTCCACTGCCTTCATTACCCCAGGGCCAGGGACCAGGCAACCAGGAGCCACCCATATAGCTTAGAGCCCGCTGAGATCATCCAAGCAAGCTGACCCGAGGCTGTTCACCCTGTCCAGACTTGCCTTTGGAGCGGAAAGCCCAATAAAAGCTGCAGCCTCGGCTCTGCCCTGGCTCCTCCCCCTTCTGCCTCCAGCCCCCCTCGGGCTTCCTGCACATGGCCTTCGTGCGGTCGGTGCCTCCGGCCTCCAGGACCCGGGAGTGTAACAAGCTCTGCCTCCCCGTCCCTCCTGCGCCTCCTCTCGTGGCCGCACCCGCCTGGCCATCCCTTACAGGACACAGAGCAGCTCCCAGCACAAACCTCAACAAGCCACGCTCAGGACAGCTCCCTCTGCTCGCCCCTCTGCCCCTCTGCCATCCCCACCTACTCGGCCCCTCGTCTCCTTGCATCACCTTGCTGAGTAAGCCAGGGCTGTCCCTGAGGCCCCCACCTCCCTCACATGCACACACTGAGTCCTAGGTCCTGTCACTCCACCTAAGGACTCTCGATCCACCCACCCCTTCCCCTGCACCCCACATCACCCTCTGCGGGCTCCTGCTGCCTTTGCCTGGACTCTACAAGGCCTGAAGCACTCAGTGAGTCTCATACGTCAGTCTGTGGGCCTAGGTTGGTTTGCAACAAAGTTTTCGCTGTTGGATACAAAATGAAAAACATAAAGCCTGCATCTTCAACAAAGTTACACCTGTATCTTGAGATTACCTTTTCAATGTTACACAGATCACTACGTGCAAAACCATGGTGATAGTAGATGGGACTCACCTAATAGTTTTATTTAGAAGAGAAAAGGACTTTTCATGTGACGTGAGCCCCAGTGTGTCTGTGCATGAAGCCCAGCTGCCCAGGAGTCCCGGACACAGGCCCCTCAGCTGTCCAGCCACACCCTCCACAGCCTCTTGTCTTTGCTGCGTCATACTCACTTTCCCAAAACACAGACACACGTCTTCACGTCCCTCTCACGGTGGTTTAAAGCCTGTGCTAGTCCCAAATGCCCACTGCTCACCAGGCCGCCTCTCCCAACGTGCCTCCAGGTCCTCCGGGCACTTCCTGCTGCCTCCCCGACCCCAGGGATGCCGTGTCTCTCTTCTCACACACACCGCACTCCCTGCCTTGCCCTTCTGCACACACTCCTGTGCTCAGTCCCTTCACTGACAAAATCCCACCTGCTCCACCAGACTCAGAGGTGGGGCCGCTTGGACTTGCAGCACAAGGGACTCCACAAGCTGACCTGTACTCAGTTTCCATCTAGGTCCTAATATCTTCCTTATTTCTCCCTTGAGGAGTGCAGATGGGTATTTGCCAGTGTTAGTTACAGACTCTGGGGGACCAGAAATAATGATTACTAGATGTACCTTCAGGAAAAGATGGATGTCCCCACACACACATCAGGTGCCCTCTCTCCTAAGGCCCTACAGAATGACTCATGTGCTTGGATAACATACAATCCAGGGAAAGAGAGGAACCAGAAGGAGGACCCCCACCTAGCCAAGGCTTTGTTTCCAAACAAGGACTTGCCAGACATGGCAGCTAGAGGTGGCTCCTATGCGCCCTGTTTTCAGCGAGAGTGGGTGAGTGTCTTGAAGTGAATATAGGGTATCTTGAAGTCTGCCTTGTCTGACACTATTACAGCATACCATTCTTGTGGTTTACATTTGCTATATCCTTTAACATCCTTTTACTGTCAAACTATTTGTATTTATATATACATATATATATATATATATATAATTTTCATTTATATATATATATTTTTTTACGGTACGCGGGCCTCCCACTGTTGTGGCCTCTCCTGTTGTGGAGCGCAGGCTCCGGACGCGCAGGCTCAACGGCCATGGCTCACGGGCCCAGCTGCTCCGCGGCATGTGGGATCTTCCCGGACCGGGGCATGAACCCGTGTCCCCTGCATCGGCAGGCAGACTCTCAACCACTGCGCCACCAGGGAAGCCCCCTGTATTTTTATATTTAAAGTGGTAGGATGAATCGGGAGATTGGGACTGACACGTATACACTGATGCATATAATGTGGATGACTAGTAAGAACCTGCTGCATAAAAAAATAAATAAAATTCAATTTAAAAAGAAGTATGATCCTCAAAAGAGTCACATAATTCTAAAAAAGACTTGAGACAATATTTTATAAAATATTTAATTTTACTCATATGCTTTGTTAATTCATTGAAAAGCACATATTTAGCACCTATTATAAGCCAGAACTGCATTATATATAGGGGTTATAACAGTGAAAATTCAGCCTACTAGGGGAGTTTCGTAATGATTATATAATCACGCAAATATATAATCAGTTATAGAATATTTAAAATGTTAGGTACAACAGGTATAGAGAGCTATGTAAATATACGATACAGGGGCAGAACTCAATGACTAACTGGATGTGGGAGAAAAAAGGTCAAGGATTAATTCTGGTTCTTGACTGCATACATAGCTGGAGACGTTCACAGATATAGGAATCTTAAAAGATCATTGCATTGCACAATTTCACAAGGCATCATTCACATGTTTGCAGTGAAAATCATTAACTTCTTTGACTTTGTACACAAGCTTGATATTCATTTGAAAGATCTAAGAAAATATGGCATGTAGGCAATTGGATGTATGCACGGTAAACTCAGGGAAACAGTTTGAGGTGGAGAAATAAATGAAGCCACAGAGAATAAATGAAGCCATGAGACTGTAGAGAAAAGATATAGGATGAGAAGAAAATAGCATCTGTGAAGCTAAAATATTTTAAGGCCTAATAGTGGTCCTGAGCAAAGAATACAGTCTAAGAATAGCCAGATAATTAGAATGAAAATCAAGACAGTATGCTAATTAGCTTAATGGTGGTAATTATTTCATGATGTATACATATATCAAAGCATCACGTTGTACACCTTAAATATGTACAATTTTTATTTGTCAATGATACTTCAATAAAGTTCTTAAAAAATAATAAAGTGTTTCTTTTTAAACAGCAAAGACTGATTGATAAGATCTTGCTTTGTTATTCTGTTATTCTCTGCCTTTTAATTAAAATATTTAGATCATTTACATGTAATATGGTTGGGTTTGAGTAATTTGAAAAAAATACAACACGCTTTCATGACACTCTCAATAAATGAGGAATAGAAGGGAACTTCCTGAACCTGATAAAGGGCATCTACTAAAAAACCTACAGCTATCAGCACACTTAATGGTGAAAAGACTGAATGCTTTCCTCCTAAGATTGGAACAACAAACTCTAAGCACTCATATTCAAGATTGTAGCAAAGGTCCCAGGTAGTACTATAAGACAAGAAAAAGAAATAAAACACATACAGATTGAAAAAGAGTAAGTAAAATTTTCTTTACTAACAAATAATATGATTGTGTAAGCAGAAATGCCTAAGAAATCTATACGGAAAAGAGCTACAAGAATTAATGACAGTGAACAGCTAGCTTACCAGTTACAAGGTCAATATCCAAAAAGTAATTGTATCTCTATATACCAGCAATAAAAATTGGTAAATAAAAAATATTTAACTTCTGCTAACAACATTCAAAAACATTGAAATACTTCAGGATAATTTAATAAAATATATGCAAGATCTGCACACTGAGGGACTTTCCTGGTGGCGCACTGGTTAAGAATCCGCCTGCCAATGCAGGGGACATGAGTTCAATACCTGGTCTGGGAAGATCCCACATGCCGCGGAGCAACTAAGCCCATGTGCCACAACTACTGAGCCTGTGCTCTAGAGCCCGCAAGTCACAACTACTTAGCCTGCATGCCACAACTACTAAAGCCCGCACACCTCTAGAGCCCATGCTCCGCAACAAGAGAAGCCACCACAGTGAGAAGCCCCCATGCAACAACGCAGAGTGGCCCTCACTCACCACAACTAGAAAAATCCCAAGCACAGAAACAAAGACCCAACACAGCCAAAAATAAATAAATAAATTTATTTTTAAAAAAAGATCTGCACATTGAAAACTATGAAACGCTGCTGAGAGAAATTAAAGAAGACTTAAATAAATGGAGAGATATACAATATTGTTAAGATGTCAGTTTTCATTAAACTGGTCTACTGATCCAGTGCAACCCCAAATAAATCCTAGCAGATTTTTAAAAACTGACTTGATACTAAAATATATATGGAAAAAGACCTAGAATAGCCAAAGCAATTTTGAAAAGGAAGAACAAACTTGGAGTGCTAACACCACCTATTTCAAGACTTACTGTAAGGTGAGATTAATCAAGACACTGTGGTTCTAGTGGTTCAACAGAACAAAGTAGAGAAGTCCAGAAACAGATGAACACGTATATGGTCAACTGACTTTCAATAAATGTACTAAAGCAATTTGATGGGGAAAGTATAATCCTTTTCAACAAATGATTCTGAAAAACTGAATATCTATATGTAAAATGACCTCAACCCTTACCTCACATCATACACGGATCATAGGCTTAACCATAAAAGCTGACACTAAAATTTTTAGAAGAAAACTTAAGAAAAAAATATTTGGGGAGTCCAGGGGTAAAGAACCCACCTTCCAATGCAGGGGACACAGGGTCGATCCCTGGTCGGGGAACTAAGATCCCACATGCCACAGGGCAACTAAGCCCACGCGTCACAACTATTGGGTTCGCGCACCTCAATGAAAGATCCCCGGCTTCCCTGGTGGCGCAGTGGTTGAGAATCTGCCTGCCAATGCAGGGGACATGAGTTCGAGCCCTGGTCTGGGAAGATCCCACTTGCCACAGAGCAGCTAGGGCCTTGAGCCACAATTACTGAGCCTGCGCGTCTGCAGCCTGTGCTCTGCAACAAGAGAGGCGGTGATAGTGAGAGGCCCGCGCACCGCGATGAAGAGTGGCCCCCGCTCGCCGCAACTAGAGAAAGCCCTTGCACAGAAACGAAGACCCAACACAGCCATAAATAAATAAATAAAAATTGAAAGATCTTGCATGCCTCAACGAAGATCCCACGTGCCACAACTAAGACCCGATGTAGCCAAAAAAAAAGATAAATTAATTAATTTAATTAAAAATAAGATTTGTGAACTTGTGGTACATAAGATACAAGAAAAGACAAATCAAAAAGAAAATCTTATAAACAGCCAGTCCTGGTGTCTGAGGGATTCTCTGGGCCCAGCAAAGGGACCAAGTTTCCAGAGCCCTGAAGACAAGGGGTAACACCCCAAAATATGGACTCACTTTCCACTCTACCTTCATTGGCCACATCTCCTAATACCTGGCAAGCAAATGCAGTATTGCCTCACAATTTGATTGCTTCTCTGAGGTACCCACAGGTGTATTTGGGGAGAAGCTTCGAGAACAAGTTGAGGAGTGGCTGTCCTTCTGTGAGACTAGAGAGATTCCACAAAACAATCTGCATATCATGAAGGAGGCGTTCAGGCAGAGGAAGCAGCTGCCGGATTACTAGGAAGCTGGAGAAACAGGAGAAGAAATGCTTGAAGAAGGAAAACAAACGGCTGGCTGCGATTGCCCTGGCATCTCCAGAGAACAGCAGTAAGACCCCAGAGGAATGTGAGGAGACAAGTGAAAGACCCAAAAGGAGGCAAAAGCAAAAGCCCCAGGAGGCTCCTCAGGAGAATGGAACAGAAGACCCATCTGTCTCCTTCTCCAAACCCAAGAAAAAGAAATCTTCTTCCACAGAGGAGCTGGTTAGTAGTGATCCTGAAGAGACAGCTGGCAGTGGAAGTCCTCCCAAAAGGAAGAAATCTTTCCCCAAAGAGCAACCAGTAAGTGACCCTGAAGAGCCAGGAAACAAGAGTGTCCCCAAGAAAAAGAGGACCTGAAGAGGCTGCTGCCAGCAAGAGCAGCAGCTCCAAGAAAACGAAAAAGCTCCGAAAGCTCCTCCCAGGAAAATCAGAAGGGACATTTCTCTAGCGGGGCACAACTTGCAGAGATATTTCCCAATCCATCCCCTATAGCCCAATAAAAATTAAAAACAAACAAACAAACTGATAAACAGGATTTCATCAAAACTGAAAACTTCAATTTTGAATGATACCATTAAGAAAATAAACAGGTAAGTCACAGACCAGGAAAAAAGTATTTGCTGTCTATATCTGACAAAGCATTCTTATCAAGAACGTGTAACGAGCTTTTACAAAGCAATAATTTAAAAAAATACTTAACTAAACAAAATGGACAAAAAATTTGGACAGACACTTCATAAAAGAAGATATACAAATAGCCAATAAGCACATGAAAAGATGATCAACACTGTTACCGAGGAAATGCAAATCAGAACCACAATAAGGTACCACTAGAAGGGCTAAGATTAAAAAGCTATCAATACCATGTGCTGATGAGGATGCTGAACTGAAACTCCCATACACTGCGCGTAGGACTATAAAATGGCACGACCACGATGGAAAACACTTCGCCAGCTTGTTATAAAGTTAAGCGTACTTACCGTGTGACCCAGTAATTCCAATCCGAGGTATTACCCTAGAGTAATGAAATCATAAATCTAAACAAAGACTCCTTGTAATTGAATGTTCATAGCTGCCTTATTCATAATAGTCAAACACTGGAAACAGCTCAAATATCCATCAACAGATGAAAGGATAAACAAAGGATGGTGTACCTACAATGGAATACACTCAGCAAAAAGGAACAAGCACATCTGTAAACACAGATGAATCTAATAAACGTGGTAAGTAAAAGAAGCTGGACACAAAAAAGTAAAACTAAAAGATTCCATTTATATGCAATTCTAAACAAAGCAAAACGAATGCATGGTGACAAAGAGACTAGTGGTTACTTAGGATCAAGGGCTGCAGCACGAGGGAGTGACAGGACGGAGTTTTGGGGGTGATGCAAATACTCTAAATCTTGATTGTGGTGGTATATTTGTCAAAATACACAGAACCACAAATATAAAATGGGTCCATTTATTGTATATAAATTACACCTCAATATTATTATTAATTTTTTTTTTCTGGCCGCACAGCATGCGGGATCTTAGTACCCCCACCAGGGATTGAACCCGTGCCTTCTGCAATGGAAGCGCAGAGTCTTAACCACTGGACTGCCATGGAAGTCCCTCAATATTACTTTTTAAAAAACATACTGTAGGGGGCTTCCCTGGTGGTACAGTGGTTGAGAGTCCGCCTGCTGATGCAAGGGACATGGGTTCGTGCCCCGGTCCAGGATGATCCCACATGCCACGGAGCGGCTGGGCCCGTGAGCCATGGCCGCAGAGCCTGCGCGTCCTGAGCCTGTGCTCCGCAACGGGAGAGGCCACAACAGTGAGAGGCCCGCGTACCGCAAAAAAACAAAACAAAAAATACATACTGTAGGGCTTCCCTGGTGGTGCAGTGGTTAAGAGTCCGCCTGCCGGAGATTGGTTCAAAATGGCAGAGTAGAAGGACGTGCGCTCGCTCCCTCTTACAAGAACACCAGAATCACAACTACCTGCTGAACAATCCTCGACAGGAAGACACTGGAACTCACCAAAAAAGATGCCCCACATCCAAAGACGAAGGCGAAGCCACAGTGAGACGGTAGGAGGGGCGCAATCACAATACAATCAAATCCCATAACTGCTGGTGGGTGACTCACAGACTGGAGAACATTTATACCACAGAAGTCCACACACTGGAGTGAAGGTTCTGAGCCCCACGTCAGGCTTCCCAACCTGGGGTTCCGGCAACGGGAGGAGGAATTCCCAGAAAATCAGACTTTGAAGCCTAGCGGGATTTGATTGCAGGAATTTGACAGGACTGGGGGAAACAGAGACTCCACTAGTGGAGGGCACACACAAACTAGTGTGCACCTCGGGACCCAGGGGAAGGAGCAGTGACCCCACAGGATACTGAACCAGACCTACCTGCTAGTGTTAAAGGTTCTCCTGCAGAGGCAGGGGGTGGCTGTGGTTCACCATGGGGACAAGGACACTGGCAGCAGAAGTTCTGGGAAGTACTCCTTGCCGTGAGCCCTCCCAGAGTCCGCCATTAGCCCCACCAAAGAGGCCAGGTAGGCTCCAGTGTTGGGTCGCCTCAGGCCAAACAACCAACAGGGAGGGAACCCAGCCCCACCCATCAGCAGACAAGCAGATTAAAGTTTTAATGAGTTCTGCCGACCAAAGCAACAGCCAGCTCTACCCACCACCAGTCCCTCCCATCAGGAAACTTGCATAAGCCTCTCAGATAGCTTCATCCACCAGAGGGCAGACAGCAGAAGCAAGAAGAACTACAATCCTGCAGACTGTGAACAAAAACCACATTCACAGAAAGACAGACAAGATGAAAAGGCAGAGGGCTATGTACCAGATGAAGGAACAAGATAAAACCCCAGAAAAACAACTAAATGAAGTGGGGATAGGCAACCTGCCAGAAAAAGAATTCAGAATAACGATAGTGAAGATGCTCCAGGACCTTGGAAAAAGAATGGAGGCAAAGATCGAGAAGATGCAAGAAATGTTTAACAAAGACCCAGAAGAATTAAAGAACAAACTAACAGATGAATAACTAAAATGAAAAATACACCAGAAGGACTCGATAGCAGAATAACTGAGGCAGAAGAATGGATAAGTGACCTGGAAGACAGAATGGTGGAATTCACTGCTGTGGAACAGAATGAAGAAAAACGAATGAAAAGACATGAAGACAGCCTAAGAGACCTCTGGGCCAACATTAAATGCAACAACATTCGCATTATAGGGGTCCCAGAAAGAGAAGAGAGAGAGAAAGGACCCGAGAAAATATCTGAAAGGATTTTAGTCAAAAACTTCCCTAACATGGGAAAGGAAATAGCCACCCAGGTCCAGGAAGCACAGAGAGTCCCATACAGGATAAACCCAAGGAGAAACACGCCAAGACACATAGTAATCAAACTGGCAAAAATTAAAGACAAAGAAAAATTATTGAAAGCAGCAAGGGAAAAATGACAAATCACATACAAGGGAACTCCCATAAGGTTAACAGCAGATTTCTCAGCAGAAACTCTACAAGCCAGAAGGGAGTGGCATGATATACTTAAAGTGATGAAAGGAAGGAACCTACAACCAAGATCACTCTACCCGGCAAGGATCTCATTCAGATTCCATGGAGAAATCAAAAGCTTTACAGACAAGCAAGGATTAAGAGAATTCAGCACCACCAAACCAGCTCTACAACAAATGCTACAGGAACTTCTCTAAGTGAGAAACACAAGAGAAGAAAAGGACTTACAAAAACAAACCCAAAACAATTAAGAAAATGGTAACAGGAACATACATATTGATAAGTACCTTAAACGTGAATGGATTAAATGCTCCAACCAAAAGACACAGGCTCGCTGAATGGATACAAAAACAAGACCCATATATATGCTGTCTACAAGAGACCCACTTCTGACCCAGGGACACATTCAGACTGAAAGTGAGGGGACAGAAAAAGACATTCCATGCAAATGGAAATCAAAAGAAAGCGGGAGTAGCAAAACTCATATCAGATAAAATAGACTTTAAAATAAAAAATGTTACAAGGAAGGACACTACATAATGATCAAGGAATCAATCCAAGAAGAAGATATAACAATTATAAATATACGTGCACCCAACATAGGAGCACCTCAATACGTAAGGCAACTGCTAACAGCTCTAAAAGAGGAAATCGACAGAAACACAATAATAGTGGGGGACTTTGTAACACCTCACTTACACCAATGGACAGATCATCCAAACAGAAAATCAATAAGGAAACACAAGCTTTAAATGACACAACAGACCAGATAGATTTAATTGATATTTATAGAACATTCCATCCAAACACAGCAGATTACACTTCCTTCTCAAGTGCACACGGAACATTCTCCAGGATAGATCACATCTTGGGTCACAAATCAAGCCTCAGTAAATTTAAGAAAATTGAAATCATATCAAGCATCTTTTCTGACCACAACGTTATAGATTAGAAATCAATTACAGGGAAATAAAACGTAAAAAACAGAAACACGTGCAGGCTAAACAATACGTTACTAAATAACCAAGAAATCACTGAAGAAATCAAAAAGGAAATCACAAAATACCTAGAGAAAAATTACAATGAAAACACAATGACCCAAAACCTACGGGATGAAGCAAAAGCAGTTCTAAGAGGGACGTTTATAGCTATAGAAGCCTACCTCAAAAAAACAAGAACAATCTCAAACAATCTAACATTACACCTAAAGGAACTAGAGAAAGAACAAACAAAACCCAAAGTTAGCAGAAGGATAGAAATCATAAAGATCAGAGCAGAAATAAATGAAATAAAAACAAAGAAAACAACAGCAAAGATCAATAAAACTAAAAGCTGGTTCTTTGAGAAGATAAACAAAATTGATAAACCATTAGCCAGACTCATCAAGAAAAAGAGGGAGAGGACTCAAATCAATAAAATTAGAAATGAAAAAGGAGAAATCACAACTGACACTGCAGAAATACAAAGGATTATAAGAGACTACTACAAACAACTGTACGCCAATAAACTGGACAACCTGGAAGAAACGAACAAATTCTTAGAAAGGTACAACCTTCCAAGACTGAACCAGGAAGAAATAGAAAATATGAACAGACCAATCACAAGTAATGAAATTGAAACTGTGATTAAAAATCTTCCAACAGGGACTTCGCTGGTGGTGCAGTGGTTATGTATCTGCCTGCCAATGCAGAGGACGCAGGTTCAGTCCCTGGTCCGGGAAGATCCCACATGCCGCGGAGCAACGAAGACCATGCGCCACAACTACTGAGCCTGCGCTCGAGAGCCTGTGAGCCACAACTACTGAAGTCCGTGTGCTACAACTACTGAGCCTGCGTGCCTAGAGCCTGTGCTCTGCAACAAGAGAAGCCACCATAATGAGAAGCCTGTGCACCACAACAAAGAGTAGCCCCCGCTCACTGCAACTAGAGAAAGCCCGCATGCAGCAGCCAAGACCCAATGCAGCCAAAAATTAAATAAATGAAAAAATAAATTTATATTAAAAATATATATATACATATAAAACTCAAATCAATCAACGTGATACACCATAATAACAAATTGAAGAATAAAAACCATATGATCATCTCAATAGATGCAGAAAAAGTTTTTGACAAAATTTAATGCCCATTTATGAAAAAAAACTCTCCAGAAAGTGGGCATAGAGGGAACCTACCTCAACATCATAAAGGCCATATATGACAAACCCACAGCAAACATCATTCTCAATGGTGAAAAACTGAAAGCATTTCCTCTAAGATCAGCAACCAGAGAAGCATGCCCAATCTCACCACTATTATTCAACATACTTTTGGAAGTCCTAGCCACGGCAGTCAGAGAAGAAAAAGAAATAAAAGGAATACAAATTGGAAAAGAAGTAAAACTGCCACTGTTTTCAGATGACATGATACTATACATAGAGAATCCTACAGATGCCACCAGAAAACTACTAAAGCTAATCAATGAATTTGGTAAAGTTGCAGGATACAAAATTAATGCACAGAAATCTCTTGCATTCCTATACACTAATGATGAAAAATCTGAAAGAGAAATTAAGGAAACACTACCATTTACCATTGCAACAAAAAGAATAAAATACCTAGGAATAAACCTACCTAGGGAGACAAAAGACCTGTATGCAGAAAACTATATGACACTGATGAAAGAAAATAAAGATGATACCAACAGATGGAGAGATATTCCATGTTCTTGGATTGGAAGAATCAATATTGTGAAAATGACTACACTACCCAAAGCAATCTACAGATTCAATGCAATCCCTATCACATTACCAATGGCATTTTTTACATAACTAGAACAAAAATTCTTAAAATTCGTATGGAGACACAAAAGACCCTGAATAGCCAAAGCAGTTTTGAGGGAAAAAAACGGAGCTGGAGGAATCAGACTCCCTTACTTCAGACTATACTACAAAGCTACAGTAATCAAGACAATATGGTACTGGCACAAAAACAGAAATATAGATGAATGGAACAGAGATAAACCCACACACCTATGGTCAACTAACCTACGACAAAGAAGGAAAGGATATACAATGGAGAAAAGACAGTCTCTTCGATAAGTAGTGCTGGGGGCTTCCCTGGTGGCGCAGTGGTTGAGAGGCTGCCTGCCGATGCAGGGGACACGGGTTCGTGCCCTGGTCCAGGAAGATCCCACATGCCGCGGAGCGGCTGGGCCCGTGAGCCATGGCCGCTGAGCCTGCAGGTCCAGAGCCTGTGCTCCGCAATGGGAGAGGCCACAACAGTGAGAGGCCTGCGTACCACAAAAAATAAAAAAAAATAAGTAGTGCTGGGAAAACTGGACAGCTACATGTAAAAGAATGAAATTAGAACACTCCCTAACACCGTACACAAAAATAAACTCAAAACAGATTAGAGGGCTTCCCTGGTGGCGCAGTGGTTGAGAGTCCGCCTGCCGACGCAGGGGACACGGGTTCGTGCCCCGGTCCGGGAGGATCCCACATGCCGCGGAGCGGCTGGGCCCGTGAGCCATGCCCGCTGGGCTTGTGCGTCCGGAGCCTGTGCTCCACAACGGGGGAGGCCACAACAGTGAGAGGCCCGCGCACAGCAAAAAAAAAAAAAAAAAAAAAAAAAAAAAACAGATTAGAGACCTAACTGTAAGACTGGACGGTATAAAACTCTTAAAGGAAAACATAGGAAGAACACTCTTTGACATAAATCACAGCAAGATCTTTTTTGATCCACCTCCTAGAGCAATGGAAATGAAAACAAAAATAAACAAATGGGACCTGATGAAACTTAAAAGCTTTTGCAAACCAAAGGAAACTACAAACAGGATGAAAAGACAACCCTCAGAATGGGAAAAAATATTTGCAAATGAATCAAGAGACAAAGGATTAATCTCCAAAATATATAAACAGCTCATGCAGCTCAATATTAAAAAAACGAACAACCCAATCCAAAAATGGGCAGAAGGGACTTCCCTGGTGGCACAGTAGTTAAGAATCCACCTTCCAATGCAGGGGACACAGGTTCAAGTCCTGGTCTGGGAAGATCCCACATGCCGCGGAACAACTAAGCCAGTGCACCACAACTACTGGGCCTGCGCTCTAGAGCCCATGCTCTGCAACAAGAGAAGCCACCACAGTGAGAAGGCTGCACACTGCATCGTTGCCCCCACTCGCCGCAACTAGGGAAAGCCCGCGTGCAGCAACCAAGACCCAATGCAGTCAAAAATAAATAAATTTTTTAAAAAACAAAAAAAAAAACAACCAAAAACAAAAATGGGCAGAAGACCTAAATAGACATTCCTCTAAAGAAGACATACAGATGGCTAAGAAGCACATGAAAAGCTGCTCAACATCACTATTAGAGAAATGCAAATCGAAACTACAATAAGGTATCACCTCACACTAGTTAGAACGGGCATCATCAGAAAATCTACAAACAACCAATGCTGGAGAGGGTGTGGAGAAAAGGGAACCCTCTTGCACTGTTGGTGGGAATGTAAACTGATACAGCCGCTATGGAGAACAGTATGGAGGTTCCTTAAAAAACTAAAAGTAGAATTACCATATGACCCAGCAATCCCACTACTGGGCATATACCCTGAGAAAACCATAATTCAAAAAGACACATGCACCCCAATGTTCACTGCAGCACTATTTACAATTGCCAGGTCACGGAAGCAACCTAAATGCCCACAGACAGACGAATGGATAAAGAAGATGTGGTACGTATATTCAATGGAATATTACTCAGCCATAAAAAGGAACGAAGCTGGGTCCTTTGTAGAGACGTGGATGAATCTAGAGACTGTCATACAGAGTGAAGTAAGTCAGAAAGAGAAGAAGAAATATTGTATATTAACGCATATATGTGGAACCTAGAAAAATGGTACAGAGGAACCAGTCTGCAGGGCAGAAACAGAGACACAGATGTAGAGAACAAACATATGGACACCAAGGGGGGAAAGCGGCAGGGTGGTGGTGGTGGTGGTGGTGTGATGAATTGGGAGATTGGGATTGACATGTATACACTGATGTGTATAAAATGGATGACTAATAAGAACCTACTGTATAAAAAAATAAATAAAATTAAATTTTAAAAAAATTTGCTTTGAGGATATATATAGTACATACATTCGGGGCTAATTCTCCTTTTAAAGAGATATTTAATACAATCTTCTGATGTACTAATGTATTTCACGCTATGGGGTTCTGTCTGCTTAGCATTTGCCCATTTTTTAAAATAAAAACATTATGCATTATTCAAACCAGAAAATAAACAATAGTTCAAAAACAAACAAACGAAAAAAGAATCCGCCTGCCAATGCAGGGGACACGGGTTCGAGCCCTGGTCCAGGAAGATCCCACATGCCATGGAGCAACTAAGCCCGTGTGCCACAACCACTGAGCCTGTGCTCTACAGCCTGTGAGCCACAACTACCGAGCCCGCGTCCTGCAACTACTGAAGCCCGCGCGCCTAGAGCCCGTGTTCCATGACAAGAGAAGCCACTGCAATGAGAAGCACGCGCACTGCAAGGAAAAGTGGCCCCGGCTCACTGCAACTAGAGAAAGCCTGTGTGCAGGAACGAAAACCTAACGCAGCCAAAAATAAAATAAATAAATAATTTTTTTAAAAAAGTAAAGCTTTATTAAAAAAAACAGAAAAAAACATACTGTATACATCAACAGAGAGAAAGAAATCAGTAAAACAAATAATTAAGGCTAAATAATTACTGATGAAAAGCTATGAAGCTAAGTGCAAGATTCAGAAAGAATCCATCAATTGGAGAGGCTTATTATAAAATAATCTGTGATTTAAAATCTACAGGATTTCAGTAACATCAACAAAAAACAGCCTGGCCCAGTGCCCCCCTTCCGCCTCTCCATCTGGAGCCTGACCTCAGTCTTCACACATATCCCACCAGCTTTCCTCACAGTGGCAGCAAACCTCCACCTTACCACTCCCATCCAGAATCCCTGTTCTACTGCTATTAACAAGCTTTGTGTTATCTAGTAACGTGACGAGGAATCCTAATATATCCTTAAATCACTAATCAAATTTTTAAATAAAATAGAATGGAGGTCAGAATTCTGTGGCATGTCAATCAGGAGAGGAGCATGCTAATGTAGTTGTCTTACTGAAGGAAAGCGGAGATACTGTTAAGCTTGAAAAGTCAGAGAAGAAATACCTGGGACTTTCCTGGTGGTCCAGTAGGTAAGACTCCACGCTCCCAATGCAGGGAGCCTGGGTTCGATCCCTGGTTGGGGAACTAGATCCCACATGCATGACGCAACTAAGAGTTTGCATGTGGAACTTCCCTGGTGGCACAGTGATTAAGAATCTGCCTGCCAATGCAGGGGACATGGGTTTGAGCCCTGGTGCGGGAAGATCCCGCATGCTGCGGAGCAACTAAGCCCGTGAGCCACAACCACTGAAGTCTGCGTGCCTAGAGCCCGTGCTCCGCAACAAGAGAAGTCACCGCAATGAGAAGCCCACGCACCACAACGAAGAGTGGCCCCTGCTCGCTGCAACTAGAGAAAGCCCACGCACAGCAACAAAGACCCAACGCAGACATAAATAAATAAATAAATAACCATTATTAAAATAAAAAAAAAAAGAGTTCGCATGCCACAACTAAGAAGTCAGCATGCCACAACTAAAGATCCCGCATGCCACCATGAAGCGCCCGAGTGCCAAAACTAAGACACAGCGCAGCCAAAATAAATAAATAAATACATACTTTAAAAAAAAAAAAAAGAGAAGAAGAAATACCCATGACAAAAGATCTTAAGTTCAGGGAGGTCACACACGCACAAATAAGTTAGAATGTGTAATTTTAATCTGCACTAAAACAAAACAATCTATCCAACGGAAAACAGGAAAGGAGAAATAAAAGCAAAAGTATTAGTAAATGAAAATGTGAAATAAAATGGAGAAATTAGTACTAATACACAACACTGTAAATCAACTATAGTTCAATAAAAATAAATTTTAAAAAATAAATTAGTACTAATAATAATTTCAACAACTGAATATGGGATAAACTAATCAATGCAAAAGAGTTTTCTCAGATTTAATTTTTAAAAAACAATATCCAACAAAAGACACACTTTAAAAAAACTGAAAAAGGTAGAAATGAAAAGACTGAAAAACATACACGAGGCAAATGTGAACCAAAATAAATTTGAGCCACAGTCTTTATGTCTGACAAACTAAAAGTTAAGATAAAGTGAGATGCAAAGGATGTTATAAACAAGTAAAAGGGACAATAGGACAAGAATATATAACCATCACAAAGACAGAGGCATTTTATAGTATTGTTCAACTTCTATAAACTTTATTGCAGCAACTGAGAGAAATCCATAGATGAAAAATGCCTTGGCCCTGGGCATTTATTCTAGAGAAATAAAAAGTCAAAAACTGGAATTGGTCCAGATGGTCCTTGACACATGAACGCTAAAGTGTGGTCCATCCATACCATGGAATGTGACCCAGCAACCAAAAGGAACAAACCACTGATACGTGCAACAACTTGGATGAGTCTATACGGCAGCAGTCCCCAAGCTTTTTGGCACCAGGAACCAGTTTCGTGGAAGACAGTTTTTCCACGGATTGTGGGGGGGTTGGTTCAGGCAGTAATGCGAGCAATGGGGAGCGGCGGGAAGCAGCAGATGAAGCTTCACTCACTCGCCCACTGCCGCTCACCTCCTGCTGTGTGGCCCGGTTCCTAACATGCCATGGACCAGTACCGGTCCACAGCCTGGGGTTTGGAGACCCCTGCTCTAGAGAATTATTGCTGAGCAAAAAAAAGCCAATCCTGGGGACTTCCCTCGTGGTCCAGTGGGTAAGACTCCACACTCCCAATGCAGGGGGCATGGGCTTGATCCCTGGTCAGGGAACCAGATCCTGCATGCACGCCAGAACTGAGAAGTCCACATGCTGCAACTAAGAAGTCTGCATGCCGCAACTAAGAAGCCCACTTGCCTCAACTAAACATGCCGCAACAAAGATCCCTTGTGTCACAACTAAGACCCGGCACAGCCAAAATAGATAAATAAATTTTTTGTTTTTTAAAAAAAGCCAATCCCCAAAGATTACATACTGTATGATTCCATTTATATATAACATTTTTGAAGTGAAAAATTTTAGAAATGGAGGACAAATTAGTGGCATGAGGAGCAGGTAGGTGGAGAGAGGGAAATTAGTATGGTCGTAAAAGCACAACGATAGAATCCTCGTGGCTTTGGAACTGTTCAGCATTTTGTCTTTGATGGTGGATACACAGCCACACAGATGACAAACTATAGAACTAAACACCTGCACACACAATACAAATACAACTCAGGAAGTATGAGTAAGATCAGTGGACTGTATCAATGTCAATTCCTGGTTGTGATTTTTCTACTATAACTCTGCCAAATATTACCACTGGGGGAAACTGGACGAAACTGGGATATCTCTGTATTATTTCTTACAGCTGCAATGTTAAAAAGGTGAATACTATTAATAAGCTCAAGCTATAAAAGAGACACAAAATTCTACACCCAAAGGACAGAGAATACAAATTCTTTTCGAAAACACCATGTAACATTTAAAAATATAAACCACATATTAAACCAATAAAGGAAGCCTCAATAGACTCCAAAAGACCACTATCTTGCAGACTGTGTTCCCCAAACAATAAAGCACAGAAGTTAATATATCAAGGATAGTTTTTAAAAATCAGTGACAAGCTGATCCTAAAATCCATATGGAAATGCAAGTGGTCCAGAACACACAAAACAATCTTGAAAAGGAGCAATGCTGGAGGACTCATTCTTCCTGATTTCAAAATTTACTACGAAGTTCCAGTAAACAATACAATGTGGTACAGGCCTAAGGAACGACATGTAGATCGATGGAATAGAATTGAGACAAGAAGTAAACACTCATGGGCTTCCCTGGTGGCGCAGTGGTTAAGAATCCGCCTGCCAGTGCAGGAGACACGGGTTCGAGCCCCGGTCCGGGAAGATGCCACATGCTGCGGGGCCACGAAGCCCGTGTGTCACAAATACTGAACCTGCGCTCTAGAGCCCGCGAGCCACAACTACTGAGCCCATGTGCCACAACTACTGAAACCCGCGCACCCTAGAGCCCGTGCTCTGCAACAAGAGAAGCCACCGCAATGAGAAGCCTGCGCACCGCAACGAAGAGTAGCCCCCACTCACCACAACTAGAGAAAGCCCGTGTGCAGCAACGAGGACCCAATGCAACCAAAAATAAGTTAATTAATTGAAAAATAAATAAATAAACACTCAGATTTACAGTCAACTGATTTTTGACAAGGGTGAAAGAATAATTCAATGGGGGTTAGAACAGTGTTTTCAATATATGATGCTGGAACAACTAGATATCTGCATGCGAAAGAATAAATGCAGACCCTTACTTACACACTGTATACAAAGACTTACCAACATAGATCAAAGACCTAAATTTAAGTGCTAAAACTATAAAACTCTTAGAAGAAAAAATCATGTATTTGCCGATGGTTTCTTAGATATGACACCAAAAGCAACAATAGAAAATATAACTTGGACTGGACTTCCTCAAAAATAGTTTTGTACTTCAAATGACACCTTTAAGAAAGTGTAAAGACAACCCACACCATGGGAGAACATTTTCACAAAAGAAAATTTTTGCAAATCATGTATCTAAAAAAGGACTTGTACCTAGAATATATAAAAAACTCTTACAACTCAATAATAAAAAGACAAATTTTAGAACAAGTAAAGGATCTGGGCTTCCCTGGGGGCACAGTGGCTAAGAATCTGCCTGCTAATGCAGGGGACACGGGTTTGAGCCCTGGTCTGGGAAGATCCCACATGCCACAGAGCAACTAAGCCCGTGCGCCACAACTACTGAGCCTGAGCTCTAGAGCCTGCAAGCCACAACTACTGAGCCCGTGAGCCACAACTACTGAAGCCTGCATGTCTAGAGCCTGTGCTCCACAAGAGAAGCCACCGCAATGAGAAGCACGTGCACTGCAACGAAAGAGTGGGCCCCGCTCACCGCAACTAGAGAAAGCCCACACACAGCAACGAAGGCCCAACGCAGACAAAAATAATAAAATAAATTAAATTTTTTAAAAATGTGGTCTATCCATACAATGGAATGTTATTCAGTAATAAGAAAGAATGAAGTACTGATAGGCCCCCACGTAGCCTGGCTGGTTTCACCGCAGCAGCACCGAGGCGGCCTCGATGCGCCGAGCGCCCACACTACGCTGCTCTGCGGGACGCCAGCACTGCACACCAGGCCTGGGTCTGCACACACCAGCCCACAGGCCGCAGGTTCCTTCATGGTGGGATGGTCGTACATCTTATGTGTTCCACAAGACAGCACCGGAGCACACACAGAACACATCTTGACCAACAAATAAAACCAAAATTTCACCCAAATAATCATCATGATGCTACTCACTTACTCATACCTTCTATAGTCTGAGAGAATAAACCAAGCTAACATCTCCTTATTTACCCCTAAGTCAGAAAAGAGAAAGTCTAGGCGGGATTTCCACCCTGTAAAAAAGAGTAAGACACTCAAGGGCCTCTGAGAACCCATCCCATCTGCAGAATCTGGTGCCCCAACTTATCTACCCCAGGGCCTGTGTGCTAAAGTCGGCCCAGCTCAACGTTCCAAGACACGGGGATTTCACAGGCCGGTTAAGTTCTTTTCTTTTTTTTCCCCCCCCCCCCCCCAATATATTTATTTATTTATTTATTTTCTCTTTGGCTGCATTGGATCTTTGTTGCTGCACGCAGGCTTTCTCTTGTTGAGGTGAGCGGGGGCTACTCTTCGTTGCAGTGCACAGGCTTCTCATTGCGGTGGCTTTTCTTGTTGCGGAGCACGGGCTCTAGGTGTGCGGGCTTCAATAGTTGTGGCACACGGGCTTAATTGCTCCATGGCATGTGGGATCTTCCCGGACCAGGGATCGAACCCGTGTCGCTTGCACTGGCAGGCAGATTCTTAACCACTGCGCCACCAGCGAAGTCCCAAGTTCTTTTCTTTTAATTTAGAAAACTAACAGGGTTGCCAACTTTTTCACTCTCCCAAGCCAGGAGGAGGGAGGGAGGGAAAGAGAGAGAAAGAAAAGCAAACACAAAGGGGCTTCCCAAAAATAAATTAATTAAATTAAATTTTTAAAAAAGGAGGAAAGGATAAACTGTCATCTACAATCACCTTCAATTCAGACAACAATGGCTTTTCCAATATCAAAAGAAGAAAGCCATAATATCAGGATTGAGGATCATGTCTTACTTTAAAAAAAATACAGTTTTAAGAAAAGCTCACCTTTGCTCATCTCACCAATATTACATACAGACCAGCATCTGAGAACCTCTATTTACATTACCATTGACACCTGAAATAAAAATAGGTTACTCTCAAAGTCATTCACTTAGATTGACTGTGTGCCTCACTAGCTCACACCGAGGCCATTAAACCAAGAATCTCTCGTGTAGCAACATTTCTGTGCTTCCGTGCATTTTAAGAAATACGTAATCTCATCAGTGGCATCCCTTAAAGAGTTCATAGCAATGGTATTGGTTTAGGCGCAGCTAATTTCACTAACTAAGGAACTGGTTTAAACTGGTTCTAGAACTGTTACTCAGGTAATACTGCATAGTTCTTTTCCAAACGTTTCAAGATGACTCTACTTTCTTTTTTAATATTTACTTATTTATCCATTCATTCATTCATTTTTGGCTGCGTTGGATCTTAGTTCCGGCACTCAGGACTTTTCGTTGCGGCGAGCAGGCTACACTCTGGTTGTGGCGTGTGGGCTTAGTTGCCCCGCAGCATGTGGAATCTTAGTTCCCCAACCAGGGATCGAACCCGTGTCCCCTGCATTGGAAGGCGGATTCTTAACCACTGGACCACCAGGGAAGTCCCTTCCAAACGTTTCTTGTATCCCAACAACTATGCACTACTCTCCAAAAGGATGCTAGCATCCTCTTAATTGGCCCTCACCTACAGGCAGGCTAATTTTCCTTCCCTAGATGACCCAGAGGCCCGCCACTGACAGCACATCTTTAGAACAAGCTACTGGCTCACAGAACTGGCGTGTTGACTTGAGACGTCTCTGGTTATATGTGAGATGCAACACAGCACAAGGATTCCCATCACATCCGGACAACAGCCTCCACAGTCTGTCTAGAATGCCAAGCAAAGTATTACCAGCACCTTCTAGACTCTTATCCAACAGCCAAATGAGAGGAACTTCAAGTTCCTCTTGAACTACCTCTTCATTTACTTCTTCTGGTTAGTATAACCATCGGACACAAGGCAGCTTCCAGAGAAATGCTGTCCATACGATCATGCAGGTCCTTGGACAGAGCCCTTCAGAAAAAAACATTCTGCAGTAGAGACTGTTGCTAAGAGAAAATGAGAATCTGAAATGCAGCCTACACCTGTCTGACCAATTGCTTTTTAAAAGATTCACAACCGAGGTCCTGGCTCTGCTGTGTGACCTGACCTCTTGTGCCCTGGCGTCCTCACCTGTAAACGGGGGACCAGGAGCGCCGTCCACGTAGAGCTGCTGTGAGGCTGAACTGAGCTACCCCATGAAGAGCCCAGAACAGGGGCTGGCACACTTTCTCCTCAGTCTCCTGACTGCAAAGGAGAGAAGGAAACAGAGACAAGGTCACCTTGCCACAGAGCACGGGCTCACTTGCTCATGGGAGCTGACCGTGAGCCTCTCCCGGTGCCACCTTCAAGTGGCATCACACTGGTAGCTCACGTTGGACATGACAGAAGCATTAGCACCGTAGAAATCGACAAATGCTACAAGCCAGGAGGTTTTTGTGCTTTTGTTTGGTTTTTGGTTTTGACTTAAAAATTTTTTTTTATTATTATTTTTATTGTTGGCTGCATTGGATCTTCCTTCCTGCACACAGGCTTTCTCCAGTTGCAGCGAGCGGGGGCTACTCTTCATTGCGATGCGCAGGCTTCTCATCCTGGTGGCTTCTCTTGTTGTGCAGCACGGGCTCTAGGCGCGTGGGCTTCAGTGGTTGCAGCACGTGAGCTCAGTAGTTGCAGCACTCGAGCACTAGAGCACGTGGGCTTCAGTAATTGCGGCACGCGGGCTCTAGAGCGCAGGCTCAGTAGTTGTGGCTCACAGGCTTAGTTGCTCTGGGGCATGTGGGATCTTCCTGGACCAGGGATAAAACCTGTGTCCCCCACACTGGCAGGCGGACTCTTAACCACTGCACCACCATGGAAGCCCCGTGGCCAGGAGGTTTTTGACTCTCCCAGAGAGCCAGATATTAAACATTTACCAACACACCACTGGAATTCTATTGGTCTGGAAAAAAGCGACAATGTGAATCCATGGAGAGCAGCGGATACTTGCACAATCAGTCAAACAACAAACAAGACCATGTCTATACTGGGCACAGTCCACTGGGGGTGGCGGGGGGGCGGACCAAAAAGAAGGGTGTGGGGTGGGAGGAACAGGTGAATAAAAATCTAAAATCAGAAGTGAAAAGAACAGCCACAGGACGCCCCTCGTGGCGCAGTGGTTAAGAATCCACCTGCTAATGCAGGGGACGTGGCGGAGCAACTAAGTCCGTGTGCCACAACTACTGAGCCCATGTGCCACAACTACTGAAGCCTGTGCACCTAGAGCCCGTGCTCCACAACAAGAGAAGCCACTGCAATGAGAAGCCCACACACCACAACGAAGAGTAGTGCCCGCTCTCCGCAACTAGAGAAAACCCGTGCACAGCAACGAAGACCTGTGCAGCCAAAAATAAATAAATAAATATATTTAAAATAAGTAAATACAAATAAAGAGTATGCTTATTTAATAGTCTGTTTCTTTTTTTAAAATACTTATTTATTTACTTTTTGGCTGCGCCGGGTCTTAGTTGCTGCACGAGGGATATTTAGTTGCAGCATGCAGACTTCTTAGTTGCGGCATGCAAACTCTTAGTTGCAGCATGCATGTGGGATCTAGTTCCCCGACAAGGGATCAGAACCTGGGCCCCCCTGCACTGGGAGCATGGAGTCCTACCACTGGACCACTGGGGAGGTCCCAATAGTCTGTTTCTGATAATCCCCAAATCTAAAATCTTGGGAGGGTTGTTTCTACTGGTTTTCATGCATGGTGCCTTATTCCCTTGTGTGCTTGTCCAGTTTTGTCTGTGTGCTAATCAACATCCTTAAAAAATAGTCATAGGTGTTTTCTGCATTTTAGGATGATGGTAACTTCCTCCAGAGAGGTTTTATGTTCGGTCCCATTGCTGCCTGAAGGCATTACCAAACCAGAAAACCTTAACTTCATGCTTCATTTCCCTGAGCTACGAAGTAATATGAACCTGGGCTACAAATCCTCCCAAAGGCCGATCCACAGCCATAACTCTCCCCCTTTTCTCCTGCTACATTTAGTAAAAAGCTGGGGGCAAAGATGGAGTTAGGCAGGTACGCTTCTAGCTCACCCTGCCTCTGAGGGTACAGACTTTCAGAGCCCATTTAATATGAGGAGGGCCCCTTTTAGGTTCTCTACCTTGAGAGGACTTCACTTCAGAGGCCGGCAAGGACTCAGAAATCAAAGCCCCACTTTGTCCAAATCAGCAAATGTCCTTAAGGCAAAGGCAGATTCCATCCTATGGTGTTTAAATTACCTTTCTGGGTTCTTCCTTTGTTATATTTTGGTTTAAAACTTCCTTGCAATATTGTCAGTCTTTCTGATTGTTTTCTTTTCTTTTTTTTTTTTCTCTTTGGCTGCATTGGGTCTTCGTTACTGCATGCAGGCTTTTCTCTAATTGCGGAGAGCGGGGGCTACTCTTTGTTGCAGTGCACGGGCTTTTTATTGCAGCAGCTTCTCCTGTTGTGGAGCACGGGCTCTAGGCGCTCGGGCTTCAGTACTTGTAGCTCACGGGCTCTAGAGCACAGGCTCAGTAGTTGCGGCACCCAGGCTCAGCTGCTCCATGGCATGTGGGATCTTCCCGGACCAGGGCTCGAACCCGTGTCCCCTGCATTGGCAGGTGGATTCCCAACCACTGCGCCACCAGGGAAGCCCTTGATTTTTTTCTTTAATCCAACAATTTTAATTGTTTTCCACAGCATGGGGGATGGGAGGATAGCAGGTAGTCCAAATAATCTAGCCTAACAATTACCAAATACATAAAAACACCGATGTTTTTCTGTAAAATATACCTGATACACAATTCTATACTGAAGTTTATATTCTCTCATCACTTTGAGGACTTACTCCACTCTCTAGTGGCCTCTATTCATGCTAATGACACATCCGTTGTCAACCTAACAGACACTCCTTTGTAGGTAATCTCTCTTTTACCTCTGGCTTAAGGTCTTTTTGTCTTTGTTGTTATACAATTTCAGTGCATGGCTGTGGGTTTCCTTTTACTTATACTGTTTAGGACATAGTGTGCTTCCTAAATCTACAGATTTCTCTCTCATTAGTTTCTGAAAAGTCAACACTATTAACACTTTGAATAACGCCTCTCTTCCTTCTCCCTACTTTTCCATCCTGGGATTCCAACTACACAGTCACAGCACACTTTTATCCTACCCTCCACTTAGCTAGTCTCACTTTCCATCTCCCATCTCTCAATGCTGCACACTGGATAATTTCTTCACGTATATATTCCAGTTCACTAATTCTGCCTTCAGCCATGTTTAATTTATTTAATTCACATATATTGTTTTTAATTTCAACTTATTTTTCATTTCTGAAAGTTCTACTTGGAATCATTTTGATACCTTGGTCTTCATTACTAATTTTTATTCTATTTTGTATTTCTTCAAAAATTTCATACATTATTATATATACTGCATCTGATTATCCAATACCTGCAGACCTTGGGGTATCTAATTCTGCCAACTCCTCACAATGGTGTGTGCCCTGAATATAGAATGAAGCTTGCTTAAACGTAATCTACAGAAATCCCGAGGGCCTACACTGAGTATGCTTTGCTCTGAAAAGGATTTATCTTCTCTTCAGCAAGGAACAAAAGAGTGCTATCATAATACTCACTGTTTCTTTTCTTTTCTTTTTCTCTTTTGGCTTTTGAAGAGTTAGCTTAATTTTTAAGCACCGAAGTGCTCCCGGGAAGTTGTACCTACTGTAATTTATCCAGCATCTAATCAGATTGCAATGGGCAAACCTTTTAGGGGCATCTACTACAGCTGGAGGCACAAGCCCCTCCCCCCCTTTTCAGCTTCTACTTGGAATGTGTTCTGATGGCGGCCATAACACATATAAGCCTATCTCACCTATTCCCCACGGGTGAGACACGGCATGTTCCTCACTACACATGCATGACTGTCCCTGTTTTATTTGGATTACCCTTTGGCTTGGAGAGACCAAGTAACTTTTCCACAACACAGCATCTCAAAACCAGACACAGGAGGGTCAAGAATCCCTAGAAGTCAGGACACTATATGCACATCTTCAAAACTAAA
The DNA here is from genome assembly GCF_008692025.1 of Phocoena sinus. NCBI lineage: Eukaryota > Metazoa > Chordata > Mammalia > Artiodactyla > Phocoenidae > Phocoena > Phocoena sinus. Next base: position 378,707 of record NC_045772.1, read on the forward strand.
ATTCGTGTTGTCATCCATCTTCGAATGTCCCCTTATACAGTATATTTGCATAAATTACACAATAAAACAGAATCAAAAACAATTATCTCACCTTCTGGGGAAACTCCTTGTTTAAATTTTGTATTTAGGCAAAATATAAAAACATCTGGGATTTTCTCTTGGAGTATATGCAACTTGAAGAAAAATTGTTTCATTCAGTAGACTTATAATCTCTTCACCTGAAAAATAAGAGGAAAAAAACTTATTTTAAGTTCTACTTCTGTAAAGTTAACTCACCAAAATGATAGGGAAAAGGAAAACAAAAATCATTAGCTTTACTCAGTATTTAAATTATCAGAACATTTCATGATTAAGGATCTAAAAACTCCCTTGTCCATGCCTGTTCTACAGACATTGGTACCAATGATACACACCCACTTTAAATCTGGTTAACTAACTCAATGGTTGGAATTTAAGGACATGAGAAGGATCTCTGTGAAGTTGTCTAGTTTCATGCCGATACACTATAACTATCAAGAGACACATATCCTGGTCACAAGATGACTGGACGGCTCACTGATGATCCATCACAACTTCTAGAAGAAAAGTGCTCCAAAGTGCTCCAGATGTGATCCCTAACACCATTGCCAAATAACGTGACTAGCGCTCCTTGGCGAAAGGACTGACTTCAAGGCATGCAACAAAAAACACAGACCAGGGGGCTTCCCTGGTGGCGCAGTGGTTAAGAATCCGCCTGCCAATGCAGGGGACACGGGTTCGAGCCCTGGCCTGGGAAGATCCCACATGCCGCGGAGCAACTAAGCCCGTGCGCTACAACTACTGAAGCCCATGCGCCTAGAGCCCGTGCTCTGCAACAAGAGAAGCCACCGCAATGAGAAGCCTACGCGCCACAACAAAGAGTAGCCCCAGCTCACCACAACTAGAGAAAACCTGCGTGCAGCAACGAAGAACCAATGCAGCCAAAAAAATTAAAAAATAAAATAAACAAATTTATTTTAAAAAAAACAACAACACAGACCAGCAGAGCACAGGACTGTTCGTTCTGTATTTGCATGGAAGTCATGATTTTACCTTTTTCTAAAAACTTAATTTTTTTTTAATTTATTTTTTTGGCCGCGTTGGGTCTTCGTTGCTGTGCGCGGGCTTTCTCTAGTTGCGGCGAGTGGGGGCTACTCTTCGCTGCGGTGCGCGGGCTTCTCATTGCAGTTGGCTTCTCGTTGCGGAGCATGGGCTCTAGGCGTGCAGGCTTCAGCAGTTGTGGTTTGCAGGCTCTAGAGCGCAGGCTCAGCAGTTGTGGCGCACGGGCGTAGTTGCTCCGTGGCATGTGGGATCTTCCCGGACCAGGGCTCGAACCCGTGTCCCCTGCACTGGCAGGTGGATTCTTAACCACTGTGCCACCAGGGAAGCCCAATGATTTTACCTTTTGAAAATTATACTTTAGCAATAGGAGGGGTGACTGTTCTAGAATATAAGAGCCCTAAGAGACCTAATCATCAAATATAATATTTAGATCTTGTTTGGGTCCAATTAAAATGAATCAACTCAAAGAGTATATTTTTGAAGCTATTGGGGAAATCTGAATATGGACTGGTATTAGATGGTATTAAGGAATTACTGTAAATCTCTTAGTTGTAAAAGTGACATGACCACTATGTTTTTAAAAATAAAAACTTCCCTTATCTGTTAGAGAGAAAAAGTGAAGTATTCATGGGTGAAATGACATTATTTCTTGGATTTACTTTTAAAACACTCCACCGAAACACAAGAACCAAACACAAGAACCAAACAAATTTTAAAAGTGTAAGAGAGAGGGCTTCCCTGGTGGCGCAGTGGTTGAGAGTCCGCCTGCCAATGCAGGGGACACGGGTTCGTGCCCTGGTCTGGGAGGATCCCACATGCCGCGGAGCGGCTGGGCCCGTGAGCCATGGCCGCTGAGCCTGCGCGTCCGGAGCCTGTGCTCCGCAACGGGAGAGGCCACAACAGTGAGAGGCCCGCATACCGCAAAAAAAAAAAAAAAAAAAAAAAAAAGTGTAAGAGAGATATTACTCAGCCATAAAAAGAAACGAAATTGAGTTATCTGTAGTGAGGTGGATGGACCTAGAGTCTGTCATACAGAGTGAAGTAAGTCAGAAAGAGAAAAACAAATACCACATACTAACACATATATATGGAATCTAAAAAGAAAAATGGTTCTGAAGAACCTAGGGGCAGGGCAGGAATAAAGACACAGACGTAGAGAATGGACTTAAGGATATGGGGAGGGGGAAGGGTAAGCTGGGACGAAGTTAGAGAATGGCACTGACATATATACACTACCAAACGTAAAATAGATAGCTACTGGGAAGCAGCTGCATGGCACGGGGAGATAATAAGCTCAGTGCTTTGTGACCATCTAGAGGGGTGGGATAAGGAGGGTGAGAGGGAGACGCAAGAGGGAGGGGATGTGGGGATATACGTATGCATGTAGCTGATTCACTTTATTATACAGCAGAAACTAACACAACACTGTAAAGCAATTATACTCCAATAATGATGTTTTTTAAAAAAATAGACAGTTCACAACATTAAAAAAAAAGTATGAGAGAAAAAGGGACAGATTAAAAAATAATAATAATAACTGGCAAAGTACCAATCACTGATAAAGCTGGGAGATGAGTGCGTGGGTGTTCATTATGTTTTCTGTACATTTGTGTAGTTTAAAATTTCATATAAAAGTCAAGCAAAAAAAAAGGCACTCGAAGTTGTGCTACTAAGCCAGGAATAAGTCAGTGTTATCTCCTAAAATAGGAAAATCTTTTTACATCTGTGAAACGGAACAAAGGAAACTTCCTTTACAATAGAGTCAGGAGGCCAGAAGGGGAGCCCTCACCCACTGCTACTCAGCCTCAACCACAGACCCCCATGGAGGAAGGTTTCCCGTTTGCCCAGCAACTCAGCCAGTGAGAAACCATCACCACCCTGAACTCTCACTTTCCTCCAATGGACTTTTGTTCAAAATAGCCCCTACCAACCTCCTCCTTTTTCTCTACGAAGTAACCTTCCTCTGCTTTGTTCGTGAGACTTGCCTATGGCTTTCGCTATCGCTTGCTTGTGCTGAATTGCAACTCTCTGCTATTCCCAAAGAAACCCATTTTGCTGGTAAAATAACTGGCTGTTTTACTTTTAAAGTTGGCACAGCTAACATTTCAAAATTATTAAGCTAAATAATTCAACATTGGCTTTTCAGCACTTTATACAGTTTCAAAATAAGGAAGTATCTCTGTAAGGGCCCTAAGACCTCTACATTCTGACTTTGAACCAGTGCTTCTATACCATACATGTTCTTGACCAATTCTACTTAGTCTGAGCTGGAGGAAACCCGAAGCAGCCGGGACATCACGGCAGACACGCAGCCAGGGAATGAGTGACACCTTCTCCTCAGGGGGCACAAATTCTGAGCATCCTCCCCGTGCTTGCACTCCCTGGCAGCGTCACCCTCTCCCACGTCCTCCCACTGCAGGTACGAGCGTTCTGTCACCAGTGTCCTCCAGCCCAGACCCCGCGGGTTCTTCTTCTCAGCAGGCCCTCAGGATCTCATTCTGTAGCCTGGTTCTCCTGTGACACCCTTCTCCCAAGCCCTATCCCCACCTCCTTCCCCAAATACATGAATTCCCTTCATGTCCACCCAGGTAAGGCCACCTCTGCTCTCCCACCCAGGCATCCCGAACTAGAAAGGGGTCAGCATTCTCATAGGTCCCATCACTATCTTCTATGCTTCCTAATACCTTCATTCAAATACCTGTTTTTGATACTTTTGCTTCTGGCCAAGACGAAATAACAGGGACGAGATTTACAAATTAAATGGTTTTCAAGACACTGGCTATCCTGCAGTGTCGAACAGTGATCCCTGACAGGAGGGAAACAAGAGGAGCCCTTTAACTGCCCAGCCTCCTGCCTGACAAGTAGTTCTGGGTAACAGCAGAGACACCAGGTGGGGTCCAGCAGTCCCCCGAGGCGAAGAAACAGCACTGGGAGTCCAGGAAGGCCAAGGCGCTAGAGTCCACAGGCAGAGCACTGGAAGGGACAGAGTCGTAGACAGCGCTGAGGATCTGCGGGCTCCAGCCAGGTACTGATCAACGGAAGTGTGTAAGAAAGGCATCCAAGCCAGGGATTAGTGGGAACCACCCTCCAATTTCACACGGGGCCAAGGAGAGTTACTCTTCCTCCCAGTCACAGTGGAAAATTTCCTAACTTCGGGGCACTGGACAAAGTACTCAGTAGACTCTTGCCTCAGCGGTGGGGCAAAGTGACTCAACACCGGACTCAACGTTACTCTGGTCCCACCTAACAAAGCCTAAAAGCCAGACCCACAGAATCAAACTGTTTCTGAGTAATTTAACAACATTCCAGAACAAAGGTCAAGAATATTTATAGAAATACAAAAATACCCAGCATCCAACAAGATAAAAGTCACAGTGTCTTGGCATCCAATCAAAAATGACCAGACATGCAAGGAAGCAGGAAAACACAAACCATAATCAACCTAGAAACGACACAGATCATAAAATTAATAGACAAGGACAGTTAAGCAGCTGTTGTAACCGTACTCCGTATGTTCAAAAACCTAGAGGAAATATTAGACATGTTAGAGACATGAAAGATATACGAAGACCCAAACAGAATCATAAATATACTCTTAATCCAAAAAAAGGCAGAAAAAGAGGAAAAGGGAACAGAGAGCACACTGCCAGCCTCGACACCAGGCCACGTTAAGTGGGGCCACCACTCAACACAGTCTCAGTTCTCTTTCCTCATCCCCACCCACCTCCCCAACCACACCAGCACCCACTGCTTCTTAAATATGCTGCTTCTTAAATACAGCTGACACCTTGGCACCTGGGTCCCCTCTGCCTAGAAAACCCTTCGTCACATCTTCCTACCTGGCAAATTCCTGTCTGCTCCTCAAGTCCGAAATTCACCAAAAACCACTTCTGTCAGGTCACTGAGTCCTTCCTCAGTGCTCTCACAAGAGCACTTCCAGAGAATCAACACACTATAATTATCTAGTTTTACATATCTTTATTTATTCTGAATTATGAAAAAATTTAAAATATAAAAAGGTCCAAAGAATATAACAAATATCCGTGTATTGGGATTTAATAAATGTTACCATTTGCTCACATATGCCACCTACTTTAAAAAAAATAGTTTCTAATACACTGAAGAATTGACAACCTATTCAACTCCCTTCATCCACAGAGATAATCATTAATTCGCAGTATCCATAACTTCATTCTTTTACTACTTACATAACTATAAGTAATGCATTATTTTAAGAGTATATTTAGGACTTCCCTGGTGGCACAGTGGTTAAGAATCCACCTGCCAACGCAGGGGACACAGGTTCGAGCCCTGGTCCGGGAAGATCCCAAACACCACGGAGCAACTAAGCCCGTGCGCCACAACTACTGAGCCTGCGCTCCACAGCCCGCATGCCACAACTACTGAAGCCCACATGCCTAGAGCCCGTGCTCCACAACAAGAGAAGCCACCACAATGAAAAGCCCGTGCACCACAACGCAGAGTAGCCCCAGCTCAACACAACTAGAGAAAGCCCGCGTGTGGCAACGAAGACCCAATGCAGCCAAAATAAATAAATTAATTAATTTTAAAAAATAAAAACAAGTATTTGGAGGTACTGGAGACCAATCAAGAACATGCAGAAACTGGAGGGAACACGATCTCTGTCAGAAGGAGAGCAAGGAGGAAAGAGGCCAGAGTTCAGGGCTACCAGCATGGCTGAAAATCAAACAGGAAAATCAGAAAAGGGAGCCCCTCCAAACCTACATTAAATTCCTCCCAAATCCTTGGCTGACTCCTAAACAGCATGTGGTGGGATGAGACACCAAGAAACCAAGCAGAAAAATAGGTCAAACTCAAAGAAATAGAGAGCAGAAAAGAGGCCATGGGGCAGGGGGGTGCAGGGAGAGGTTGGTAAAAGGGAGCAAACATTCAGCTATAAGATGAAGAAGGTCTGAGGATCGGATATAAGAATATGGTGATTGGGCTTCCCTGGTGGCGCAGTGGTTGAGAGTCCGCCTGCCGATGCAGGGGACACGGGTTCGTGCCCCGGTCCAGGAAGATCCCACATGCCACGGAGCAGCTGGGCCCGTGAGCCATGGCCGCTGAGCCTGCGCGTCCGGAGCCTGTGCTCCGCAACGGGAGAGGCCACAACAGTGAGAGGCCCACATACCGCAAAAAAAAAAAAAAAAAAAAAAAAAAAAGAATATGGTGACTACAGTTAATAACAATGCATTGAAATCGGCTATGACGAAGCTTAATTGTTATCACCAAATGTACATGTGTATGTTTATATATGTAGCTCTAGCTGTGACAATTAACTAGTTAATTGTATACTTGCAACAAATCATCACGATATACTTTAAATATCTGAAAACAGCTATGTGAGGTGAAAGACCTGAGCCAAGATTCAGCAACCATCCAGTACAGTGGAGACAGACCCTGGAGTTTAAGTTCTGCCAAAGTAGAAAGGTTTCCTATTAAAACCCCAGAAAGGCCATGCCTTAGGAGTAAAAACAATGTTCCAGAATTAAAAGCTATGCCCTAAAACTTAGTAAAAAGCCAAAACAGATCTACCCTAGAAAAGCTCCTACAGGATGGAGATCATCTTCCAGTCATTTAACAGCCTGCCCTAACAAAACTCAACACTCTTTAAGGAAAGATAGCCTAAAACAGAGTTTCTAGAGTATACTATCTACAATGTCCATTTTGCAATAAAAAATTATTACACGTGCAAAGAAGAAAAATATTACCCATGATCAAGAGAAAAAACAATCTACAGGAACCAAAAATGACCATACATTGGAACTGGCTGATGAAAATGTCAAAACAGCAATTATAAATATTTTTTAAAATTTTAGGAAAAGGGAACAGAAGAAATGAACAGGTGGAGAATACTAGCAGGGAAATGCAAACTTGAAAGAAGAACCAAAAGGAAATTCTGGAACTGAAAAATACAGTATCTGAGGGCTTCCCTGGTGGCACAGTGGTTGAGAGTCCACCTGCCGATGCAGGGGACACGGGTTCGTGCCCCGGTCCAGGAAGATCCCACATGCCGTGGAGCGGCTGGGCCCGTGAGCCATGGCCGCTGAGCCTGCGCGTCTGGAGCCTGTGCTCCGCAATGGGAGAGGCCACAACAGTGAGGGGCCCGCGTACCGCAAAATAAATAAATAAATAAATACAGTATCTGAAATTAAAATGTCACTGGACGGAATTAATAACCTAATGAGCACAAAGAAAAGCAGGGAATTTGAAAACAGATGAAAAGAAAATATACAAATGTAAACAAAGAGAGAAAGAAGAACTTTGAAAATACCAACACGTTCGAAACCTGTGGGACAACATCAAACAATCTAAAATAGTTATCACTGGAGGGACTTCCCTGGTGGTCCAGTGGGTAAGACTCCACATGTCTAATGCAGGGGGCCCGGGTTCAATGGGGCCCAGGTTCAATCCCTGGCTAGGGAACTAGATCCTACATGCACGCCACAACTAAGAGTTTGAATACTGCAACTAAGAGTCCACAGGCTGCAACTAAAAAAAAAAAAAAAAAAAAATCCTGTGTGCTGCAACTAAGACCCAGAGCAGCCTAAATAAATAAATAAATATTAAAATAAAATAAAATATATTTTATTTTATTGGAGTCCCGAGAGAAGACAGATGATGAGGCAAAAGAATTATTTATGAGGCAATGGCCAAAAAGTTTCCAAAGTTGATTAAATACATCAATCCACAGATCCAAGAAAGATAAACACTAAAACAGCACGCCTAGAAGATTATAGCCAAATTGAAAAGTTTTTAATAAAGAATTTATTTAATAAAAATAAATATACATCTTAAACACAGCAGGAAAAAGTGTATCAGGTAAACAAAAGTAAAAATGATAGCTGATCCCCCATCTGAAACAACAGAAACTAAAAGACAACAGAATAACTTTTTCAAAGTGCTGGGGAAAAAAGCTGTCAACCTAGAATTATCCAGCAAAAATATCCTTCAAAACTGAAGGGCAAATGAAGACTTTTTCAGACAAACAAAAGTTGAGTGATTCTGTCCCCAGTATACCCACAACATGCAAAATACTGAAGGAAGTGCTTCAAGCCAAAGGAATAGGATCCCATACAGAAATCCAATCTACAAAAAGAAATGAAGACCTTCCCAACTCACTCTCTGGGGCCGGTAATACCCTGATACCAAAACAAAAGATATCATACGGGAGGGACTTCCCTGGCGGCATAGTGGTTAAGAATCCACCTGCCAACACAGGTTCAAGCCCTAGTCTGGGAAGATCCCACATGCCCCGGAGCAGCTAAGCCCATGCGCCACAACTACTGAGCCTGTGCTCTAGAGCCCGCAAGCCACAACTACTGAGCTCGTGAGCCACAACTACTGAAGCCTACGTGCCTAGAGCCTGTGCTCCACAACAAGAGAAGCCACCGACCGCAATGAAAAGTCCACGCACCGCAACGAGGAGTAGCCCCCACTCGCCGCAACTAGAGAAAGCCCACGCACAGCAACAAAGACCCAACACAGCCAAAAATAAATAAAAAATTTTTTTTAAAAAAGGTATCATACGGGGAAAAAAGGTCATACACAAATATCACATGAATATATATAATATATGCAAAAATCCTTAACAAAACACTAGTAAACCAAATCTAGCCACTTTTTTTTTTTTTTTTTTTTTGCGGTATGCGGGTCTCTCACTGTTGTGGCCTCTCCCGTTGCGGAGCACAGGCTCTGGACACGCAGGCTCAGCGGCCATGACTCACAGGCCCAGCCGCTCCGCGGCACGTGGGATCTTCCCGGACCAGAGCACGAACCCGTGTCCCCTGCATCAGCAGGTGGACTCTCAACCACTGCGCCACCAGGGAAGCCCTAGCCACTTTTTTTTGTTTTGTTTTTTGGCTGTGCCACACGGCATGTGGGATCTTAGTTCCCTGACCAGGTCGAACCCGTGCCCCCTGCAAAGGAAGCGCGGAGCCCGAACCACTGGACTGCCAGGGAATTCCCCCTCAGCCACATTTAAAAAGGATTATACACCCCACACTAAGGGGATTTATCCTAAGAATGAAAAATTGCTTTAACATCTGAAAATTAATTAATACAACGCATCATATTGATAGGATAAAGGACAGAAACCAAATAATCATCCCAACAAATGTAGAAAAGGCATTTGACAAACTCCAACACCCCTTCATGGTAAAAACTTTCCATAAAATAGAACCAGAAAGCAACCTCCTCAACCAATGAAGATCCACTATCACCACTTCCATTCAACATTGTATTAGAGGTTCTAGCTGGTACTACAAAGAAAAACAAATAAAAGGCATAGTAACTGGAAAGAAAAACTGTCTTTATTCACAGATGATATGATTATATAGACAGAAAACACAAGAAATATACAAACCTACCATGAGAACTGATAAGTGAATTGAGCAAAGTTGTAAGGTACATGGTAAGTATTCATAAACCAACTGTGTTTTTGTACATTAAGTAGTTCAGGGACTTCCCTGGTGGTCCAGTGGGCAAGACTCCGAGCTCCCAATGCAGGGGGCCCGGGTTTGATCCCTGGTCGGGGAACTAGATCCCTCATGCATGCCACAACTAAGAATCCACATGCCGCAACTAAGAAGCCCGCATGCTGCAACTAAAAGATCCCGCATGTCGCGACTAAGATGCCACGTGCCACAATTAAGACCCGGTGCAGCCAAAATAAAATAAATAAATAAATATTTTTAAAAATACTTATTAAAAAAACAAGTAGTTGAAAAACAATATTAAAATATTTTAAATAACATCAAAAATATCAAGTACCTACAAACATACTTAACGAAAAAAGTGTACTTTTCACACTGAAAATTACAAAACGTTGCTGAGAAAAATTAAGGAAAATTTAAATAAATGGAGAGATATACCATTTGCACAGAAGACTCAAAGTTAGTAACTCAATTCTAAGTGATCTATAGATTCAACGTAATCCCAACCGCAGTCGGCACGACGGGCTTTCCATCATGGAAGCACGGCCCAGTTTGTCCGTAACCTCACAGAGAAGGCCCTGGCGCTGGTCAGCGCTGCTGTGACTTACTCGAAGCCTCGACTGGCCACATTTTGGCACTATGTCAAGGTTGAGCTGGTTCCTCCAACCCCTGCTGAGATCCCTACAGCTATTCAAAGCTTGAAAAAAATTATCAATAGTGCTCAAACCGGTAGCTTCAAACAGCTAACAGTTCAGGAAGCTCTACTGAATGGTTTGGTGGCCACTGAGATGTGGATGTGGTTTTATGTTGGCGAGATCATAGGCAAGCGTGGCATCATTGGCTATGTTTGAAGACCAATCTTTGCTTTGTTATTTGGGTGTTCTTGGACCATGTGTAAGCAGACTTCTACTTGAATAAAATAAGACAATGTGCCAAAATCAGTGTTTTCTCTGTCAAGCACTACATGAAAAGTCACAATTTTTCTTGATATTAAGTTGGGTTGTCTTTTGCTTTAATACATTAATACAGCTCTAAATCCATGTCTTTGCTTAGCCTGCTATTGAAAAGGATAGATATGAATATACCAACCTGGTACATGTATATATGAGGATAGCATTTTACTTTGAAGGGTTGAAATAAACATTTAAGCTTAATTTTAGAAAAGCTGGGGAAAGGCTTTGAGAAAACAAGAACTTGTTCCAGTAGGAGAAAAATAATACCATGTGCCAAACATGGTATATACTACTTAAATCACCTAGTATAAAGAATACAATTTGGACTGTTTTTTTTTTAATTTTTATTTATTTATTTATGGCTGTGTTGGGTCTTCGTTTCTGTGCGAGGGCTTTCTCTAGTTGTGGCAAACGGGGGCCACTCTTCATCGTGGTGCTCAGGGCTCTCACTGTCGCGGCCTCTCTTGTTGCAGAGCACGGGCTCCAGATGCGCAGGCTCAGTAATTGTGGCTCACAGGCCCAGTCGCTCCGCGGCATGTCCCAGACCAGGGCTCGAACCCATGTCCCCGGCATCGGCAGGCAGATTCTCAACCACTGCGCCACCACGGAAGCCCCTGGACTGTTTTTCTTTGCTAAAATCATAGAAAGACCCCTTGGACAACAGCTGTGTCTGTAAATGTAGGGGTACTTTTTGTCAATTTGAATATAGCTTCCCCAAAAGAGACCAGCCACGTGATATTCTGTGTGTCTTTGTAACACCTTTAACACTAGGACAGAGAATGAAAGCAATGACCTATGTTTTCAATCTAATTTTGATATGTTATTAATCTCTTTTTCTTTAAAGACTTATCTTTACAAAAATAAAGTATCCTATAGATATTTAACAGGATTATAGTTTAGTAGCGTCCATGGGTCAAAATAGTATATTATGTCCTGAAATAAATACAAGTGATTGGTTAAAAAAAAAAAAAGTAATCCCAACCAAACTCCAGCAAAAATTCCTATCCAAATTGAAGAGCTTATTCTACAACTGGCAAGATAATTTTGCACAGGAATAAAGGTGGAGGTCTCACACTACCTGATTTACGGACTGACCATAAAATTACAGACATTAAGACAGCATGGTGTTGGCACAGGATAGAAATATAGACCAATGTAACATAACAAAAAGCCCAGAAATAAGCCTGCATACACATGTTCAATTAATTTACAACGAACGCTCCCATGCAATTTAAAGGAGGAAAAAGAGTTCTCAACAAACGATGCTAGAATGATTGTGTAACTCATACGGGGAAAAAAATGTACCCTTTTTCCACCTCACACAAAAAATCATGCAAGATAGATCATTCATAAAGGAGATCAGTATTTGCTTGGACGTGGAAGGGCAAAAAAGAGTGGGAAGGAGCGATCCAAAGGGGCATTAGGAAATTTGAGAAACGATGGATACATTCCCTACCTTGACTGTGGTGATGATTTCACAGGTGTACACATATGTCAAAACTTATAAAATTTTACACTTTAAACATGTGTAGTTTATTATACGTCATTTGTATCTCAATAAAGCTGTTTAAAAGAAAAAGAGCGGGACTTCCCTGGTGGTCCAGTGGTTAAGACCCCATGCTCCCAATGCAGAGGGCCTGGGTTTGATCCCTGGTCGGTGAACTAGATCCTGCATGCCGCAACTAAGAGCCCACGTGCCGCAGCCAAATAAATAAATAAATACAAGACCCGGCGCAGCCAAATAAATAAATACAAAAATAAATAAGTAAATATTTTTTAAAAAAATAAAAGAAAAAGAGGAATCATAAACCTGAATACAAAAGCTACCACTATAAAGCTTCTACAAAGACAAAACATCGGACAGTATCTTCACAATTCTGGTATAGGCACAATTGTCTTACAACACATAAAAACCGTAAAAATAAAATATTGACCAGTTTTGACTTCATCCAAATTAAAATTTTCTGCTCGTAAAAAAATACCATTGGGGGGACTTCCCTGTTGGTGCAGTGGTTAAGAATCCGCCTGCCGGGCTTCCCTGGTGGCGCAGTGGTTGTGAGTCCGCCTGCCGATGCAGGGGACACGGGTTCATGCCCTGGTCCGGGAAGATCCCACATGCCACGGAGCGGCTGGGCCCGTGAGCCACGGCCACTGAGCCTGCGCGTCCGGAGCCTGCGCTCCGCAACGGGAGAGGCCACAACGGTGAGAGGCCCGCGTACCGCAAAAAAAAAAAAAAAAAGAATCCGCTTGCCAATGCTGGGGACACAGGTTCGATCCCTGGTCCAGGAAGATCCCACATACTGCGGAGCAACTAAGCCTGTGTGCCACAACTACTGAGTCTGCACTCTATAGACCGTCACAACTACTGAGCCCACGTGCCACAACTACTGAAGCTCATGTACTCTGGGGCCCATGTGCCGCAACTACTGAGCCCGCATGCTGCAACTACTGAAGCCTGCACACCTAGGTCCTGTGCTTCGCAACAAAAGAAGCCATCACAATGAGGCAATGAGAAGCCCATGCACTGCAACAAAAAGTAGCACCCACTCACCACAACTAGAGAAAGCCCGTGCACGGCAACAAAGACCCAATACAGCCAAAAATAAATAAAAATTTTTTAAAAAAAGGATACCATCAAGAAACAAATAGGCAAACCACAAAATAGGAAACAACATTCACCCCTCACTTCCTCTCCTCCTCCCACTCCCTCATTGTATATGTATGTATGTACATACACACAAATATCATAAAGGACTTACAACCAGAATATTTTTTTGAATTCCTAAAACTGAATAATAAAGACAATCCAACAAAAAATAAAGACAATCCAACCAGAGTATTTTTTTGAATTCCTAAAACTGAATAATAAAGACAATCCAACAAAAAGTGGACAAAAGACCTGACGCTTCGCAGGAGATACACAAATGGTCAAAAAACGTATGAAAAGTTGCTCACCACTGTTATTAAAACCATAATGAAATACCACTACCACCTGAATTAAAAAGACTGACAATATCAAGAGTTGGTATGCATGTGGAGAAACTAGAACTCTCATACATTACTGATTGGAATATGAAATGGTACCAGTTTGGAAACACTGTTTAGCATTTTTTGTTTTGTTTTGTTTTTTAAATTTATTTGGCTGCACTGGGTCTCTGTTGCTGTGCATGGGCTTTCTCTAGTTGCGGTGAGCGGGGGCTACTCTTCATTGCGGTGTGCAGGCTTCTCATTGCGGTGGCTTCTCTTGTTGTGGAGCATGGGCTCTAAGTGTGCAGGCTTCAGCAGTTGTGGCACGCAGGCTCAGCAGTTGTGGCTCTTGGGCTCTAGAGTGCAGGCTTAGTAGTGGCACACGGGCTTAGTTGCTCCATGGCATGTGGGAATCTTCCCAGACCAGGGCTCGAACCCATGTCCCCTGCATTGGCAGGCAGATTCTTAACCACTGTGCCACCAGGGAAGTCCCTGTTTGGCATTTTCTAAAAACAAATTAAACATATATCTATACTATGACCCAGCAATTCCACTCCTAGATATTTACTCAAAAGATATAACATATGTCCACAAAAGAATGTACAATAAACTCAGTGACTTTACTCACAACAGCTAAAAAGTGAAAGCAACCCAAATGTCTATCAATAAGAAAAATATTTTCACACAAAGGAATACTACTCAAACTATAAAACTATAGACACAGGCATCAAAATCAATAAATTTCAAAAACATCTGAGTAAAAGACAGACACAAAAGAGCATGTACTTTATGACTCCATTTACATGACGTTCAAGGATGTGCAAAATTAATCTGTAAAAATAGAAATCAGAACAATTGTTGCCTTGCGATTTTGAAGGATGGCTTTAATACCTGAAAAGGGACACAAAGAAAAACTTTTAGGGATGACAGAAATGTTCTATATCTTGATATGAGTGACGGACACACGGGTGTATACATTTGTTAAAATTCATCAAACTTATATACTTAGGATCTGTACTTTGCATTGGGTGTAAAATACTCTTCAATAATTTTTAAATGGTGGAATCTTTTTAAAGAAATAAAAGATTGCACATTCTGTGTTAAAAAGAGAGCTGCTTGCTGTATATGGACATGACATGATTTCCAAGAGGAAGAGGATAGCTGATGGACAGGGTGAGAATGATACACATTTTGGTGTCCTTTGAATTTTATGCTGAGTTCAGATTACCATGTGCATAACCACCCATTGGAGTCTGACCACATGAGTTGAGTCCTGGCTCTCCCATTTATTTACTGCTACCCTTGGGTACATTACTTGTTTGTGCCTCAGTGTTCTCACGTGAATATTAACAGGAATATTAAGAGTAATGACCTCATTAACTTGTTTTTAAGAATTAAATGGACTTCTCTGGCGGTCCAGTGGTTAAGGCTCCGGGCTTCCAATGCAGCAGGCGCAGGTTCGATCCCTGGGAGGGGAACTAAGAGCCCACGTGCCGCATGGCATGGCCAAAAAAAAAAAAAAAAAATTAAATGATTACTGGGTTAGATGTCAAAATATAGAATTTAGCACTGGTTTTCACTCTCTGGTCTATAGTAAATTCTGCACAAGACACGTACTCACTTTACGTCAAAATGTTATGTCTCATGAAAATACAAAGCTAACAAAAGGTAAAGCACTTTGTTCTTAAAAAAAAAAATCAGGAATTCCCTGGCTGTCCGGTGGTTAAGACTTGGACTTTCACTGCCGTGGACCCAGGTTCAATCCCTGGTCAGGGAACTAAGATATCACAAGGCGCGGTGCGGCCAAAAAAAAAAAAAAGTAAAAAAGATTAAATGAGGCACTTTAGTTTTTTTAATGAGCTACTTTAAAAAGTGGCTGGACTTGTTTTTGTAAATGAAGTTTTATTGGAACACATACGTGCACGAACACCAAATTGCCTAAAACATAATCGATTACCGTTATTATTCAAAAATGTAAAAACAGTACTTCAAAAGTTAGCCTTTTCCTTAACCAAAAGAAAAAGGGGAGGAGAGGCTTGAATCAGCCAGCCTGGGATGCAAATCCTGGCTCTATCACTTGTTTGTTGTGTATCTTAGTTTCTTCATCTATAAAACAGTAAAATAATAGTTCCTATAGCCTAGGGTTCCTGTGAGGATTAAATAATTCATATTAAGCATTTAAGACAGCAGCACACAATAAATGATCAAAGTGTTCTGCTGCGTGTGTGTGCAAACAAACAGCCATTTCCTAGGGTTCAAACATTATCCTGTGCTGAGGTCGTACACCTGCAGCCTGACCTCTCCTCTGGGCTCCAGATTCTTCTGCGAGATTCCTTCTCCCTAACTACCCTTTAACTTGTCAGACTTCTCCCACTACTTTCAGCCACAAGAAAGCCTTACTTTCCGCCTCCAACCTAAAACAACTCCCCTGCAACTGCCACCACCACCCCCAGCTTCCCCATCCACCCATCCAAAGTGCCCCAGTCCACCCATGTACGCCATCAATAAGCCCAGAAATCATCCCGAGTCCTCTCTTCCCCTCACACCCCTCTCCTAATCCATCAGCACGTCCCAATAGCCCTACCTCCAAAATCACTCCCTCAGCCGTCACCAAGGTCTAAACCACAAACACACTCACTCCCAACGCCTTGTCTCTCCCCCTCCTATTCAGGTGTTGATGGCCCTCCCCAACTCAATCTCCAGCCTGGGTCCCTCAAACTCAGACTCAACAGCCTGCAAGGAACAGCACGATTGGAAGGCCAATGCCCTAACCAAGGCTCTTGTGTGTCTCCCCCTTACCCTGGCCACATATCAGTCTTATCTAGGTTCCTGGAGGTCCACCTCAGGGCCTTTGCATGTGCTGCCCCCTCGGTCTAGACGTCTCTGTCCCTGACTCTTCTCATAGCCAGCTGCTTCTTGCCTTCCAGAGCTTAGCTGACGTGACAGTGTGAGATGCCAAAAGGGAAGAGAAGCCAGAAAGGAAGGGACATGAAGAAGAGGTGAACAGCTGAGAGAGCCAGTGAGGGCCTGGGCACTGAGAGGCCAAGGGCATGGCAGGAAGAGGCCATGGGGGGAGGTGACAGGTGGTGAAAGAGTAACATGCTGGAAAAGGCCCTAAGGACAAGACAGGTGGGTACAGGGACAAAATGGGGGAGGGGGTACCGTGAAATGCAGGAACTAAGCGGAAGTGACAGGCTGAACGAGCTGGTGGTGACAGGGCAGGGGGTCAGTACCAAAGTGGGAGCGGTCAGTAACAAGTGGGTGGACGATGCAGGTAGTTAGGCTGTAAGGACACAAAGCAGAAGTGGGGGTGTGTGGAAGACGTCACAGTGACGGTGGCAGGACATTCAATGGGCCCGTAAAGTACATGAGGGAAGGTGACAGGTGTGAAGGGAAGGGGTGATGGAGATGAGGGAAGAAATGGGGCTGTGAGCCGTAAGGGGGTGACAGAATGGGGGTAGGTGACTGGAGACACATGAGCTCACGTGGTAATGGAAAGGGGACAGTAGCAGGGAGAGGAGCCAGTGAGTGGACAAGGGGACTGATGACAGCGGGCAGTGGAGAGTCCCACATCGACAGGCAGCACACCGGCCCTGGAGGACACTGCGAGGCGTAGCACTGGCAGGTGGGTCAGGGCACTGCCGGGAAGGGTCCCTAACAGAGAGGCGTCAGGGAGGAAGCAGTGAGGAGGGGAGTGGGGACACCGACAACCTTGGGAGGACTGATGGGGGATCTCGCCTGGGGGGGCACTGATGTTGGGGGCACTGGCAGCACAGGGGGAGGAAGGACATTAGGGGGAGGTTACTGACAGGGAGGAGGGCACTTGGGGGGGTCACTGATGTGGGAGACACTGACTGGAAGGGCACCACAGGTGGGGGTGAACACCGCTTTGGGGGACTCCGAGGGGGTAAAGGAGGCGGGAGGGCACTGACATGGGGCACTAACGGAGTGGAGGTCACTGGTGCGGGTGGACCGTCACGGGAGACACTGGTGGTGGACACGGACACGACGTCACTGTCAGGGGTGGACGCCGTTGTAGAGGACACTGACGGGGCGGGCACTGACCTGGGGGACGCTGAGCTGGGGGACGCTGACAAGGGTGGGCGCCGACAAGGCGAGCATCACGGCGGCAGCGACGGGCGGGGCGTGGACGCTGACAAAGGGGTGGACACTGAGGGGTCAGCGACAGGCAGAGGGTGGACGCCGACATGAGGACACTGACGGGGTGGCCCCTCCGGGCCCGGCCAGCTAGTACCGCCGGCTCTGAGGGGCGGCCGCACTCACCTGCCCCGCGGGCTGGGCGTCGCGGCGGCTCCTCGGAGGCCCGGGTGGAGGCCAGGGCGCGGGCAGAGGCGAAGCCCGGGCGGCCTGGGGCGGGCCGCGCGCACATGGGCCCGGCCGGGCGAGGCGCCCACGGATACGGCGCCCAGAGACTCAGCCCGGCGGACCGGCGGCTCGGGACCGGATCGGGCCGCGGGCGGCGCTCCGGTCACTCCAAAATGGCGGTGGCGGCGGCCGGGCACGCGCACGCCGGGGGCGGGGCCTCGTGCGGGGGCTCGCGCTCGCAGTGGGGCGGGGCCTATAGGTGGGCGGGGCCCATGTTGAGCGGGGCCGCGCGGGGTGCGGCGGGCGCGGCTTCGTCCTCCGGTGGTCCTTCTGAGGTATCGCAAAATTTCTGCACGAGCGTTAAGTAAGTCTTGATGGGCTAATGCGTTTGCGGTGATACATTTTCTAACACAACATCGTCAACAGAACAACCCCTCCATAGGCCTGAAACGATTTGAGGGTCACACATCTGGGGCAGGGGTATCCCTGCTCCCTGGGAGCCTTCCTCTAAGGCTGAAGGCCTCTGCGACTGGGGCAGCTGGGTGTCTCCTGAGCACCTTGGGCACGTGGCGTGGACACGGCCAGAGCAACCGTGAGCAGTGGTCAGCTCTCCGTCCTCTCTACTACCCGGACTGGGAGCGTCGGAGCAGCAGCCACCAGACCCATGGTTTTTCCAGGTGCCCCCCAGGTTCTCGTAGTATTTTGCACATTAAAATATGTGCCCATTTGGCATTTGTCGGAGTTGTTTGACTCAATCAAACTGATCTCTAAAATGAGAATTGTTATTTCAGGTGGCAGCGTGAACCATGGGAGACGTTGGAAAAAGAAATGGAACACGTAAGGAACATCTAACGCTCTTGCCAGTCATCCCCTTACTGCCTCTCGGCTTCCAATGCACGTGGTCCATGGCGGAAACGGATCTGACCCCTGGCCATGCTGAGCCTTGGCGGCAGAGGGAGCGGGAGAGGTTGCGGGAGAAGGTTTGCTCCGGGGCTGCTCGGCGGGCGGGAGGCGCCTGCTTCCCCACGTCCGGCTCCTGCAGAGACAGCTTCCCCTGGACGTCTTCCCCAGGCAAACGGCAGGGCAGATTTCTGGCAAGTTCTGTAGGATGAACTTTCAGGAAGTGGGGATAAAAAAAGCGTCAAGCTCTCAACCGCGAATAGATTACAAGCCCTGCAAGCGCAGACCCCACCCCCAAGGCTGGAGGTGCGGTGGGTAGAGCTGCAGAACAGGGGCTCAGCGCTAGGAGTCCCAGTGCTTGAGATGCTCCCACTCGTTGTCCTGCTCTGAGTGCCTGCAACCCTCATCCTGATCGTGATGTTCTTCTGGGGTCAGCCAGGGCTCCTCCCCTCTCCCACCCCACCCTTGGTTCAGCCACACGTCCCTCAACTTCTAACTACAGCCAGCTCTCCTCCTGCAGCCCTGGTCCAGGTTTCTCTCACCTGACTCACAGCAGCAGCCTCCCAACAGGCTCCCTGCTTCTATCCTGCCACACTTGCTGGAGGCCAGCTTGTCGCAGTCAGCAGAGCACCCAGTGAAAAAAAGTCCAGGGCTTCCCTGGTGGCGCAGTGGTTGGGAGTCCGCCTGCCGATGCACGGGACGCGGGTTCGTGCCCCGGTCTGGGAGGATCCCACATGCCGCGGAGCGGCTGGGCCTGCGCATCCGGAGCCTGTGCTCCACAGTGGGAGAGGCCACAGCAGTGAGAGGCCCGCGTACCGCAAAAAAAAAAAAAAAAAGAACTCCAATCCCATCCCTTCCCCAGGGGCTCGCGTGTCACACAGCACGAAAGCCAGTCCTTACTGCCACCCACAGGTCCTACACAGGTGGGTCTCATTTGTGCTCTGCCCCTTGTTCTTCTAGCTCCAATCAGGAGACCCTCCTGCCGCAGGCCATTGAATGTGCATCCTGTCACACCCTCTAATTGTCCCCATGCAAACTGACCTCCTACATCTTACTCCATTGTCCCCTTCTCCATGAGGACTTCCCTGGCCTTCCTATTTCAAATCTCAAACCTACATACATGCATGCACAGACAGACATGCACATGGGCACACTCACAGCCCCTTTCCCTGTTTGGTTTTTCCTCCTTGTGTCAGTAGTCAGGGTTCAATGAGGGGACAGAGAGCACACAGTGACTTCAGAGAAAGTTTGATATAAAGATTACTGAGGGACTTCCCTGGTGGTGCAGTGGGTAAGACTCCATGCTCCCAGAGCAGGGGGCCCAGGTTCGATCCCTGGTCAAGGAACTAGATCCCACATGCATGCCGCAACCTAGAGTTCACATGCCACAACTAAGGAGCCTGCCTGCCGCAACTAAGACCTGGTGCAACCAAATAAGTAATTTTTTTAATTACTGATAACGGGATTAATTATAAAGGAGTAAAGAACTCTGTATTCAAGAAAGGACAAAACATTCCCTGCGAAATGCTTCTGGGATCCAGCTCCACTATTGCAGAGCAGGCAAAGAGAAGTGGATTTGGGGCTGAGGCAGTAAGTGGAAAATGGGCAGAGTCCGACCTTCTGGAAAGTCAGCTTCTGTATGCAGCCTTTCAAGCATATTTGAACTTCCATACAACAACAAAACAATGCTATGTTTTCACCTAACAATACGGTACATCCATCCTTATTGCAAGTGAAGAAATTCTCACTTTCCCCCAAATGAGCATATGTACAGTCCCAGCAGTCATTGTGTCTGTCACTGGCTACATTCATTACTCCTCAAATTCTGTCACTGTCCCACTGAATACTCTATTATGCTCTTAAAACTAAATAGTAGGGCTTCCCTGCTGGCACAGTGGTTAAAAATCCGCCTGCCAATGCAGGGGACACGGGTTCAAGCCCTGGTCTGGGAAGGTCCCACATGCCACGGAACAACTAAGCCTGTGCGCCACAACTACTGAGCCCACGTGCCACAACTACTGAAGCCCGCATGCCTAGAGCCCATGCTCCACAGCAAAGAGAAGCCCACGCAGTAAGAAGCCTGCGCACCGCAACTAAGAGTAGCCCCCGCTCGCCGCAACTAGAGGAAGCCCACGTGCAGCAACAAAGACCCAATGCAGCCAAAAATAAATTAATTAATTTTTAAAAAACTAAATAGTAAAGTTAACTTCTGACAAATTGTATATTTTTTAAAGTAAATTTGTTATTATTCAGTATAATATATATTATTCCATCTCACTCAAATTTTTTTAAAAATTGGAGTATAATTGCTTTACAATATTGTGTTAGTTTCTTGCTGTACAGCAAAGTGAATCAGCCATACATATACATATATGCCCTCTTTTTTGGATTTCATTCCCATTTAGGTCACCACAGAGCCTTGAGTAGAGTTCCCTGTGCTATACAGTAGGTTTTCAGTTGTCTATTTTATATATAGTAGTGTATATATATCAATCCCAACTTGTATATTTTTAAAAAATGGAAAGCAGAAGGGACAAAATGGTTAGTTTCTATATTATATATGCAAAGAGAAAATGTGCAAAGCTACTACAATCCTTTTCTCTGTAATTGGTCACAAGAAGTAGTTGATAGGTACAGCTCTTTAACAGTGTTCTCTTCTAAACTGCCTATAGTGTGCACAGAACAGTTAGAACAAAGCAGGCTGAATTCAGTATTTCAGGCACAGAACGACCAAATAAAATAAATTCTATCACTACGAACACCAAATGCAAAATTATTCACCAGTCAATTAGAAAATGTAAAACTCTGATATAAAATGAGTGTGCCCCTGGAGCACAGTCAGAACAGGAGGAACTCTGGTTCTGTCCTGTTCTTCTCTTCAAGAGCCCCAACGGTGCAGCGGGACACAGACTGGGACATCAGAAGACTACTGCTCCATAAACCAAGTAGGATCAACACAGAGAAGTGGGCTTCCCTGGTGGCGCACTGGTTGAGAATCCGCCTGCCAATGCAGGGGACACGGGTTTGGTCCCTGGTCCGGGAAGATCCCACATGCAGCGGAGCAACTAAGCCCATGCGCCACAACTACTGAGCCTGTGCTCTAGAGCCCGTGAGCCACAACTACTGAGCCCGCGTGCCGCAACTACTGAAGCCCGTGCGCCTAGAGCCTCTGCTCCGCAATGAGAAGCCCGCGCACCACAACGAAGAGTAGCCCCCGCTCACCGCAACTAGAGAGAGCCCGTGCACAGCAGCGAAGACCCAACACAGCCAAAAATAAATTAAAAAAAACACACACACAGAGAAGTCCACACCTATATACACCATAACCAAATTCCTGCATGCCAAAGACAAAGAAAACCATGAAAGCCACAAGAGAAAAGTGACCCATCACATAAAGGGAAAGAATGATACAATGAATAGCTGACTTCTCCCAAGAGATGATGGAGGCTGTAGGCAGTAAATGGCATACTCAAAGTGTTAAAGGAAAAAGCAAACCTGTCAATGAATAAATTCTATACTCAGCAATACTATCCTTCAAAAATGAAGCTGGGAGAAAAAATGAAGGTGAAATAAACACATTGCCAGATAAACAAAACAGAAAATGTATTGCTAGGAGATTTGCCTTACCAGAAATACTAAAGAAAGTTCTTCAAGCTGAAAGAAAATGACATAAGATGTCCACTCACGTCAACAGGAACGAAGAACCGAATTCAGCGACATGTAAAAGGCTTATCTATAAGACCAGTGGGCTTTATCCCAAGAATGCAAAGTTGGTTTAGCATCCAGAACGCAAATCATGTAATACACTATATTAATAGGATAGAGGATAAAACCACAGGATTGTTGCAATAGTTGCAGAAAAGGCATTTGACTGAATTTAATACCTGTTCAAGATAAATACACTCAACAAATTAGGACTAGATGGGAAATTCCTCAACTTCATAAAAGGTATCTAGGAAAAGTCTGTAGCTGACATCAGACTTAATGGTTAAAGATGTAATGCTTTTTAAAGATTGGAGACGAGGCAAGGATGTCTGCATTCACCACCTCAATTCTACACTGTAGGATTCTGCATGCAAGGAGCTTGGAAGTCACCAATCTGTCCTAAGAAGTAAAGGGCTAAAACAGACTGAAAAATCAGCAACTCTTCTTGGATCTATAAGAGAAGGGAGGACACAGAGCAAACCACTGCTCCCAAGGTAGGAGAGACAGGCAGGTGAATACAAGTCATCACAGCTTACCAGAGCAAAGGTTCATGAGAGAAAGCGGCCTGAGAACCTGTGTGTGCGGGGGAGGGGGGGCGCTGAACTGTAATTGATGAATTTCGGGAGGTTCAAAGTCAGCAACTGTGAGAGTTAAAAACTCCGGGGCACCCAGTCATGAGGGAGCCCACACAATACTGTGAGATTTACCCCTGGAGCCTGAGCAGGTTCCCAAGTAAATATCAGCAAAGCCCCCTCAAGCTTTCTGCAGGGGGAGGGAAGGAACCATTTCCTACCGCGACAGAGCACTCTGCTCCCCTTAACAAGGCTGCTCTCAAGGGAAACTTGTTAACCAGAGCCTGACCTGCTGGCGTGTTATCAGAGCCTAACTGACCAGGGAAAGGGAAATGCCCAGCTCCAGCCTCTCTGGGCAGCCCGTCCCAACCAAAGGGAGATAAAGGACTGAGAAACACTTGAGAAGTTCACAGTCCAGAGGCACAGGCTCAGTAAAAGAACTGAGGCCTGATCACAGGACCGTAGAAGGCGTCCCCTCTCCCACACCTCACCTCCACATTATTAAGGCCCATTTATAGCAGTTCCTTTCACCCAGTACATCATGTCTGGCTACCAGGAAAAAATTACACAGGTAAAAGGCAAAAAACACAATTTGAAGAGATAGAGCAAGGTTCAGAACCAGATATGGCAGAGATGTTGGAATTATCAGACCGGGAGTTTAAGCAACTATGATTAATATGCTAAGGGCTCTCATGGATAAAGTAGACGACATGTAAGAACAGATGGGCAATGCGAGCAGAGAGATGGAAATGCTAAGAAAGAACCGAAAACAAATGCTAGACATAAAAAACGCCGTAGCAGATATGAAGAATGCTTTTGATGGGCTTATTAGCAGACTGGATAACACTGAGGAAAGAATCTCTGAACTGGAGGATATCTCAATAGAATCTTCAAAAACAAAACAAAGAGAACAAAGACAGAAAACAACAGAACGCCCGGGCTTCCCTGGTGGCGCAGTGGTTGAGGATCCGCCTGCTGATGCAGGGGACGCGGGTTCGTGCCCCGGTCCGGGAGCATCCCACGTGCCGCAGAGCGGCTGGGCCCGTGAGCCATGGCCGCTGAGCCTGCGCCCGGAGCCTGTGCTCCGCAATGGGAGAGGCCACAGCGGTGAGAGGCCCGAGTACTGCAAAAAAAACCCAAAACAGAACATCCAAGGACTTGTGCTCTACAAAAGGTGTAACATACACATAATGGTAATATCAGAACAAGAAGAAAGAAGCAGAAGAAATATTTGAAATGATTCTACATTGCACTAAAGGTTCTAGTCAGTGCAATGAGGCAAGAAAAAAATTAAAGGCATACAGATTAAAAGGAAGAAGCAAAATTGTCTTTATTCACAGATAACAAGATCATCTATTTAGAAAATCCTAAGGGATCTATCAAAAAAATCTAGAAATAATAAACTAGTTTAACAAGGTCACAGGATACAATATCAACATACAAACAACAGTTGTATTTCTACAATTAGAAACAAACAATCTGAAAATGGAATTAAGAAAAAAATTCCAGGGAATTCCCTGGCGGTCCAGTGGTTAGGACACCGCACTTTCACTGCCGAGGGCCTGGGTTCAATCCCTGGTCGGGGAACTAAGATCCCACATGCCACACGGTGTGGCCAAAAAAAAATAAATAAATAAAGGAAAGGAAAAGAAAAAGATTCCATTTACAACTGCATCAAAATGAATAAAATACTTAGGAATAAATATAACAAAAGAAGTGCATACAGAAAAGAGTCAATGCAGCAGGCTAACAACTTACCAAAAAACAAAACAAAATCAAACAAACAAACAAATAAAATTTCCCTGCTTACACAGTTAGCCCTTGATGGGCATCTGAGAACCTGGATTTCGGGGAGGTTCCCACCATCCCTGGAAATGATCAGAGTGGCTCTTTGAGCCAGACAATATGACTTATGTTGAAATCTGCTTTCTTTCCGGGTACCTGGAATTTTGTTAGGCACCAGGCAGAGACTGCCTATAGGGCCAGCCCTGCAATGGATTGAACAGTGGCCCCACCCGAAAGATATACATCTACCCCAAACCTGTGAATGCGACCTTTGGAAAAAGGGTCTTTGCAGATGTTATTAAGTTAAGATCTCAAGATAGATCATCCTGGATCAGCGTGGGTCTTAAATCCAATGACAAGTATCCTTCTCAGAAAAGGAGAGAAGACACAGGGAAGAAAGTGATGTAAAGATAAAGACAGAAATTGGAGTGATAAACCTACAAGGATTGCTGGCAGCAACCAGAAGGTAGCATAGAGGCCTGAAATAGATTGTCCCTCGGAGCCTCCGTAAGGAACCAACCAGGCAGACACCTTGATTTCAGGCTTCTGGCCTCCTGAACTCTGAGAGAACAAATTTCTGTTGTTTGAAGTCTCCAGGTTTGTATCAGTTTGTTACAGCAGCCTTGGGAAATAAATATAAGTTCCCAATAAAACCGTGGGTGCTGAGTTTCTGATGAACTTACCTGGTTGGCAACATTTCACACCCATTGTCACAACTCCCTGGGACAATTAAGTTTGTCCTGTGTAGCTACGTGATGACCGTGGAAGCTGGCACCTGGTCTCCCCCAAACTTAGCCGCATGAGCCTTTTCACTTTGCTGATTTTACCTTGTATCCTTTTCCTGTAATAAATCATGGCCATGAAAATGACTCTATGCTGAGTCCTATGAGCCCTCCTACAAATCATCAAATCTGGGGGTGATCTTGCAACTCCCATGCAATAAAAACTACAAAGCACTGCTGAGAAAAATTAGACAAGACCTAAATAAATGGAGAGACATGCTATGTTCATGGATTAAAAGACTCAATATTGGGCTTCCCTGGTGGCACAGTGGTTAAGAATCCGCCTGCCAATGCAGGGGACACGGACTCGAGCCCTGGTCCGAGAAGAACCCACGTGCCGCAGAGCAACTAAGCCCGTGTGCCACAACTACTGAGCCTGCGCTCTAGAGCCCGCGAGCCACAGCTACTGAAACCTGCACTCCGAGAGCCCGTGCTCCGCA
This sequence comes from Phocoena sinus, assembly GCF_008692025.1. Lineage (NCBI taxonomy): Eukaryota > Metazoa > Chordata > Mammalia > Artiodactyla > Phocoenidae > Phocoena > Phocoena sinus. Next base: position 404,673 of record NC_045772.1, read on the forward strand.
ACAAGAGAAGCCACTGCAATGAGAAGCCCGCGCACCGCAACGAAGAGTAGCCCCCGCTCGCTGCAATTAGAGAAAAGCCCACACGCAGCAACAAAGACTCAACTCATCCAAAAATAAATATATAAATAAATTTAGTTTTTAAAAATTCCTTAAAATAAAAAGAAAGACTCAGTATTGCCAAGATGGCAATTCTCCCCAAACCTGATCAATAGATTCAGTGCATTATCGGTGAATTTATCAGCAGTTGGTCATTTTTTTTTAATAGAAACTGACAAGCTAACACTAAAATTTACACAGAAATGCAAAGGATGGAGGTAGCCAAAACAGTTTTGAAAATTAGAGGACTCACACTTCTTGAATTCAAAATGTACTATAAAGCTAGAATAATCAAGACAGAGTAGAATTGGCATAAGGATAGGCATATATATCAATAGAACAGAGTAGCAAAAAAAAACCCTCAAAAATATGATCAATTGATTTTTTTTTTATAAAGGTGCTAAGTCAATTCAATAGGGAAGCAATATCTTTTTTTTTTTTGACCACACTGCACAGCTTGTGGATTCTCATTTCCCTGACCAGGGGTTGAACCCGGGCTGCGGCAGTGAAAGCCCAGAATCTTAACCACTAGGCCACCAGGGAACTCCCAAGCAATATCTTTTTTTTTTTAAAGAGACAGTCTTTGACTTATAATGATTTTTTAAAAATTATTTATTTATTTGTTTATGTGGTTGCAGTGGGTCTTAGTTGTGGCAGGCGGGCTCCTTAGTTGTGGCACGTGAACTCTTAGTTGTGGCATGCATGTGGGATCTAGTTCCCTGACTGGGGATCGAACCAGGCCCCCCTGCATTGGGAGCATGGAATCTGAACCACTGCACCACCAGGGAAGTCCCCCAAGCAATATCTTTTTAAAAAATGATATTGGAAAAATTGGTTATCCACATTCCAAAAAAAAAAAAAAGTTAAACCGTTACTTCACACCATACACCAAAATTAGTTCAAAATGGATCACAGCCCTAAATCTGAGAGGTGAAATACTTCTAGAAGAAACATAGGAGAAATTATTTGGGTTAGGAAAAGATTCTATAGATATGAGACCATAAACATACTACCAAAAAGAAAAATATTCATAACTTAGACTTCATCAAAATAAAAAAACCTTTGCTCTTCAAAAGATGCCATTAAGAAAAATAGAAGACAAGCCACAAACCAGGAAAAATTTTAAATCGTATGTCTGATAAAGGACTTGATTCTAGAATATATATTTTTAAAAAATCTTACAACTCATAAGACAAATGACCCAATTTAAAAAGAGGCAAAAGATTTAAATAAACATTTCACCAAAGAAGGTAATACAAATGACTTACGGGCACACGAAAAGTTGCTCAAGGGACTTCCCTGGTGGTCCAGTGGTTAACACTCTGCGTTCCCAATGCCAGGGGCCCGGGTTCGATCCCTGGTCAGCGAACTAGATCCCACAGGCATGCCGCAACTAAGAGTTCGCATGCCGCAACTAAGAGCCCACATGCCACAACAAAGATCCTGCGTACTGCAACTAAGACCTGGTGCAGCCAAATAATTAATATTAAAAAAAAAAGATGCTCAACATCAGTCATCATTAGGGAAATTCTAAACTAACCCACATGTCACTACACAACCCCTTGGATGGCTACAATTAAAAAGGCTGACAACCTCAAATGCTGGTAAGGATGTGGAAAAACTGGAACCTTCATACATTGCTGGTGGTAACGTCAAATTGTAAAGCCACTTTGGAAAACAGTTTGACAGTTTCTTATAAAGTTAAACATAAACTGAACATACAGCCCAATACTTTCACTCCTAGGTATTTACCCAAGAGAAGTTAAAACAGGTGTCCACAAAAAGACTTGTACAGGAATGTACATAGCAGCATTATTACAGGCAAAAACTGGAAACGTTCCAAACATCAATTGGTGTGTTGACTCTAATAACATAATAGCCAGTTGTTTCACCAGCAAAAGCAGGTTTATTCAGGAATAGCAGAGGAACTGTAATTCATGATGTGGAAACTATGGCAGACTACAAGTAAATCCAAAAAACAGGAAAAGGGAGTTTGCGTTTATAGGGAAAAGGGGTCAGTTGGGAGGTACTGTGTTAACCAGAGGCCGCTGGAGGAGCCTGGAGGCTTCCCATTGTTTGGGCTGTGACAATCTCTGATTGGCTGGGATGTCCTTGGGCTGGAGGGATTTCTTCCTCCTGTTGGAGAGAGAGTAGAGGCACCTGTCTTCCTGTTTCTGGTAATTGCGGATGCACGGTGGGCATGACAGAACACCCTAACGACCTGTCCTGGCTCCATCTTCAACTGAGGTTTCTTTAAATAATTCCACTGTGAAAGGTTAAAGAAAATGTCACGTATCCAGACAATGAACTACTATTCATATAAAGGAACAAACTATTGATATATACAACATGGATAAACTTCAAAAATATTATGCTAAGTGCAAGAAACCAGACAGAATAGGCTGCATATTGTATGTATTAGCACAATTACCACAAACTTAGCGGCTTAAAACAATGCACACTTATTATCTTACAGTTCTGGAAGTCAGAAATCTGAAATGAGTCTTACGGGGCTTAAATCAAGGTGTCAGCAGAACTGCATTCCTTCTGGAGGCTCTAGGGGAGAATCGTTTCCTTGCCTGTTCTAGCTTCTGGAGGCTGCCTGCATTCCTTGGTTCATGGTGCCTTCCTCCATCTTCAAAGCCAGCAGTGTGGCAACTACCAGTTTCTCTATCTTATTCCCTTATTGCATTGCCTTCTCTGACTCATTTTGGCCTATGGACTGTAGGCAGAAGTTCTGTAGATATCAGTTGTCGGCCAACGCAATTAATAGCTAGCAGGCCTCCATTAAACCCTTTTCCACTGCCAATGACCTAGGAGGCCATGTGTTCCAGAGGTAAGTCAAGGAGAGCCACCTGACTCTCCCACCAGTCCATGCACAGTGAAAAACCTGCTTAAGACTTGATCAAGGGTTGTTACTTCAACCTAGCCTAGCCTAGCCTAACTTTGGAGTGGGGAGCTTTAATTTAAAAAAAAAAAAAGTAAAATATATATAGCGTGTCAGTTAACTTATTGTCTCAGCTCCAAAGTCGCCCTTCCATGATCGGCTGTGTGATGCTGGGGGGTGGGGGTGGGGGGGACTCTGCGGCCACATTTCGAGGAGCAAGGGCTGGTGCCTGGCTCTGCCAAGAGGAATGCTGGAGGCAGATGCGACGTCAAAGAGGGAGGGGCGCTTGCCCCCCTCCCCCCAGCCACACTTCGCCGCCGCAGCAGAAAATAAAACAGCACAGGTGGCTCGAATTATGTGTGTTATACGCTGTGTCTGGTTTCGACAGACGGGTCTGGGACAGTGTGCAAGGCAGCCCAAGAGGGGGCCCGGAAATATCTGGAAGAACGCTGGACGCAAGAGGCGAGGAAGGGACTGGCGCGGGCGGGTCTGCACGCACTGACGACCAGTCATTGGAAACAAAGGTGCCCCAGTGGTCAGACACGAACCCCGGACGTGACAGCTCTCTGCAGGACCCCATACCCGGAGGCGACCCAAAGGAGAAAACTCGAGGGACTCCCAGAATCGCTGGAAACTGTGTGTGATAGTTGGTAGAATGGGAGCTCGTAACGACGAAATGCGGTTAGGAAAGCTGGCCGGGTAAGGTACCCGCAAGTCTCTACTTCGCCTGTCCTCACGGGGTCCCCGGGAACCGCGACCCCGCCTTAACCCGTCTTCCCCCGGGCTCACACGCCCCGCTGGAAGTCCCTCCTCCAGGCTTGGGGCCGCTCTGGCCCGCGCGGTCCCTTCTCTTTGGTGGGTTCCGCGCCGCTCCACCGCACGGCTGTCCTCCGGCCGCCAGGGGCGTGCGAGGCCGAGTCCGAGCCATTCTGGTCTGAGACGGCCGCTCGACCGCTCCGCGGAGCCGTCCGGGCTCGCCCAGGCCACCGCCTCCAGTCCGTTCCCCCGGCAACGCCTCGGGCCGTTCCCCCGGCAACGCGCGGCCGTTCTCAGTAGCAGGGGCCATGGACCAGGGGTCGGGCGCCGGGCCCCACCGGGCTCGCGGCCGCCTCGGCGCGCCGTCCTGCGGAGCGCGGGCTCCGGGGGCACCCTGGGCACGCTTCTCGGCCTGGCTGGAGTGCGTGTGTGTGGTCACCTTCGACCTGGAGCTGGGCCAGGCGCTGGAGGTGAGGGGGGCAGCGGGCCGGGGGGAGGCCGGGGAGGGCGGGCCCTGCTCTGTCGCCGCCGGCTAGTGTGGCTCAGGCATCGCCGAGGGGCGGCGGGAATCCCTCCGCAGGTGAGGTAACCTCGGGCAGACAGACCCCCCAGGTGTTCTCTTCCTCCTCAGAAACCCTGCACCTGTCACTTTCTGAAAGGTGCGCTCCCAAGCAGAAGAAAAAAAGTTAAGTTGCCAAGACCGCCCTTTGGGGTGGAGGAGCGAAGAGCCCTGCACTTCGGATACCCAAAGTGGTACTCTTGATTTTTCTCCCAGTAAAAAGCTGTCTCCTCTCCCTTCCTCTCCCCCTCCTTTCCCACACTATGATACCTTCTCCTCTCATTTACTCCAGCCAAAATCCCAGGGGTCACCCTTGACTCCTCCCCTCCCTCCACCCCACATCCCATCCGGGAACAAGGCTGACAGCTCCACCTACAGCAGGGCTGTCAGGTTCATTACCACTGCCACTGTACCCCCCAGTCCAATATTTGTGGCTCTCTTGCTTAAATCTTTGGAAACCTCCTTGTTCACTTAGAGTCTGATCCAGACCCTTTGCGGGTCACAACCAGACCCAAGAGCCATCTTTCTGTTCACAGACTCTGCCCCCAGCCCCCCCCCCCCAGCCTGGGATGTCCCCACTATCTGCAAGGCTCTTCCCTACCCCCACCCGCGTGGGTGTAGATGAAAGCATGACAGACTCAGGGAGGAAGGCCTTCTGTAGTAATGCAGGCCTGGGGGGACGGTCTTCTCCAGGCCCTGAAGGCCATGACATAGACCACGGAGCTGACCAGGGCAGGGGAGGCTGTGAGGTACGCTTCAGCACGCTGTCAGAAGGAACTTCCTGAGAACCCGGGAGGTGGCGCATCCGTGACTGCAGTTGGCTGAGATGAGGCTGATCAGCCATCGTTGGAAAGCCAGCGTCAGGGGGAGAGGGTGTTTTCCAAGGCCTTGCTGAACTCCACGAGGCTGTGGGAAGCCCAAGTCGTAACAAACAGCAAGGGCTGACACTGCCCAGCTCGCTGTGGAGACCCCATTCCACCGCACCTGTCCCCACGCGGTGCACCAAATTAGCTTGACGCAGGGACCTGAGCACAGAGAGGTGAGGTGATTTGCCTGACGTCACAGAGCCCACATTCCTGCTGGTGCCCAAATTGTTCCCAGTAAAATCACAAGAGGGTCTACTGTTTCCTTAAGGCATTCTCATGTATAATTTTCTAGGACTTGACTATTCAGGCAAGAACTGTTAAAGGCTCCATGTGCTTGGGCTTCTGAGCTTTGCTGAGGCTGTATAGCTCAGGGAGGGAGTGTTGGGGGGACCCACGGCCCCTCCTAATCATCAAGTCTGTGCAGGAGTCAGGCAGTGCAACCACACGACGCTCATCAGGTTTGCATCTTATCTTTCTTCCTCTCCCCTGGAAATCACGAGGAAGATCAGCGGTCATTTCAGCTGCGTCCACAATCACTCATGGAGCATCTGCCCTGCGCTCGCTTATTCCGGGCTTGGCCTGGCCGAGCACCACAGAGGCTCTGGCTGGCACTGTGCTTGGCACTGGGACATGATGGAAGACCCAGGGACTGCCTTCCAGGAGCTCATGGATCACGGAGACTCCGTGGACAGACGCAGCTCAGAGGAAGGAATGGGGGTTTGGCCATATCTTGGAGGATGAGAAGGAGGCAGCCGGGCAGGGGAGAGGGGGCTGTTTCAGGTAACCCCTCCCCCAAAAAAGCCAACGAAAGCAAAGGCAAGGAGCCAACCATTCACTCATTCAATAAATCAAGTATTGGGCAGCTGCCACCAGCCAGGCCCCACAGTACTGGTGCTGGACACATGGACACAGAGCTGAATGCGATGACAGGGCCCTGCCCACCAGGAGTTCACGTTCTGTGCTAGAGACGCAGAGAGTAAGGGGTTCAGGACCCCCTAGAGCGCATAGGGTATGTTGAGGGGGTCCCACCCGCGTGGGTGCACTGGAGCCTGCAGGCGAGGCAGGGATCAGACATGAGGGGAGAGTGGGCAAGGCTGTGCACATCAGCTGAGCAAAGGGCCTGGCTCTGCTGCCTCAGCCCTTGGAAACTCTCCTCTTGGTATCCCCGCTGACCCAAGAAGCCCATGCAGTGAACCGCGGCCCGGGGCCCAGAGGGTCCCTCCTCCCCGAGGTGTCCACATCCTCCCAGCTGCAGCTCCTGCACTGCCCAGTCTCAGGACCCTTTTAGTCTTCAAAAGTACTGAGGGCCCCAAGGGGCTTTTTATGTGCGTCATATCTATCGAGGTTTCCTATACTAGAAGTTAAAACAGAAAAATTTTAAATGCTTATTAATCCATTTAAAAAAACAACGGATACCATGTGTAAACGAGAGAAGCCACCGCAATGAGAAGAAGCCTGTGTACTGCAACAAAGAGTAGCCCCCACTTGCCGCAACTAGAGAGAGCCCACGCACAGCAACAAAGACCCAACGCAGCCAAAAATAAATAAATATTTATTTACTTACTTTAAAAATATATCTATTTCCACAAAAACAACCATTTTCAGAAACAAATTCAGTGAGGAGAATGGCATTATTTGACACTTTTACGTCCCTTTTTAAAGGCCAAATAGAAGGCAGCTGTATCTTCACGTCAGCTTCAGTCAGTTCCCCTTGATGGCCTGTGTCACAGCCTCTGGAAGCCACACTGCACACAGTGAGAAGAGAGTGAAAAAGGCAGCTTCGGCCTCTGGGAGCCTAGGGCACCCACACCACCCTTCAGGAAGCACTTTCCTAGACGTACCTTCTCCAGCAAGGCGAGGCTCGCTGCATCTGTCTTCCTCAGGGGCGACTGGGTTACAGGCGCTGCAGCCCCTGCAGACTGGCTCCCGTGGAAAGGACAAGACCCCTGTGGTTCCAGGGGACAGGGTTCATGGTGCAGCAGACCCTCGCCCTCTGCCCCTCTCTGAGAGTCCGCTCCATTCCTCTCCTCAGTCAGGCAGGGCCGTCCCTCCATCTCTGCTCCCAGCTTGTGAACAGTGAACTTGGAGCCCTGGGCATGGCTGTGGAGCCTGCTCAGATGCTACAAAACTCCTGTGACTGCAGACCAGATTCAGACCCCTGACCTCAGCTCCAGACCAGATTCAGACCCCTGACCTCAGCTCCAAGGGCCCATCGTGGCCCTGCCAGCTGCCAGGCACCCGCCTTTCCTCTGCCCTTCCCAACAAGGACACGCAGGGGCCCGAGTGGTCCTGCGGCCCCTCCTCTCTTGGAGCCATCTCAAGGTACCTCTGTGGGTCCGCCCCACAGACAAATACTGTTTGGCTGGCTCCCCTCCGTCCTCTTGGCCCTTCCTTCTTGGTGCCTCCTTAGCTGACATCTTGAGATTTCCACATGCCCCACCTGTTCCATTATTCTTTGGAGACATGTTTTCACGCACTCCACAAATACAGGCACACCTTGGAGATGTTGCAGGTTCGGTTCCAGAGCACTGCAGAAAAGCAAGTCACACAGATTTGCTGGTTTCCCAGCGCATATAAAAGTTATGGTTACGCTAGACTGGAGTCTATTAAGTATGCAAGAAACACCATTATATCTTAAAAAACAATGTAGATACCTTGTAACAAAGATAAAAATGAAAAAGTTTGAGATGTGAAAATTACGAGAATATGATGCAGAGATACAAAGTGAGCAAGTGTTGATGGAAAAATGGCACCTGTAGGGTTGCTACAAACCTTTATTTTGTAAACAATGCAACATCCGTGAAGCACAATAAAACAGATGTGACAAACAGGGTGTGGCTGTGCAGTATCTGGTGAGGGCCTACCCTGCCAGGGGCTGGGAGGCACCTGGGACACGGTCCCTGTCCTTAGGACGCTTGGCGGCAGCGTGGGAGGCAGAGTAGGCCCAGAGCAGCCAGCCCAGAGCAGCAAAGACAGAAGCTACATTACTACAACAGTGCGAGTCCCAGGGCACAGTGCCCTGCCATCTGGGGGTTCAGGGCACACCCCAGAGGAAGCCTCCTGTCAACCAAAACCCAAGTCCTCCTCCGCATGGGAGTTTGGCCGACAGAGTAAGGAGGGGGCCACGCATGCAGGCCCTCAGCTCCTGGCTCCCGGCATAGCCGCTTCCTGGGAGAGCCATCCTGCTGCACCTGAGCACGGGCCAGGGCAGCAGTGATGCCCAAGGCGCACCAGGTCCCCAGGAGACACTTGGGGGCCTGCAGGGAGTGAGGGCTCTGGAGGTTCGCTGCCTTTTTCCTTTCCTGCAAAGAAATCCATTCTGGCCATTTGCCTGTGTACAGGGCTACTGGCTCCCCTAGAGTGTGGCCTGTCTCCCAGGTAGAGCCTGTCCAGCTGGTCACGCTCACCATACACTCCAGGGGCCTGGGTGCTCCAGGGGTCACACTCCAAGCGGGGAGCAGGCCAGAAGCTCCCGGACCCCTGACGAGCAGGGTTTGGAGTGAAGATGCTCAGAGGCAGGGGTGCCAGTGTCAGGCAACATCCGAGTTAAGACGGGATGGGGAGGCTGGCCAGGCCGTCTGGGAGAGGAGGCCCAGAGGAGCCGCAGAGCCTAAGACCCTCTGGCTGGGTCGGGTTGGGTTCGGAGCGCTGAGAGGGTACAGGAGGTGGGGGCCAGGAGGCAAGGCCCTGCATCCGCTCTAGGCGAGAGAGGAGGCTATGGGGACAGACTGTCGGGACATGGGGCAGGGAAGCCCAGTCTGGGCTTGAGGGCGAGTGACCTTGAGGGCGAGGGGTGTGAGAAGGGAGTCCAGGAGCTCACCCAGCTGTGCGCTGGCCGAGAAAAGGGAAGGATGGGGGCCAGGAGTGGCCTCGGGCCGAGAGGGGCCTGGGGAGGCAGGGCAGGGCGCTGGAGCCCTGAAGAGAGGAGGAGGGGTCAGCAGGGAGCCAGAGGTGGGGGAGAGCCAGAGGGTCTGACAGTGCTGGGGTGGGGGGGACACACTTGCAGCCCAGCACCAAGCCTGCCAGGCCCATGTCACCGAGTACTCTGTGTCCCCCACAGCTGGTGTACCCCAGCGACTTCCAGCTCACCGACAAGGAGGTGGGTCCCAGCCCTCTCAGGAGCAGACCTCACCTGGGGAGCAGGCCCTCACTGGCTTTCCTGTGTTTCAGAAAAGCAGCATCTGCTACCTGTCCTTTCCCGACTCCCACTCAGGTAGGCCACCCCGCCTCGCCCCGGTCTGGGTGTCTCTCTGGGGCTGTGGGGAGAAGAAGAAGGAGGGAGATGAGGCTGCCCAAGAGCCCCTGCGGCCAGGCCTGCACAGCCTGTAAGCACCGGTCCCCCCTCCGGCTCCAGGGAGACAGCCGGAGCCCCACGCCGCGGCAGCCGGTTTCCCCGGTTCCCGCGGAAAGAGGTGTCTCTGGGCAGTGGGGTCTGGTCTCCTTCACCCCAGCAGAGGGGTCACCAGGAGCTGGGTCCTGGCCTCGGCTCCTCTCCAGGGCTCGGGTGTCCGGCCGGGTCGGCCTGGTTTTCCGCCCTGGGCAGGCTACGCCGGGCCACACGAGCCCCCGGCCTGTGCTTGCTTGCCCACGGCGCACACGCTGCGGGGCTGTGGCTGTGCTTCTCTGTGTGCTGAGTTTAAACCCTTAGGTGCAGGAATCTAGACACGGGGACCTCTGTCGGGAGACACAGAGCCGGAGGGCTGGGCTTTTCCGAGGCATTTGCAGCCCGGCAGGGGCTTCGCCCCCTCCCTGGCCCCCCACCCCACATGCTGGCAGGAGAGGCGCCAGCCCAACCCGGACACAGCGTGAGGGGACCACCTCTTCCCCAGGCTGCCTCGGGGATACTCAGTTCTGCTTCCGCATTCGTCAGTGTGGAGGGCAGAGGCGCGCCTGGCACACGGATGACAGGCGCTGTGACAGTGGGGCCCCCGTGTCTCTGCAGGTGAGCCGGGCTGCCTCTCCAGTGCTCCTCCCCTGCCCCTGCCGGCCAGGGTCAGGCGGGTGTGAGCAGCCCTTCAAGACGCCTGGCCAGCCCCAGCCAGCAGGGTCTCCAGCTGCCGCAGGCCAGGCCCGGCACCCCAGCCTCGACTGGGGGTGGGCCAGCGCTTCTGAGGACTTGCCAGGGTCCCTGGGGCTTTTCCTGTGCTCCACGTGTGCGCCAGGGCGTGGCTCGGTGTGCAGAGGCCGGTGCTCTTGGGCCCCTGAGCCGCTCACCACCGTGTCTGCGGAGCTGTCCCTGGAGAGCGGTCGCCTGCCTTCCGGGCCGTGACTCCCAGGCAGACCCCGGTCTGGGGAGAGCACGCAGCAGCCTGCGTGGGGGTCCGAGGGGGCGGGTGGGAGGTGAGCAGTGGGCGTGGCCTGGCCGATACCCCTCCTTCCAGAGGGAGCCCGCACACTACTTTGGCTACGTGTACTTCAGGCAGGTGAAGGACAGCTCTGTGAAGAGGGGCTACTTCCAGAAGGTGAGCAGCTGGTTGCTCTGGGGTGGCCCCGCTGAGAGTTGGGGGCCAGCAGCCATCGGGAGAGGCTGACGGTCTGGGGGCTGGGGGTCCTGAGCCTCCAGGAGCACCCACCCCTCCGCAGCCCTAGCCACTTGGCCCTGGGCGGGGGCCACCGTGCCACTTGGGGGCGGGGGCGGCCTCTGGAGAACAGGCTCCGCTGCCCCTCCCTCGCCCAGCCCCGGCTCTAGCCCAGGCCTCCCTGCTCCTCGCTGAGGGAGGAGGGGGGCCCTCGTCACACTTTCAAGATTAGGACGACTTCAGTCTTGAGTTCAGACACCAAAAGCAAAGGCTGCTTGAGCCCCAGGGAGACCATGCCATGATCCTGGCCACATGCATTTCCCTCTGAAGGCCTGGGGTCCAGCCCTGCCCTGCTGCACCTGGGGTTTTCTAATAGCCTGGAGTCCCACGTCAGGCCATTCCTGGGAAGTCGGTGGGACACCCTGCCCTGGGCGACCCTGGATGAGCCGGGCCTCAGGGGTCCCTGCAGGGTCCCAAGGGGCTGGGGCGACATCTCACCGGCCCTGGGCCCTGCAGTCTCTGGTGCTGGTGTCCCGCCTGCCCTTCGTCCGGCTGTTCCAGGCGCTGCTGAGCCTGGTCGCCCCCGAGTACTTCGACAAGCTGGCGCCCTGCCTGGAAGCGGGTGAGTGGCCAGCAGGCGCTACCAGAGCTGCCTCGTCGTCATCCCAGCTGTAGCTCCTGGTGGCTCCGGCGGGCAGCTTCCTCCAGGACAGGCTTCTGACGCGGGCCACCTGTGTTCACAGTCTGCAATGAGATTGACCAGTGGCCGGCCCCTGTGCCGGGGCAGACCTTGAACCTGCCTGTCATGGGAGTCGTCCTCCAGGTGAGGGGCTGGCTGGCTGGGGTGGGATGGCCCCAGTGCGTGTCGACACGCCACCCGGCCCCATCGGCAGCTGCTTCCTTCATCCATAGGTGTACATCCCATCCAGTGCAGACAAGCCTGAATCCGGTCCTCCAAAGCAGTGCAGCCACAAGGTGGGCGCCCTGCTCCCAGGCTGACGGCCCCATACCTGCCTCAACCCTCAACCCTCCCACCTGCCTGGGCCTCCCCACCTCACCTGCTGGGGGGTGGCCAGACCCCAGACACAGGGGCCTCCGTATCCGTGCAGGGCTGTGGGGCGCCGGGAGGCACGTGGGTAGGGACTGCGGCCCCCGGGACTCTCCCGGGATGACCTGTGCTGCTCGGGGCTTGTGAGGCGCCATCCTCCCCCTGGCCTGACACCACCCCCCCTTCCTCTCAGAACCTGCTGCCAGCCCCGGTCGTCCTCACCAGTGTCCATGAGCTGGACCTGTTCAGGTGAGCCTGGCAGGCCACCACCTGCTGCCCCGGTAGGTGATGAGTGATCCCACGGGGTGGGGGCGCTGGGGGACATCAGGAGTTAACCCCCTGCCCGTTCTGAGAGGGAGAGTCCGCAGAAGAGGAGCCCGGTGCCCCGATGTCTGCCCCCAGAGGAAGTGAGCACCGTGGGCAGGAAGTCAGGTCCTGGCAGGCAGGTGCAGGGAAGGGAGCAGCTGTGGTGGGAGATGCTGCCAGAGGGGCCCTCTCTGGGGGGCCAGCAGAGGACCCCACCTTTGGAGACCCTCTGGCCCTGTGCTGGGCCCAGCGGGAGCCAGGGCTGTCGGTTTCAGGCATGGCGGGGGCGCGAGGCCAGGCATCTTCACAAGGCCTCACGGCCGCCTTCCTCTGGAGTGAGGCCCAGCCTTCACCCAGACAGGGCCTGCCTGGGCCTGGGTCGGGGCAGGTGGGCAAGCTGGGGAGCCTCCCACCCGGCCTCCCCAACGCCCCCGCCGGCCCAGGTGCTTCCGGCCCATGCTGGCCCATGTGCAGCTGCTGTGGGAGCTCATGCTTCTTGGGGAGCCCCTGCTGGTCCTGGCGCCCTCGCCCGCAGTGTCCTCGGAGATGGTGCTGGCCTTGACCAGGTGGGTCGGGCGGCAACGCGAGGGGCCGGGGGCCCCGGACCAGCCCTGCGAACTGACTGTCCCTACGGGTCCCTCCCCACAGCTGCCTGCAGCCCCTCAAGTTCTGCTGCGACTACCGCCCCTACTTCACCGTCCACGATAGCGAGTTCAAGGAGTTCACAACACGCACGCAGGCCCCGTAAGTGCCGCCCTGCCCGCCCTGCGCCCTGCGCCCTCCGCCTGCGTCTGCCTCTCCTCCCTCCCTCCCTCCCTCTCTCTCTCTCTCTCTCTCTCTCTCTAGACCAAGCGTGGTCCTGGGAGTCACAAACCCTTTCTTTATCAAAACGCTCCAGCACTGGCCCCACGTCCTCCGCATCGGGGAGCCCAAGATGCCAGGTGAGGTCCCCAGCCTCCACCCAAGGGTCCTGGGAACGCGGGGCCTCGCCGGGTCTGAGCCTGCGGAGGCAGAACCAAGACCCTGAGGCCCGGCCATGGGGCGTGTCTCGTAGGGGACCTTCCCAAGCAGATCAAACTGAAAAAGCCCTCAAGGCTGAAGACCCTGGACACCAAGCCAGGTCTGTGCCCCTCCTCTCCTCGCGGGACCCAGAGACACACCTTGGGGCGGGGTTGGGCGGACAGATGTGCTGGCACAGCTGAAGGGGGTGCCCTGCCCCCGAGGAGAGCGCGCTGCCATTCTGCCCTCCCCAGGCCTCTACACTGCGCACACGACCTACCTCCACCGAGACAAGGCCCTGCTCAGACGACTGCTTAGGGTACCGCTGGGGGGCGCTCCGGGGGCGGGGAGGCCGGGCTCGGTGTGTGAAGGGGGCACAGCGGCCTGCTGTGGCTCAGCGCTCGCCCCCGCCCCCCAGGGCCTGCAGAAGAAGCGGCCGTCGGACGTGCAGACTGCAGTGCTGAGGCAGCACCTCCTGGAGCTCACGCAGAGCTTCATCATCCCTCTGGTGAGGCCTGGCCGGTGGGCAGGAGGGCGCCGGGGCTGGAGGGGCAGGCAGCAGGCCGCGGCCCAGACTCAGACTCACTCCCTTCCCCCCCAGGAGCACTACATGGCCAGCCTCATGCCCCTGCCGAAGAGCATCACGCCCTGGAAGGTGTGGTCCAGGGAGGGGCTGGGAGGATGGGCCCTATGCCGACCCTCTCGTGGGTGTGCAGGAGCCCCTGGGGCCAGCCCATCCCCACACCCGCAGGTGGCCCTCAGAGGGAAGAGAAATGCGGGCCATACGGATGGGGGAGGGGCTCGAGGCCCTCTTCTCTGGGAAGGGTCACCCTGGGATCTGTCCCTACAGGGTGGGGGCTGGGGGACACACAAGGGGTCCGTCCGCCAAGTGCCCTGGGGAAGGTCCTGACCAGCCAAGGTGCGGGGCCTGCGAGGCTGTGCCCCCCACCCCCCAGCACCCAGGCTCACCCAGCCCCTGTCTCAGACCCCTCCCCAGATCCACCCCTTCCGCCAGGATGACTTCCTGCGTAGCCTGGAGCACTCAGGGCCCCAGCTCACCTGCCTCCTCAAGGGCGACTGGCTGGGCCTCTACAGGTGGGTGGACAGTAGGTAGGGTCCTGGGGCCCCTGCTGCTGGTGGCCATGCCCATCCCTCAACACACAGCGTCAGCCCACACCTGCTGCCCCTTGCCCCCCACAGGCGGTTTTTCAAGTCCCCCCATTTTGATGGCTGGTACCGACAGCGGCACAAAGAGATGGCCCAGAAGCTGGAGGCCCTGCACCTCGAGGCCATCTGTGAGGCGGTGAGGGGGGCGCTCGGCTGCGGGAGAGCGCAGAGGGGTGCCAGCCCCGCGCAGGGGCCGGAGGAGAGTGTAGCGGGGGCGGACACAGGCCCAGAGCTGGGCGAGGGCCTCTGCGATGGAAGGTCCCATCTTGTCCCCGCAGAACCTCGAGATCTGGATGCAGGACAAGTCCGAGGTGGAGGTCGTGGATCTGGTCCTGAAACTTCGGGAGAGGCTGGTGAGATGCCTCCCAGCCCTGCCCCGCCTCGGCCAGCCAGATGTGAAGGTCGCCTGCCCCTCACCACCGCTGCCCCTGCAGGTTCGGGCACAGGGCCACCAGCTCCCCGTGAAGGAGGCGACGCTGAAGCGGGCGCGGCTGTACATCGAGACAGTCGTCGGCTCCCTGCCCAAGGACCTGCAGGTCGTCCTGTGCCCTCCCTAGGATGGGGCCCATGGCCCGGGGCCTGGCTGCCCCTCGGGGCCTGGGTCTGGCCGAGATTCCCTCCCCCAAGTCAAGCGTGAGCTCCCCCACCCAAGCTTCCGGTTGCCCCTGGCCCCCCACCTGGCACCACCATCATCCCAGCAGACAAGGTGGCATTTGGAACTACAGCTTGGCCCCTGACTGTTGGCGGATCACGTGCTGGCAGAGCCTCCCCTCCCCCTGGGCCCCACCTGCCCTCTCCAGGGTCTTAGGCAGGGGTGGGGAGCAGGCTGTGAGCCCTGCTGATCTGATCTGGGCCAAGGCCACACACCCCTCCAGGAGCCCATCTGCCCAAGCCCTGCAGGCCCAGGCGTTGCATCTGATGCGTCCTTTAGACCCACCAGGCTGCCCAGCTCAGGACGGAAGGAGGCGGCTGACAGGCAGACCCCTCTCCTCACACGGCCCGCCCCCCGCCTGTCTTGCCTGGGGGCTGAGGGGGGAACCTCGCCTGCGGTCATCACTTGGGAGGGGAGAAGCCGCTTTGCCCGGAGAAGAGCTATGCCCTGTGGTTCGCTGGGATGCCGCCAGGTCCCGCGTGGCTGCCAGGCAGGTCCAGGGCATTGTCTGTTCCACTCCAGGGACACCCCACTGGGCACCTTCTCCGTTCACTCTGCCCTGCGCTGCTGCTCGTCGGCTGGCAGGCCCTCGAGACACCCCCGTGTCCATGCAGCCCCACAGGCAGTGAGAGGCTTGGACTCTATCCTGACCAGGCCCGCGGCCTTGGGGCACCAAGCTCCTCGGCAAGGAGTGAAAGCCCCTCAGAAGGGATCCACGCCCCCATATGACACCTTGGAGCACTGGGCCAAGCAGTCACGTGCTGTCATCGGCACCATCACAGCTCAGCGCACAGTGGCAGCTGGTGGGGAGCAGGGCGGGGTGGGGGGAGGCACGGACCCAGAGCTGCAGGCCTTTGGGTAAGTCCCACTGAACCCAACCCCAGATGCCTCACCTGAGGCACAAGGCCTCGTAGATGCCCGCGTGGGCCTTGGCGGCAACCTGAGCTGAGTCCTGGCTGAGCGATGTGGTGCGGGAGGCAGGCCGAGCGGGGGGCTTTCCCTTCTCTCCTGATTCCCCACAGTCCGTGTCCTGGG
Source organism: Phocoena sinus (assembly GCF_008692025.1). NCBI lineage: Eukaryota > Metazoa > Chordata > Mammalia > Artiodactyla > Phocoenidae > Phocoena > Phocoena sinus. Next base: position 420,563 of record NC_045772.1, read on the forward strand.
ATGGAGCAGTGATGCAGCCACTCCTCCCAAGCGGAGTTCGCTGGAGCTGCCAGATGACAGAGGCGCTGGCCTCAGAGCTGCCAGCGTCGTCTTGTCCGGCCCTGACCACTGCCTAGGACAGCCCGGCGCGTCCGCAGCCTGCAGACAGCTGAGCTCGGCCTGGTGTGCGACCGCAGTCAGAGGACAGAATCGAGGCAGCAGAGGGAGAGCCAAGCTGGAGGCCCTCAAGTGAGGAAGGACTTTGTGGCCCCAGTGCCACTTTGGAAAGTCTGCCCTGCTGTCTGGCCGTGAGGGGTGGCCCACGGGCCGTGAGGGGTGTGCCCCAGCACATTGCACGGTCCCTTCCCTTGGCCTTCTGAGGGTGACTGCAGGTGATGGAGGGCTGCAGGGGAGCGGCTGCAAGGGGGCTCCGCAAAGCCCTCAGGGACTTTTGCCTCCATCAGCCCAGGAAGGCACACAACCTGATTCCCCTGAATCCTTGCATGCTCCCTCGAGGACTCTGCTTGAGTCCACGCAGCAGCCCCTCACAGCGGCTTGTCCTCAGGAACACTGGTGCAGCGGGATGTCGGGGGAGGGACGCCTGGCAGAGTGGGCAACACTGCCCAGGGTGGAATCCAAAGCTGAAGGGTACAGGTGGGAGGAGGTCCCTCCCCTGGAGTGCCTGGGGCTGTGGGGGGGGCCTCCTCCTCACAGCCTGACCCCCCCTGCCCAGACAGGGGCCTGAGGGTGCGGGCTGGGGGTGGAGTCCTGCCAACTCCATCGTCTCCCCCATAAGACCCCGGGTTCCCTCTCAGGATCAGGTCAGCTCCGGCTGGGCTGAGCCTCTGTCCCCCCACCAGGCTGGGGACAGGCAGTGAGGAGGGAGGAAGGGGCAGGAAGATCAAAAGAGGCAGACCCACCACCTACTAGAGCCCCGTGGACAGGAGGGCCTGGATGGACAGGAACCAGTGGTCCAAGAGGGCGCTGTGGTCGGCAGCCAGTATGTGAAGCCGCCTGCTTTTGGGGATTGTGTGTGGGCCTGGTGTGGTGGCCGGGATGGGGGTGGGAGGGCAGTGGGCTGATCCAGGGACAGGAAGGCCAGTCTTCACCCCCAAGCTTCCTGCACTCTATTTAAAGACTCCGTTTTGGTCTGCGATGGTGGACTTCCCACATCTTCGGTATTAAAATGTCCTTCTGTGACACGATACTTGTCCTTTAACTCCCTTTTCTGATCAAAAGTTGGCATCCCTATCAGAGCTGTAACTTTAGGGTCTTCTTGGTGGGGCGTTGGGTGGGCCTTGCTGTGGATGGGTTCAGGGCTAAAGGGGTGAAGGTGTGGCCTGGCTGGTTGGGGGTAGGGGGGTAGCAGAAAGAACTAGTGAGTTGACCCTTTCCAGTGGCTTCATCTGAGCCGGGCGTTCCTGAGCATCGGGGACAGGTCCCAGGCCCGGGTTGGGTGGGGTGGGCAGGAACGAGTGGGCTATCTGCTGGGAACAGAACGTCTGGGTGGAGGGCGGGTGCCCAAGGAAGGGGGGTCCCAGAGTGGGAGTACAGGTTAGGGCTGGGGAATGGCCCCACATCCTCCCTGGGTCCCCAGCGGCTGCTCAGCACAGCGGGGCTTGTGACTGCAGACTGTCCTGAGGGGAGCAGGACACACGGGAGAGCTGGCCCCATAGGGGTCCCTAACTCTGCTCAAGTTGTGGTGGGAGTGGCCAGGGGCATCAGGACCAGGGTTGATGGGGGCTGGAGCGGCCAGAAGCGGGGCAAGCTCTAGTCCAGAGCTGGATGCCCCAGGGAGAGGCTCGGTCTCACCACCCACCTCCAAGCACTTCAGCAGGGGTTGACGGGTCCTGGGTGTGGGTGGAGGGAGGTGGAAGGGAGGCGGGGGAAGGAGGGCGCTGGAGGCCAAGGACGGGTTGCGAGGGGACTCAGGGCAGGCGTCCTCTTCCCCTTGGAAGTTGAGGGACAAGGCGCAGCAGCCCCCAACCGCCCAAAGGGTAGGGGTGTGGCCGGCATGTTCCCCAGTCGGAGGGTCGGGGTGCCGGGGACCTCGGTCTTGCAGGCGTTCTCCCCTAGAGCCCAGACTTGGGCTCCTCTGGCGCGAACCTGGACGCGAACCGGGCCGAACTTCCCCGGCGACGCGGTGCAGTCGCCCACTGCGGCCGCCAGGCGCCGGGGACGCGGGGTGGGGGGGGGGGCGCGCGGGGGGCGCGCGGGGGGCGCGCCGCCAGGCGAGCCCCCCTTCTCTCCCTCCCCACCCCCGCTCTCCCCTCTCCCTCTCCACCCCCGCTCTCCCCTCTCCCTCTCCCTCTCCTCCCCGTCTCCCTCTCCCTCTCCCTCTCCCTCTCCCTCCCCCTTTCCCCCGCCGGGGGCGGGGCCGCTGCTCCCGCGCGCTCCGGCCCCTCCGCGGCCACACAAAGGCCCGTCTCCATGGCAGCCGCGCTGGCCTCAGCGCAGCGCCGATCGCGGCACGGGCGCCATCGAGCCTCGGCGGCAGACAAGCAGGTACGGGAATGGGGTACGGGGCCCGCGGGGCGGCCGCGCCAGTGGGGGGCTTCGCCGTCAGCGCCGCTCCGTCCTGGCCTGCGGCGATCGGGACGCGGGGACTCGGGCGGCTGCCGCCCGGCGGAGGAACACTCGGGCTTCGGCCGCCGTCCGTGCGTCCGGCCGGCCGGGGCCGGGCCGCTCCCGCCTCGCGCTCTTCCAGGTGGCGGGCGAGGCCCGCGGCGCCGAGGGCAGCGGGCCTGGCCCAGCAGAGGGTCCCTAGACGGGCGCCGCGCCCTCTCCCGCCGCCCGCGTCCCTCCGGAGCCGCTCGGACCGCTTCTCGTTCCCGATCTTCCCTCCCTACTCATGCCCGCTGACCCTCCGGCCACCGAGATCCGTGCACAGGGCGGGGGATCGGCCCTGTTGTACAAGAGCTCCAGGCCCGCGCCCACCCAGCCTTGGTTCCTGGGGTGGCCGAGCCCCGGCTTTCCCCAGGGAGCTGGGCTCGCGGTCAGGCCTTGGCAGCCCCCAAACCCCTTGGGGACTTGTGAGGCGGGCATAAGCCAGGACCACCCTGGGAGCCCCTGGTCTGCACCTGGCCAGGCTGGAAGGCGGGTGCAGGGCTCCCGGTTGGGACTAGGGGTGGCTTGGCAGCAGCGCCAGCACCTGGCAAGTCCTGGTGGCCCTGGGCCTGCTTCAGCACAGAGCCAGCACCACAGTTCCCAGTGTTGGTTGGTGTGGTGTTTGGGTGGACACTCTGGGACCCAGGAAGTGAGTACAGGAAGTCTCTACTCACTGCCAGGACCCTGCCCCTCTCTGTGCAGCCTCCCGGAGGAAGCCCTCCTAGATGGGCCCTTCCCACCCATCTGTGTTCAGGTTGCTTGGCAGACATGAGGGGGGTCCCTGAGCCCAAGAGCCTCAGAGCTTCCTGCCACTTCATTGGCCTCCTCTTTCTAGCAACTTGGAAAAGAAAGGAAGGGCTCTATCCGTGCCCTGGGCCTGTGGTGGGGGTCAAGACTAGGGGTGAAGCTTGACCCCCAAAGCCAGTGGAGTGTTCTGGAGCTCGGAGGGCTCTCCGTGCCTGTCCTGGGGAGTCCCTGTCATGTCTAACTGCAGCCCCTGTGTGCCACACACACACCCGGGCCGGGGCCCGTGGAGATGGGAGAGCACGGCCCCCAGGGGTGGGAGCTCTCAGTCTGACCCCGTTCGGGATGTTCCCCGGGCACAGAGGGGAGAGTCTGAGAGCTGGACAGCTGTCGGGTGTGTGTGTGTGTGTGTGTGTGTGTGTGTGTGTGTGTGTGTGTGTGTGTGTGGTGGGGGGGGTCGTTCTTCTGCTCTGAGGTGAGGGTCCTGGGAGGGTAGGGTCAGCATCGGCCTGGCTGAGCCTGTTGGGTGTTTTTTATGGCGTGTCAGCTTTTAGGAATCCCCAGAGAAGACCGAGGAAGAGCGGGTGGTCTCGGCAGATCTGGGCCTGTCACCTTTTCCCGCCGTACCTATAGGGGGCCCACCTCCGTCTGCCGGGTAGGGGGAGGCTTGAGGTCTGGCCAGGGGCTCCTTGCCCCAGGAGGGAAGGGAAGTTACAGAGAAAAACAAGGGTTTGGAATGCAAGTCCCCCCTCCCCCGCCGGCCGCCTGCCAAGAAGGAATTATTTTGGATTATCCAGCCATGTCCAGTCACCCAAGGGGGGCGGGGAGGCTAGAGCTGGGGGAGGCTACAGCTGTGGGAGAGAGATCCACTTCCGGGGCCGTGGGTTGAGAGCCCCAGAAGGGAGGGGCGGGCAAGTCTGGGCAGCTCCACCACCTCCCATGGCTGCTCAGACCGGTCAGGGGTGGGGTGGGAGGGGATGCGTCACCCTTGAGATGGAGAACGCCCAAGGTCGGCCCCAGCAGGCCCCGCCCAGTGAGCCTGGCGCGGGCCCAGGCCCCCTGGGGGAGGCCGTGGGGCCGGAGGAGTCCTAGACTCCTTTCTCGGCACCCGGGGTGTCCTGCGTGGCTGCCCTTCAGCTCTGGGTTCAGGGACACACCTTGGGCTGGTTACTGACACCTGTGCGGCGCTTCCCTGGGGTGGCGGGGCAGGTAGGGCCGTGACTTAGGCTGCTTAGCGTGGTGGGGCACTGGGGTCTCCCTTGGGCCGAATCTCTGGCTGTTCTCCTGCCTCTTGACTGACTCACTAACCAGCAGCTGACGGATGCACCACTTCCCTCCAAGCCCCTCGGACAGCCCAGCTCCCACCCCCACGTCCCCACCCCACAGGTGAAGGATCCCATAGGGGAGGGGTCCCACAGGTGAGGAGCCCAAGGCCAGAGATGCAAGGAGCCGACTGGGATGCTGCCTCTGCCGCTTGGGCTCCCAAGGTCCGTGTGGGCGTGTGCGCAGCCACCCACCCAGTGGCCCCTGTAGGGACCACGCTGTGAGGCAGAGCTGGCAGCTGGGGCAGCGTGCAGTAAACCCAGGGGCCTGGCCTCAGCCCAGGTGAGTGGAGCAGAAGAGATTGGACTGGAAGGCACTGGGGTGGGCCGGCAGCCTGGGGAGGGGTCCATATGGCATGTGCCCGTCTCCCCCAGGACAGCTTGCTTGCGGGCACTTGAGCCGTCTCAGGACCCGGGCCATTCTGGGAACCTCCTGTTCCCTGCCTTGAGCCCGCATCCTGGGGGCCGGAGCTGGTGAAGCCCTGGGACCAGGGGAGTGAGCTGGTGGGGACAGGCTGTGGCTTCAGTGCTCTCCCACACGGCCCCTTCTCCGGTCTGGGCGGATCCGCGCTGAGGCGCCAGGTCCTCTGGTCCTCCTTCCGTGTCCTTCTTACTCCCGTCAGGCCTCAGTCCTTTCTGCTGCGGCAACAGACACCAGCCTCCTGCCTTGGCTTCCTGGGTGGGGGGAGTAAGCTTTTCTTCCCTGCTGAAGAGCCTCTTGGGCCCAGAGCCTGCCCTGGACCAGGGTGTCGGGAAAGCAGTCAGGGGAGGAGGTGAGCCATCAGACCTGCCAGAACTCAACCCAGGCTGGTCTCCCAGCTGAGCTGGATACAGGTTCACTGGGGGCCAGTCCCTAGTTGGCAGTGGGGGCTGGGCAGAGTCCCTCCCCCTGAGGCTAATGGCTATGTGTGTCTGGGGTGGGGTGGGGTGGGGTGGGGTGGGTGGGGCCTCTACATGTCTTTGGTCTCAAATTACAGGCTGGATCGGTGGTTGGTAGCCTGTAATTGGTGGGGGGCACTGGGGTGCATGGGGGCTGGGGGAAGCACTGTTGCTTCCCTTTTTCTCTCCAGGCCACATGTGGTCCCTTCATGGTTTTCCCTTCTGTGATTTCACATCCTCTGATGGGCTCCTGCTTCCCTCTGCCCCTGGGGCTTTGAGGACCTCGTTCCCTCTGCTGACCAGGCAAGAACCCTGCCCTTTCCTGGGCCCCCCACCCCGAGCCAGACCGGGGCACAACTGCTCCCAGCCCTTCCCTCCCATCCGGCGGGGCTTCTGAGGGCGGGGCAGGGCCTCTGCTGTCCTGCCCCCAGTGCCTACCCCTGAGCCTGTGACACTGACTGGACCCAGAAGCCCAGACGGAGCCCGGGGTGGCCAGGGGCACGCCTGTCGGTCTGCCCCTCCAGTCACAGGGAGGAGCCCGGGGCTGGCCCCCGCACCTGGAGCTGGGGTCCTGTTTCCCACCCTTTGTCACCCTTTGGTCCCCCACCTGCAGCTCAGGGCCCCCTTCACATGGAGAGTGTCTCCCCCAGCACTGCTCCCACCGTGGCTGGCAGCTTTCCACCCTGTGGGCTGGCCACTGGCCCACCCGAGTGCCTGCTTCCCCTGTGCGCTAGGCAGAGGAGGCGCTCTCCTGGGCTGGGGATGGGGCATCTGGGAAGAGGGCTCAACTTGGTGCCTCCGTCCTCAGCCCTGTCCTCAGCCCTGTCCTAAGATCACGTGATTTCTGAAACCTGGCAGTTCTCCATCCTGGTGCCAGATGAGTCCTGGCCTGGGGACCGTGGGAGCAAAAGTGCAGCCTTTGGGTTCAGCCTGGATTCTGACCCCAGTGCTGGCGTCAGCCCTGCCCTGCACTCGTCCCTTCCGGATGTGGAGACCAGAGCCCTCGGTGCAGTTGGCCGGCAGTTCCCATGGGGGGTTCTGGGAGGAGGGGTACCGTGTCCAGCTCAGATCTCTGTGACACAGCCCCCGCTGGACCCCCTCCTCAGGAAGAGCAAGAAAGGAAAAGGGTTTGTCAGCCTTGCAGAAGGCCACCTGTATGAACAGAGTCAGGGCAGGGGCATCTGCTCCCAAGGCAGGGACACTTCCGGCTGCTGGCCTTCTGCTCCGATCTGGGCCCCCTGAGCCAGCATGCCACCTGTGCAGGCCATGGGCCCTGTGCTGATTTGGACTTCTCTGGGGGGCGCCGTCAGCTCCCCTCCAGGCACCCTGCCCGGCGCCAAGCTGGTGGCTGAAGGCCGATGCGGCTCCAGGGCTCCTCGGCCACAGCCAGACGTGCAGCATGGGTGACAGTGGGAAGAGGGTGACTGGCTTGGTGCCCACCTGGGTCCTTGAGTGCTGGAGGGAGGGGTGCTGAAGGGGTCTGGGGACAGCCCTGATAGGTTAGGGAGCATGGGTCTGTCCTGGGGTACAAGGGGGCCTGTGGCACGAGCGGCAGGATTGGGGTGGCCAGGGGGTGTGGACCCGGCCATGGGAGGTGTGGGCTCTGGGCCTGAATGTGGCTTCTAGCCCCCAGCCCCAGCCCAGGGCATCCTCAGAGCGGGGGGCCTACTTTGGAGGAGGGCCAGGGCCCAGGACACTGCCGTGGTGAGGCTGCTGCCCTCCCCAGGGAAGGTGGCTGCTGTCACACTTGCACCCAGTGGTAGGACCAGAGCTCGGTGAGTTGGTGGGGCTGAGGGCAGGTGGTGGGAAGGAGAGGCCCCAGTGCAGCCCACCTGCTCCCTCTCAGCCTTGGAGTTGCTCCCCCAGACGGGCCGGGGGACGTGAGGGGCAGGAGACCCAGCCACGCTTCCTGCAGGTGGCCCCTGGCCCTACCCCTGTGTGTGACAGCTCCTTGCTGAACTGAGTGAGCCGCTGAGGGGGTGGGTGCTGGGCCTGGCCCCAGGGACCTGTGGGCTACTTCCTGGGTGTGTGGTCCCAGGGAGGCCGGATGCCCGCCTCCCCCCATGCAGTCCCGGCCACCTCGCTGCCCCCTGACCCCTGCACCATTGTCCCATTCACCACTCTGCCTTCCCCTGAGCCGGGGTATTTCCTCGCTGGAAACTCCCGGTCCCTCTGCCCTTCCAAAGCCTAACCCTAACCCGGACCACCGCCCCACCCTGAGCCTGGACTCCAGACCCTACCTAGCCCCCCAAGCACCCTGCACCTCACCAGGGCCCGACCCCACCTGGACAGAGACCGGGCCAGCGGCCTGGAGCCGTCCCCCCTCGCAGATGGCCCTGGCCCACCTTTCCTACACAGGTCCCTCAAGTCCAGCTCCAGGCCTGCCCAGCTCCTCCAGGCCCCTCGGCCCTTCTGGGTGTGCTGGGCGGACGCAGTGCTGGGGCTGCCCGAGGCTCACCCAGCCCAGGTGCTGAGGTCTGGGGCAGACGTGTGTGCCTGCACATGTGTGCTCACGTGTGTGTGAGTGGTGGCTGGCATGCCAACTGGGCACAGCGCCGCAGGCTAATTGTGGGGTTCGGCTGTGATGGAGGAGGGGGCTCGGGGTGACCGCTGAGGCGCTGACAGACTGACTGGGAGATTACAGGTCTGGCCGGCTCCTTGCTCGCTCGGGCCCTCACCCGTCCGCCCCCATGTCCCACTCCTGCCTCTTGCGCACGGCCTGGGAAAGGAAGGGGGCTCCGGGCGGGCAGCATCCAGCCAGCTGTGGGAGGTGAGCCTGGAAAGGGTAGGTGAGTGCGGGCAACTCAGCGGTTGGCGCTGGCAGGTGGGGGCAGACCTCAGAACCAGAGGCTCCTGCCTGCGTGGAGCCCGATGTCCCCAGTCTCCCGGCTGGGACTGCGGAACGGGGGCGCAGCTCCTCATCCAGGAGCCCCTCCGGTGCTTGGGCGGCTGGGCAGCTCCCGTTGGCCTCATCTGTGCTCCTGATGCCCTGCAGTGCCCGCCCTCTCTCAGCCGGCCCCAGCCCACATCTGGCTTCTCCCAGTATCTAACCCCGTCTTCCTGTCCCTCTCAGCCTGACCCTGACAGGCTGTCCACTGGAGAGGTGGTCTCTGGAGGATGTCCACACTTGCCTGAGTGCCAGCCCCATTCATCTGTTCACCGGGTGTTGACTGTGGCCGCTGTGTGCCAGGGCCGACAAGCTGCTGGGAGCTCCACGGGGGCTCCCGGACCCTGGAGGGTAGAGACCTGTCCCTCTGTCCCCAGCACACAGCACCGTCGTGTGGCACACAGGAAGCGCTTGGGGGCTTCGGGCTGAGCAGATGGGGTAGGTCAGCGGGCCCATTTGGGGGGTCCCCACGAGCAGGGGGAAGTCGATGGAGGCGTTAAGCTGCAGTGTTCTGACGGGAAGGACTGCTCCGCAGAGGAGAGACATGGATGAGCCTGGGGGGGAATCAGAAATGGGGCCCAAACCGAGTCCAGGTGGGACACAATGGTGGCTGGGACTCAGGGGGGCGGCCAGGAGGAGAGGTGGGTCTTGCATCATGGTGGGGCGTCTGGGCACCAGAACCTACTGAATCCCACCTTGTGTCCTGAGGGTCTGGGAGGCCCAGGAGGCTGCTGGCAGCGCCCAGGCAGGTATTCTTGAAGGACAGTAATCGATTGAAACCAAGTCGTCCTAAGCCGTCTCTCCACGAGGTTAGGCACTGCATGGTGAGGCAGTGACTGGGACCGGAGAGGGGCCCGACTGCCGACAGCGTGGAGATCCCAGTCTGGGTCAGCGCCCACACGGCAGGGTCTGCAGTCATGGGCGCGTGGGCGGCTGCGGCACACATCCTAGGGCTTTGCCGGGTGAGCCCCTGAGACGCCTGAGGGTGAGGGCTGGATGCAGAGACACTGGTCACGGTGACCTCGGGTATCAGACGGAGGGGCTGAGAGGCGGCCTGGGAGCACAGGGCGGGAAGGAGTGGGAGGCTATGGACTTGGCTGGGGGGAGGCCCATGGGGTCGGGGGAGCAGGCCCGGACACCCCAAAGGCAGGTGGCAGAGAAAGCCCTGGGGTTGGTTTCTCTGCGCCCACTCCCCCTTGGCCTGGGGTCTTGGGCCTTTGACCTTCTCGCGGCCACCAGGCAGGGGTGATTTTCATGCTGGGGCCCGGAGCCCAGGCTGCAAGGGGGAGGCTCATTAGCCTCCCCAGCCCCGGCGGGGATGGGCAGTCTGGCCCACGGCCTCCGCCAGTTGACGGAGGAACCGGGCTGTGAGCCGGGCTGGTGGGGAGGTGACACCCTATACACCTGGGAGGGGTCCTGTGGGAGGCTCTCCCCGCGCTGACGCAAGGCTCGGGCTAGACGTCAGGTTGTCCCTAGAGCCCGGCCCCGCCCGCGCCTGCTCCTAGGTGGCTGTGTGGGGAGCTCGGCCTTTGCCCGGTGAGTCTGGCAGGATAGGGGTTTGGAGGCTGGGGCCTCGGCGGATCACTGGCCGACCGCGGAGCAGGGGGCCTGGCCACCGCGCCCTTCCCGGCCGGAGGACAGCCTGACGCCCCGCGAGGCTCCTTGGGGACGGGTCCCTGGGCCCACGTGGCCGTGGCCGCCGCCGCCGTCACGGCGACCGGAGGTCAGGCTCCCGCCGACCGTGCGCCCTGGGTCCCCTGGGAGGCTCCTCAGAGGCCCACTTGTTCCCCCCGGGGCCGCGGGGTGCGGGCGGGGCTTCCGAGGGGTCGTCCCCCGGGGCCGCGCCGCCACCTGGTCGCCTGGGGTTACGAGGCCAGGCCGGCCCTCCCCGTCTGGGGACCGCCCCACCTCCCGGGTTGAACTCAGACCCGGGGCCCCAGAAGGGCGCGGGTGGGGCAGGGCTCCCCCCGGCCCCATTCGCGCCCCTCCCTCGCCCTTGTTTTGAAAACGGCGGAGGCTCGGATTTGCCGGCGTCTCGCCTGTTTAGTTTTCTCTGATTTGTTTCGCGCTCCCGGCTAATTGCAGATTTGCATTTTCGCCTCGAAAACGCAGCAGAGGCCGGTCCCCTGCAGCCAGCTGCCGGGCGGGGGAGGGGCGACGCCCGAGGCGGGACAGCCACCCTCGCTGCATCCTGGCCTGGCCCCGGGGCGACGCGGCCCCCGCCCTGTCCGCCGGGTGTAGGTTACTCCACCCCCGCGTTGGGGGTCCGTAGTGACCTCCACAAGGTGCTAAGACTCCCCCCACCCCCATCTCAGGGTGTCCCTGCCTTGGACTCGAGCCTTAGCCTGAATCGTGGGTTTCTCCGTGTCTGCCTCTGGGTCCCCTTCCCGAGCCCACAGGCTGCCAGGGGCCTCCACAGCCCTGGCTGCTGTGCACTGCTTTGCCTTCAGCTTTAAGGAGTTGCTCAATCTGTGTTTGCCTGACCCTAGCGACAGGGAGGTCTAGCCGGCACCCCAGGGCCCTCCTCCCGGGGGGGCCAAGACCAGAGGGGGACCCTGACAGCCCTGGCCTGGCCTGAGGACCCTGCCCTTCCCCAGTGGGCGCCTCCTGTTTACCTTTTCCGGGTGTGTGGGGGCAGCTACTGCTTAGAAGAAAGGAACCCGAGGAGGGGGAGCCTCAGGGGACCCAGTGGCCGAGGCGCCTTCCCATTGCTTCCCACTCCTGTGGACGTGCGAGGAGAGGCCTGGGCCGCCCGCAGCCCGGTGCCCGTCAGCGCCCTGGCTGGGGGAGAACAGACCAGTGTGTGCGTGAGGCCGAGGGGCCAGCTGTAGGGGCACATGTGCTTTCAGCTTCCTCTGCTGTGTGTCACCCCCTTGCCGGTTCACTGGGCTGAGACCCACCTAGGGCCTCAGATCCTGTGTTCAGACCTTGCTCACCAGTGAAGACCACAGACCACAGCGGAGGAGTGACGGTCCTGCAGGGCCAGGTCAGGATGGGTGTCTCAGGCTTCTGACGGATGGGCAGGAGTTTCCCAGGGGGAACAGCAAAAGCAGAGACATGGCGACATCATGGCGTCACCGTGAGTTCCTCCTCCACTGAGAGGACAACCGAAGGATTTCTGTACACGGATTCACTTACACCTCGCAGCAGCCCACTTGGGTTGGTGCTGTTATTACCCCCCATGTCACACCCGGGAAACTGAGGCACAGTGTAAGTTTGTAAAGAGCCCACATAAGCCAGGTAGAAAGAGACCTGGTGTTTGAACCCAATAATATGGCTCCAGAGCGCAGCCCTTGAGGCCCCTCTGGGCAGCAGCATTGGGTGTGTGATTGTGGGGTGGGGGGACACCCATGGCCTCAGGGGCCTGTGGGTGTCCAGGAGAGTGGCCTTCATCTGAGATAGAAGGAATGACCCTCCAGAGCAGAGGCAGGATGGACACGCCGGGGGCCAGGACAGGGTGGTTGAGGCCGGGTTAGGAAAGGGGAAGGGGAAGGGGAGGGGACCAAGCTTCTTTCTGGAGGAAGTGCTGGCTGGAGGAGCCCGATGTTGGGAGGAGAAATTGGAGGGTCTGAGAGGTGGGTCCACCCTAGTGGGTCACTTGGGGCAGGTCTGTCGAGGGGTGAGGTGGTGGCTGTGGAGGCTGGGTGTGTGGCCTCATGAAGAGGGTGTCCCTTGGAAGAGGCTAGCCTCCCTTGGCGACACCTGCAGCACGCACACCCCCGGCCAGGGAGGGGCCTGGGCCAGTGGAGGGCGGTGCACAGGGCACACGGAGGCCAGAGTGATGTCCCTTCAGGGTGGCAGGTCTGCATGCCCTGTGCCCTTGTGTGCTGTGGACCCCGAGCTCAGCCTCCACCTGGACTGGATGCAGCCTCGAGGCCAGGCCTGGTCCAGATTTCTCATGCGGCTCCATCATCCTGACACCCTGTGGTTTGGCCCCTGAGTTTGCCCCTTTCACAAAGGCTGTGTTGTCGAGTGCCTAGGGCAAAACACACCCCTCACCCTCACACCTGGAGCCCTGAGCCCCTCTTCCTGGGTTAACCTGTCACTGCTCAGCCAGGGGCTGAGGGCCCCAGAGGGATTTCCTGCCTGTGTGCGCAAGTGTGGCACCCACCTCCCCCGCAGGCCTTGCCCCTGCTGGTCTCCTTTGGACTGGCCGTGGGTCCTCCCAGGCCTGGGCCCTACTCGCAATGTCGTTCCCCACGTTGGGGGAGTGCCTGGGGGGGTACGGGGGGAGCAGGGCCTGACCCTGCTGGAGGAGGTGTTGGGGGAACGCTGCTGGGGAGGGCAGCCAGGCAGGGAGCCAGTGGGCCATGGCCGAGGAGACCTGGGGAGGAGACCTGGGATAGGCCCGGAGAGATGGCTGGGGTGTGGTCACTGAGCGCCTGGCAAGCCGTGTCCTGAGGCAGAGTGGGGCTGGAGGGGGTCTGATTATTATTATTACACAGAACTCTTTTTATTTAGACAAGTAGTATGTAAATATATCTTTCTCAAATTTTTTTCCAAAACTGGCAAATGAAGTTGCTTTGCTGTCTCAGTCCCCTCCTCCCTACCCCCCTACCCCCACCGGCTTCACCTTGACTTTCAATTTGGATGAAGGCTTCTAGAACTTCTCAGTTAAACCATGTGTGTCTGTATCGACACCCACGTGTGGTGATACCTGGAGTTCTGCTCCACAGCCATCCCCAACAGGTCTGGGCTCCGTTGGGTCAGCATGGCCCACCCACCTTCATCAGCACCATGGTTTTTCAGGGTCCTCTGGTTGCATGCTGGGTGGTTGCCAAATTTTCACTATAATGAACCGTGCTGAGAAGTATCCTTGGACTAGTTCTCCCTGTGGGTACACATGGGTGTTTATCCAGGAGAGGATACAATAGCAAGCGTTGCTGAGTGCTACAGTGTAACAGGCTCTCCGGAGGCTTTTCGGGCTGGAATAATTTAGTTCTTACAGACCCCTGGGGGAGCTCACTATGACTGTCTCCACTTCACAGATGGGGAAATGAGGCTCAGAGAAGTTAAATAATTTGCCCAAGGTCACACAGCTAGTAAGTAGAATTGCGGGCTCGTGTGTATGCATGTTCTTCAGAAAGCAAGTTTAATTTTAACGTCCTGGTTTAATAAGCAGACAGTACCAAGAGACTTAACGAGAAGCTGTTCCTTGCCCTTTTCTTCCGCTTTTTTTTCTTCCTTTTTTTTTTCTTCCTCCTGTTCAGCGCAGCTTGCAGAATCTTAGTTCCCCGACCAAGAATTGAACCCAGGCCCTCGGCAGTGAAAGTGCAGAGTCCTAACCACTGGACCCCCAGGGAATTCCCTCTGCCTTTTTTGAGCAGAGGCAAGAAGGGCGGTGTCAGGCATGCACACCAAGTGGGCATGTGTGCACTGGGGTGCTGGGCTAGGGGCTGGGAGGCCAGTGTCTGAGGGGGGGACGTGAGGGCCGGGTGGAGGAGGCTGGAGTTGAGGTTCTCCTGCTCCAGGATGGCAGAGGCCAGCTGGGGTCCCATGGGCTGTTCCTCGCCCCCCCAGATGTGGAGCAGAGGAGAGACGAGGAGGTAGGGGCCAGGCTTGTGGTGAGACCACTGTCTCTCCTTTGCTTCCTAGAGGATCTCCATGCTGGCCTGGAGCAGAGACTGAGCTGGACTACTGGAGCCTGGGTGAGTGACGGCTGGGCACCACCTGGGGAAGGCAGGGGGGCCACAGCTACGCAGTGAAGGCGTCTGGTGTCCCTGAGGCTCTGGTCCGGTCGGGCCCGGTGTGCAAATGTCTGCCCGAACCCAGGTGCCCTAGCTGTGGGGGCCGATGCCAGGCCCCCCAATTCTCTGATGGGGGGCCAGGATTTGCTTGGGAGGGGTGGGCTCTGCTGCGAGACTGGGGCGGTGTGTTTGGGCGCTGACTGCAGTGCTGGAATCTGGAACGTTAGGGCTGGGAATTTGGGCTGGGGGAGGGGGCGCCTGGCCAGACGCCTTCCTGGCCAGCAGCAGGCTGGAGTTTGTGCGACTTCTTGGAAGTGCACCTCCGGGCTTCGGCCAGGAAGAGGCGTCTGATGCCCCTGAGGAAATCCCCGCTGGCCCGGTGAGCAAGCGGGGGGTCCCAGGCTGCCTTCAAAACAGGAAGCGCCCGTTCCAGGAACGCCAGCCGCAGGAAGCTCTGCCGGCTGTGCCCGGCACCTCCCGCAAGGCCGGCCTGAGCGCTGCCTCTGGTCAGGTGGTTCACCCTTTGCTCCCGTGGGCCTGGCCAGGCAGGTCACCTGAGGCTTTGTTTGTCCCGGAAGTGGAGGGAGCTGAGGCCTATCATTGTCACCCAGGTCCCTCCTGCCAGACTGTGTGACCTGGGCTCAGCGTGAGGGGCCCTTGGAACCCTTAGACTTGAGGCTCACTCTGCCCACCACCCAGAGGGGTCCTGGGCCAGGGAGCCCAGGTCTGGCCCTGGCCTGCTTGAGGGGGGGTGGGGCGGGGGCAGCAGCACAGTATCTGGGCCAATGTTACTGTCAGCAGCAAGACCTGGTCCCACTCCGTGACCACACACATGGCTTTCATGGAGCACCTCTGGTGTGCCAGCCCTGGGGGCCCCTGGGGCCAAGGACAGGGCTGGGCTTCTGCCCCAGGGGCTCAGTCAAGTGGACATCAACCAGAGGGAGGCCAGAGCATTCTTTTTTTTTTTTTTTTTTTTTTTTTTGCGTTACGCGGGCCTCTCACTGCTGTGGCCTCTCCCGTTGCCGAGCACAGGCTCCGGACGCGCAGGCTCAGCGGCCATGGCTCGCGGGCCCAGCCGCTCCGCAGCATGTGGGATCCTCCCGGACCGGGGCACGAACCCGCGTCCCCTGCATCGGCAGGTGGACTCTCAACCACTGCGCCACCAGGGAAGCCCCAGAGCATTCTTTTTTATGCACTGTGACCCTTCCATCTCCTGGGTCCTGTCACGTCTGTGAGCTACCAGGACTGAGGCAGGGCTCAGGGTCACAGCAGAGCTCTTTCAGAAGCGGCGGGGGGCAGGAGTTTCCCCGCTTGGTCTGTTCTGGGTTCAAGTCCTAGGCGCGCTGCCGGCCGGCAGAGGGGCCTGGACACGGGTCCATCGGGGACCAGGGGGTCTGCTTCCATGGGTGGCCTGGGCTCGGGCGGCTCCAGCTCCGGCCGCGGCTCCGCCCCCGCCCGTCCGTCCGCACCCGCAGGTCCGCCCCCGCCCGCCCGCTCCCTCCCTGGGCTCCGGAAACATTCCATTCATTCCCCGCTTGCCGCGGCGGCCCATGGCTGGAGCCGCAGCCGCCGCCAAAGCAGAGCGGGACCAGAGTCGCGGCGGGGACTCGGGTGAGCGGGGCCGGGGCGGGGGTGGGTAGGGCCAGCCTGGGCTCGAGGCCGAGGGGCCTGGACGCCCCCCGCCTCCGCGGCGCCGGGGAGCGGACTTTGCGCCGCGGCGGGCGAGCCAGCGAGCGCGGGAGCGGGGCGGCAGGGAAGCTGGGGCGGCGGGGGAGGGGCGGCGGGGGGCGGGGCCCTGCGGCCTTGCCCTTCCCCCGCCCCCGCTCCCCGGGCCCTGAGCGAAGGTACCAGAGGGTGCCTGAGCGCCCGGGGCCTCTCCTGGCGCGCCTGGTTCTTTGCGGTCCTGGTGTCGCGGGCGTCCCGGCTCCAGCCTGGGGATTTTCTGAACTGCGCCCTCCTCTCCCCTAGACGGCCTCAGTTGCCCGCGGAGCCGAGCGGAGTCTGCGGTGGCAGAGGCCCGCCTCCGCCCAGGATCTGCACAGTCTGCGCGCGGTCCTGTGAACTCTTCCTGTCTTTGACCAAAGGCGCCATCTCCTCCCCGACCTGATCACCTCGTCTTGGTGCGGCCTGGGGTCACTCTGTCTCCTCATCCCACCGTCTTCTCTTAGGCCATTTTCACCTTCTTCCCAGGTCCCTGCTGTCTCCTGGACTCTTGTCAAGCCAGCAGCTCGTGAGGAGGCCTGTGGGGTCCCCAGGGGCCCGGCAGGAACTGAGCACTCCAGAGCAAGGGGCTTCAGTGCACAGCTGAGGGGCACCTTCCCCAGCCCTGAGACTTGCCCCTGTCAATGCCCGGTGGTGATTCTGGGGTGCAGAGGGCTTTGTCACTTGGTTGCTTCTTGGTTATGCTTCCTCCAGGGGCTTGAGGAATGTTGTGGAGACTCAGAACAGAGGGATGCAGTGGGGGATAGAGAACAGCCACAGCCTGGCCGGGGGGCTTCCTAGTGGCTCAGGCAAAGAAGGAAGCCGGCTTGATGTGAGAATCACAGGGTCCATCCTATTCCAGTCAGCACAGCTTTGCCCAAAGCCAGTGCCCCCAAAGAAACGTCTCCCCTGGCCATGGAGCGGAGCAGACAGCCTTCTGCCTTCCTGGAGGAGGAGGACTCAGGGCGGGGCAGGGCAGGCTGTCAAAGCGGGGGAGAAAAGTAATTGCTTCTTGAGGGAATGAGCGCGTTTCCAGGGCGGTGGTGTTTGAGGGGGCCGTAGGGGGCGTGTCAGCTCCTCTGTAGAGGTGCAACAGCTGTGGGGGGAGTCTGGGAGGCCACCGCCACCGGCCACCCTCTCACAATCTGTGCCTGAGCCCCTCATGGCCCTCTACCGTTGGGGTCAGTCTCCACGCGGCCACGTGGCATGGACAGCTGCCCTAAATGTCCTGCCGGGCACAGGCCCCCTCAGGGAAGGTTCCGGCAGGTCCAGGAGTGAGGGCTCACGCAGATTGTGAGAGGGTGGCCGGTGGGGGTGGCGGCCAAGACCACTTCAGGGGATTCTGATCAGGGTCCCGAGGGCGGCGATCGTGCTGGACCACCCCAAGGTGGGAGGGGCCTCCATGCTGGGGACCCTGAGCCCACCCTTGGCCTTAGTAGCTCGCCCCCATACATCCAGAGACACGCACGGGCGCGCGCACATACGCAGGGCCGCGTGTGTGCTCGGATGGACACCCGCACCCTGATGTGGCCTGCCCCGGCCCTGCACGCAGCACCCCCCGCGGCCTCCGGGGTCCCCCCTCAGAGACCTGGTTCACCTCAGAACCCCCTCCCAGGACCTGCCCCCGGCGTGCCTGAGTCTGAGGGTCTGCCCTGGGCGGGGCACAGGCAGGGCGGGTGGATTGCTGGGGCCCTCCTGCTGGTTCATCAGGGGAAGCGGGGTTGGAGGGAGGGCCCGGAAGGCTTGGGGAGAGGGTGGGGAGGCAGGCCCACCAGCGGCTCTGCTGCTTCCTGTCAGATTACACCGTGTGTGCCGAGGGTCAGGCATAGAACAGGTGTGTGGCCCACCTGTTTGCATGTTCGGGGCCTGTCGGTCAGCTTGGGTCTGTGCTCTGGACAGTGTGGTCTGGGGGCGGTGCCTCCCAGACCACCTGGAGCTCTTGGGGTCATGGGGTTTGAGGGCGGGCACATGCGTGAGTGTCTGGGAGACTTTCTGGAGGAGGTGCTCTTTTGCCTTGGAGGTGGGCCTGAAGGTGCTTTGGGAACCTGGGGGCAGAGGACAGGGTGCAGTCCTCTGGAGGCGGCTGCACCCAGGCCTGGAGCTGCAGTGCTGGTGGCCTGGCCCCTCAGCGGTTAGGTTACAGGTGTTCCTTCTTGAGGAGGGCCGGGAGATGATCTCCTTAGAGATGAGAGTGGGTGTGTCTGGCCAGATGGGTGGGAAGGCAGGGAAGGGATCGTGGGCTCGGGTGGGCTGGGCAGGGTCAGGCACCGGGGGCTTCCTGTGGGGTGGGGTGGGTCCTCCAGGCTGGGGCTCCCCTGACCCTCCTCCCTTCCCACAGGGTGCCGGGGGCAATGGCGCTGCAGCTCTGGACCCTGACCATCCTGGGCCTGGCGGGCACGAGTGCAAGCCTGCGGTCCCGCAAGCTGGACTACTTCCGCAGCGAAACAGAGCTGAACCACCTGGTGGTGGACGAGGTGTCGGGCGTGGTGTATGTGGGGGCGGTGAACGCGCTCTACCAGCTGAGTGCCGACCTGCAGCTGGAGCAGCGGGCGGCCACGGGCCCGGCCCTGGACAACAAGAAGTGCACGCCGCCCATCGAGGCGAGCCAGTGCCACGAGGCCGTGCAGACTGACAACGTCAACCAGCTCCTGCTGCTCGACGCCCCCCGGGACCGCCTCATCGAGTGCGGCAGCCTCTTCAAGGGCATCTGCGCCCTGCGTTCCCTGAGCAACATCTCCTCGCTCCTCTTCTACGAGGACGGCAGTGGCGAGAAGTCCTTCGTGGCCAGCAACGACGAGAGCGTGGCCACCGTGGGGCTGGTGAGCATGACGCGCCCGCGCGGCGAGCGCGTGCTCTTTGTGGGCAAGGGCAACGGGCCCCATGACAACGGCATCATCGTGAGCACACGCCTGCTGGACCGGACGGAGGGCAGGGAGGCCTTTGAGGCCTACACGGACCACGCCACCTATAAGGCTGGCTACCTGTCCACAAACACACAGCAGTTCGTGGCTGCCTTCGAGGACGGCCCCTACGTCTTCTTCGTCTTCAACCAGCAGGACAAGCACCCGGCCCGGAACCGCACGCTGCTGGCGCGTATGTGCAAGGACGACCCGTTCTACTACTCCTACCTGGAGGTGGACCTGCGCTGCCTGGCCCCCGACGACACCCGGGTCCCCGCCTTCGGCACCTGCCTGGCGGCCTCCGTGGCCCGGCCAGGCGCGACTGGGGTGCTCTACACTGTCTTCAGCACAGATGGCCGGGGTGGCGGGGGGCCACGGGCGGGCCTCTGCCTGTTCCCACTGGACGAGGTCCACAGCAAGATGGAGACCAGCCGCGACGCCTGCTACACGGGCACCCGGGAGGCAGGCCGGGACACCTTCTACAAGCCCTTCCACGGCGAGATCCAGTGTGGTGGCCACGGGTCGGTATGTGGCCTCAGCACGTTCTCCCACGGGCTTAGACCACGCACATGTGGTTCTGCATGTGGCACTGCTTGCCGTGTCCACGTCCCACGTGCTTGTGAAGGCCGTGTGTGTGTGTGCGTGTGTGTGGTGTCCTAGCGGACAGGTGAGTGTGAGATGTAGGTGCCACTTCTCCCAGGTGTCAGCCACGCTGGGCATTGGGTTTTGGAGCAGTGAGCACGTGGGTAGGGGCCCTACCTGGGCCAGTCCTGGGGGACGTGTGCAGGGCCACGAGTGCTGGGAGTCGTGGTGGGGAGAGGCCTCGGGCAGGGGTCTGCACCCACCGTTGACGCCATGGTCCATAGGGTGCCAGCGAGAGTTTCCCGTGTGGCTCAGAGCACCTGCCCTACCCGCTGGGCAGCCGAGACGGACTCTCAGCTGTAGCCGTGCTGCACCGTGGAGGCCTGAACCTGACAGCTGTGACAGTGACGACCGAGAATGGCCACACCATCGCCTTCCTGGGCACCTCGGACGGCCGGGTCCTCAAGGTGAGGCCCAGGGCTGGGGCAGGGTGGTTTCCGGAGGGGTCCTCAGTGCACGAGGCCCCCTGCCCTCACCGTGCACCTGCCCTCGTGCCCACAGGTGTACCTCGCTCCAGATGGCAGCTCCGCGGAGTATGGCTCTGTCCTTGTGGAGATCAACAAGAGAATCAAGAGGGACCTGGTGCTGGCCGCAGACCTGGCCAGTCTGTACGCCATGACCCAGGACAAGGTTGGCCTGTGGAGCCTGGGAGGAGGGGCCTTGGTGGTCCAGCCCCTAGAGACACGCAGAGCATGCTGGGAGGGGGGCCAGCTCTCATGTCCCTGGGTCTTGACAGTGTCTCTCGAGCACCTTTCCCGTCTTTGAAACTGTTTCTCTCTGTTCTGTGTCTCCGGCCCGGCCTTGGGCCCTCCTGACCAGAGGGTCAGTGCTCTAAGTGGGCCTTCCCCAAGTGCAAACAGGGAGGCGCGGGGCCCCAGGCAGCTTCTGTGAGCTCAGACGGTGGGGGACATGGGCCGCGGGATCCTGCGCCACCCGATCCTGGGTCAGGTCCAGCCTCCCGGCCGGGTCCCACAGAACCTGGCCGGCAGCGGCTGCCTGGAGCCCTCACCGCCCAGCCTCGAGGCTTAGCGGTAAAGGTGGGATCAAGCTGGTGGTCCCAGGAAAGTCTGGCGTCTGAGCGAGGTCCTTTGTGGCTGCTGGCCCGACACCTGCGGCGGCCGTAGTCCCGCTCACCGCCCCGGTGCCCCTAGGTGTTCCGGCTCCCCGTGCAGGAGTGTGAGAGCTTTTCCACCTGCGCCCAGTGCCGCAGCTCACAGGACCCCTACTGCGGCTGGTGTGTCGTCGAGGGACGGTGAGCATCCGGGAGTCTGGGGTGTTCGGCCCAGCCTGGGTCTGGGGGTGCCGCCCCACCCTGAGGGCTCACGGGTGCCCCCTGCCCCCGCAGATGCACCAGGAGGGCCGAGTGCCCGCGGGCCGAAGAGAGTGGCCACTGGCTGTGGAGCCGCAGTGAGGCCTGCGTGGCCGTCACCGAGACCCAGCCGCAGAACATGAGCCGCCGGGCGCAGGGAGAGGTGTGCAGTGGGGGTGGAGGCAGGGGCGCTGCTGGCCTGGGGCTGTGGGGACGGCAGGAGACCCGCGTAGTATCTCGCTCCTGGCCTGGACGGCGGTGCTGAGCCTGGGGACAGGGACCCCATCCTTTGTTGGGTTCCCTGGCCCCTTTGACCCGAGGGGCTTCTGAGAATCCAGGGCAGACCCAGGCCCTGTCCCAGGAGCGGCTTAGGTGACCACAGAGGGGCCCATTCAGATGAAATGGAGCCAGGCTCTAGAGGGTTCTCCGGGGGCAGGAGGGCGGCCGGAGAACGGCCAGAGGACCGGGGCTCAGGGCGGGGGCGGGAGGTTGCCTGCACCCTGAGGCTGGACAGAGGAGTCCTGCTGTGAGCTGAGTGGCCCTTCCACAGGTGCACCTGACCGTCAGTCCCCTCCCGGCCCTGAGCGAGGAGGACAAGCTGCTGTGCCTCTTTGGTGAATCACCGCCACACGTGGCGAGCATGCAAGGGGGCGCCGTGGTCTGCAACTCCCCAAGCAGCATCCCCAGCACGCCGCCTGGCCAGGGTGAGGCCCCGCCCGAGCCTGTCCCCTGAGCATTTGGGGCCAGCGGAGGACGGCTCACTGGTGAAGGTGGGGGCCACGCGGTGACACGGCTGGGACCTGGCAGGCGCTCTGCCCCAGACGCCCAGGAACCACTGCCCTCGGTGCCTCGGGACAGAGCGAGGGCCCAGCAGCGCAGAGCCCTGGGGAGCGACACACGAGCCGAGGTCTGATAGCGGCGGCGGGTCCTGCTGAGCCCTGCGGGGCCCCACTCAGACCAGGGGCTCCACACGCGGCCTCCCGTTCTCTGCTGGGTCGCCTGTGGGGAGCTCTGATGGAAGGAGGAGTTGGGGCTGGGGGGGCCCAGTTCCGGCTTCCTGTTCCCCCAGCCCAAGCCCGCCTCCCCCTGCGGCCCTGCCTGACGCTGGCCCCGTCCGCTGTCCACAGATCACGTGGCTGTGACCATCCAGCTTCTCTTCAAACGCGGCAACGTCTTCCTGACCTCCCACCTGTACCCCTTCTACGACTGCCGAGTGGCCATGAGCCTGGAGGAGAACCTGCCGTGAGTGCCCCTGCCTGTCCCTCACAGCCCCCGCTGCGGACCCCACACTTCTCACCACCCTCTCCTCCAGGTGCATCTCCTGTGCCAGCAACCGCTGGACCTGCCAGTGGGACCTGCGCTACCATGAGTGTCGGGAGGCCTCGCCCAACCCTGAGGACGGCATCGTCCGTGCCCACATGGTGAGGGGCCGTGAGGGCACGTGGGGGCCAGGCTGCTCGGCCGAGGCCAGGCAGCACCTGACCAGCCCTGCCCCCGCAGGAGGACGACTGCCCCCAGTTCTTGAACCCCAGCCCGCTGGTCATTCCCATGAACCACGAGACGGCTGTGACCTTCCAGGGCAAGAACCTGGACACGGTGAAGGTGCGGGGGGCTTGTGGGGCCCTGGCTAACCAGTGAGGTCAGGCCTGGGGGTCCCAGCAGGGGCCATGATGGCTGGTGGAGAGGCAGAGGCTTGTTCAGAGCCATCCTCCTGCAGACCAGAAGCTAAGCGCCGGGGCCCATCCAGCCTTCTGCGGCTCAGGGCCCAGCACGTGAGGGAGGCAGAGGGGTCAGGGTGGACGTGGGGACATCTGGACGGGCCTCGAGGGTTTAGGGCGTGCAGGGGCTGGCCAGCCGAGTGCCACTCAGGAGGGAGCAGGGCGGTGAGTCTGGGTGTTGACCGTGGCGGGGCCTGTCTGTGAGCGGCTCGGTGTCAGTCGGGATGGGGGCGCCCAAGCTGGCCCGGGAGCCGTGTGGGGCACGGCAGGCCCCGGGGCCCAGGGCGGGCATGTGGGACGCGCTGGCCCGCCTTGGGTATCCTGACTGGCCTGTCTGGCAGGGCTCCTCCCTGCGTGTGGGCAGTGACCTGCTCAAGTTTGAGGAGCCAGTCAGCACACAGGAGCAAGGAACCTTCTCCTTTCGGACCCCAAAGGTACGCCTCCCGGGGTGGGTGGGCCAGGCTGGTGGACCCCGAGGGCTGGCCCTACGGGGGCTGCCCAGCTGCCTCCGGGGCTTGAGGGGTGGGCGGGGGCAGGCTCACCAGCTGCCCTTCTGGGGAAGCGGGGCCGGCAGGCACGTGTGGCCTCAGAGCATCCCTGGGCCTCCCGTCTCCCTGGAGTCCAAGTCATCCTCCGTCTCTGAGCCTCCAGCTTCTAGCCACCTGGAGGCCTCCCCTTGCTTCCCGTCAGCCGTGAGGGGACACACGGTGGTCACCCTCGGGGGCTCGGGTGGGAGGCGGGGGTGCAGCGTGTCCCTGTGTGCTCCCAGCTCTCCCACGATGCCAACGAGACGCTGCCTCTGCATCTGTATGTCAAGTCCTACGGCAAGAATATCGACAGCCGGCTCCAAGGTGGGTGGGCTGCGCAGCTGGGCTGGTGGGCGGGCAAGGGCAGCAGGGCGGCCCTGTCGACGGCCAGCTTCTCCCTCCGCAGTGACCCTCTACAACTGCTCCTTCGGCCGCAGCGACTGCAGCCTGTGCCTGGCCGCTGACCCCGTCTACAGGTGTGTGTGGTGCAGCGGGCAGAGCAGGTGTGTGTACGCGGCCCTGTGTGGCAACGCCACCTCCGAGTGCCCACCGCCCGTCATCACCAGGGTAAGCCCCCTTACCCCTGACCTCCCTGGCAGGAGGGACTCCAGCCCGGCCCGGGACCAGCTTCGCAGCCTGGCCTGCCCGAGCCACCAGGTCAGCCGGGCTCTGCCAATTTCAGATCCAGCCTGAGACTGGTCCGCTAGGCGGAGGCATTCGCGTCACCATCCTCGGGTCAAATCTGGGGGTCAGAGCAGACGACGTGAAGAGGGTCACCGTGGCTGGCAGGAGCTGTGCCTTTGAGCCAGAACGCTACTCCGTGTCCACGCGGTGAGTGGGCAACCTGGGCCCTCCGAGCTGGGCCAGGCCCTACCCTGGGGGGCCGGGGGACTGGGGGGATGGAGGGGAAGGACACGGTCCAGGTATGCGTGGGCGCCCAGGGCTTGCACACACACAGAGTGTGCCCACCTGCCTGCCACCCACGCAGGATCGTGTGCACCATCGAGGCTGCAGAGGCGCCCTTCACGGGGGGCGTCGAGGTGGACATCAGCGGGAAGCTCGGCCATTCGCCTCCCCATGTCCAATTCACCTATCAGGTAAGCACCCGACAGGTGGCTCTTGCAGGTCAGGACAAATGTGGGTGGGATCTGGGGGGCCATGCGCTGACTCGGGGTGAGGCGAGGCTGTGCCCCTGCCTCTTTCTGACAACGGTCATGGCCCAGTCGAGGCCCGGGAGGGAGGGCCGCAGCCCTGCCGCCCCAGCCCTGAGTCAAATGTCCCTGCTTTTTCTCTTCTAGCAGCCCCAGCCCCTCAGTGTGGAGCCAAAGCAGGGGCCACAGGCGGGCGGCACCATGTTGACCATCAATGGCACCCACCTGGACACAGGCTCTGAGGAAGACATGCGGGTGACCCTCAATGACATCCCTTGTAAAGTGTGGGTGTCACCCACAGGCCGCCAAATCCTGGTCTGCCCTGGTCCTGGGGACAGGGTGAGGGCCTTCTGGCCGTGACCCTGTGTCTATCCTGGAGGGGGCGGTGGAACCAACCAGACCCACTGACCCACTGGCCTGGGGCTGCGGGTGGTCCCAGGGTGGGGTTGACATTGACTGGCAATCCCCACCCCCAGGACGCAGTTTGGGGCACAGCTTCAGTGTGTCACCGGCCCCCAGGCGGCTCCGGGAGAGCTGCCCCTGAAGATTTACTATGGGGGCTCCGCGGTGCCCAGCCCGGGCGTCACCTTCACCTACCGTGAGAACCCAGTCCTGCGGGCCTTCGAGCCGCTGCGGAGCTTTGTCAGGTGAGACCTCTCCCCCCGCCCGTGGCAGGTGCCCCCCACTCCCACACTGTTGGCCACACCCACCCCATCTAGCTATTTCCCAGGTGCCCTCTTCTCACTGGGCTTGTGAGGAAATGGCAGAGCTGGTCTGGGTGACAGGAGGAGGCCTCCAAAAATCCCCACTGTACCCCCAGGTCGGGCAGGCCCGACATCCCGCCTCCACCTCCCCCCCGCCACCCAGCCCAGCCCTGCTTCTCTGACAGTCCAGGGTGGCGGTGCTCAGTCACGTGCTCTGAGCACACACACCCCACCCACCCCCCGCCCCTGCCAGTGCAGCAGGTCTGGGCTTGCACACACCTGCAAGGGTATCCAAAAGCAGGGTGGGGGCAGGGACACGGCCTTGCAGGGCACCTGCTCTGGAGCTGGCTGGGCACCTCCCTTGCCCAGGTGTGCCCACTCAGGCACCATCCCCCTCCCTGCCCCCCAGTGGTGGCCGGAGCATCAACGTCACAGGACAGGGCTTCAGCCTGATCCAGAAATTCGCCATGGTGGTCATAGCCGAGCCCCTGCAGTCCTGGAGGCGGCGGCGGGAGGCCGGACCCCTGCAGCCCGTGACGGTCAGTCGGTGCCCGCTGCTGGGGGGACACGCCAGGGCAGGATGCAGCCTGTGCCAAGTGGCCTAACGGTCCTGCCTCGGCTCTTAGGTCGTGGGCAGGGAGTACGTGTTCTGCAGTGACTCCAAGGTCGTGTTCTTGTCCCCGGCCGTCCCCGAGGAGCCCGAGGCCTACAACCTCACAGCGCTCATTCAGATGGATGGGCACCAAGCCCTGCTCAGGACTGAGGCTGGTGCCTTTGAGTACGTCGCCGACCCCACCTTCGAGAACTTCACAGGGGGCGTCAAGAAGCAGGTCAACAAGCTCATTCACGCGCGGGTGAGGACCAGTGCAGCCCCGGGGTCAGGTCCTGAGCGGGTGCGTGTAGGGGAGCAGCCCAAGGTCTGGGCTGAGCTGGTCGGGGCATCCCTGAACCCCTCCTGGGCACTGTGGCCCCATCCCCCGCCCCCCAGGGCACCAATCTGAACAAGGCGATGACGATTCACGAGGCCGAGGCCTTCGTGGGTGCCGAGCGGTGCATCATGAAGACACTGACGGAGACCGATCTGTACTGTGAGCCCCCAGAGGTGCAGCCCCCTCCCAAGCGGCGGCAGAAGCGGGACACGACCCACAACCTGCCTGAGTTCATTGTGCGTGTAGGGTGGGGGCAGGGAGGGCACAGGGCACCGGGCTCTCGTGGTCTCGGCCACACACCTGTCCTTGCTGACTCCGCCTCTCCACGCAGGTGAAGTTTGGCTCCCGGGAGTGGGTGCTGGGCCGCGTGGAGTATGACACGCGTGTGAGTGACGTGCCGCTCAGCCTCATCCTGCCGCTGGTCATCGTGCCCATGGTGGCCGTCATTGCCGTGTCTGTCTACTGCTACTGGTGAGCCTCTCCCCCGGCAGCCTCAGCCCCTTGGCCACACCCACCGGCCAGCACCATCCAGGCCAGGTCCCAGGAGCTTCCCTGTGCCCCTAGGAGGAAGAGCCAACAGGCAGAGCGCGAGTACGAGAAGATCAAGTCCCAGCTGGAGGGCTTGGAGGAGAGCGTGCGTGACCGCTGCAAGAAGGAGTTCACAGGTCGGGGCCGCCCTGCAGGTCCCGGGGGAGGAGGGCTCGGAAGAGGCTGCATTGGGAGGGACGGAGGAGGGGGGCTGCCGGCGGGCGGATGCCTCACCACGACCTCCCTGCAGACCTGATGATTGAGATGGAGGACCAGACCAACGACGTGCACGAGGCAGGCATCCCCGTGCTGGACTACAAGACCTACACCGACCGCGTCTTCTTCCTGCCCTCCAAGGACGGCGACAAGGACGTGATGATCACGGGCAAGCTGGACATCCCTGAGTCACGGCGGCCCTTGGTGGAGCAGGCGCTCTACCAGTTCTCCAACCTGCTCAACAGCAAGTGCTTCCTCATCAACGTGAGCGGGGCGGGGCCTCTGGGGCGTGGGGTGGGGCTGTGAGGGGCGGGGCCTCTGGAGCGAGGGGGCGGGGCCTCTGGAGCGAGGGGGCGGGGCTCTGACCGGCCTCCCCCACAGTTCATCCACACCTTGGAGAACCAGCGGGAGTTCTCGGCGCGCGCCAAGGTCTACTTTGCGTCGCTGCTGACGGTGGCGCTGCACGGGAAGCTGGAGTACTACACGGACATCATGCGCACGCTCTTCCTGGAGCTCATGGAGCAGTATGTGGTGGCCAAGAACCCCAAGCTGATGCTGCGCAGGTGTGTGGGGAAGGGCAGAGGCCGCGGTGGGGGGCGTTAGGGGGTGGCAGTGGGGCAGCACAGGCTTGTCCAGGCACCTGGTTTGCCAGCAAGTACAGCCAGTGCCAGTGAGTAGGGCAGAGGGATGGCGGGGGGCATCGCTGCTAGCAGGTGGTCTGTGCTGGCCACTTATCTGCTCCCCCTTCTCATCAGCCCTTTGTAGGATGGGGTGGAAGATGAAAGGCCCACCCTGAGGGGGCTGGGAGATTGGTCACTGCAGGCTGTAAACGTACAGCCTGACGGAGACTCTGGCCTGGACGGAGGCTGGGCTGCTCTGAGGGTGGTCTGGGTACTTGGAAGAGCCCGCTGATCCTAGGGGCACTAAAGGGCCCCTCAACACAAGGCCTTTCTGTATCTCCAGGTCAGAGACAGTGGTGGAGAGGATGCTGTCTAATTGGATGTCCATCTGCCTGTACCAGTATCTGAAGGTGGGCTCCACACAGCCCTGCCAGGGGGCGGGGAGGGACGAGGTGGTGCTGTACCCCCCGAATGTCCACCTCCCTGCGGCCCAGCTCCACCTGGACGGGTTTGCTTCCCACCCTGGCACGATTAGTCCCACCGTGGCTCAGCCGCCCCGTGTTGCTGTAGGACAGCGCAGGGGAGCCGCTGTACAAGCTCTTCAAGGCCATCAAGCATCAGGTGGAGAAGGGGCCGGTGGATGCTGTGCAGAAGAAAGCCAAATACACCCTCAACGACACAGGGCTGCTGGGGGACGACGTGGAGTATGCACCCCTGGTGAGCCCCTGGGGCTGGGCGGGCTGCTGGGAGACCTCAGGGGCCGGGTTCCAGGCCAGCCTCAGGACCAGAAGCTGATGCCACTCGCCTCCTTCGTGGACTTGCATTAGAACCCATTCCCCGTGCTGGGCCCGCCCGTGTTCAGGGAGGGGCCTGGGTCATGGGTCTTCAGCAGGCCCGTGGGTCACTGGAGAGAGGCTCTAAGTGTCATGGCCCCAAGCCAGCTGCCTCCTGGGTGCCCGGGCCTGCTGCAGGCATTTGAGGGGCCTGGGCACACCAAGTGAGTGGTGGTAGACTCGTGTGCGTGTGGAGGTGGTACGTGGTGTGTGCCCCCGTGATGCCTGTGTGTTGCGTGATAGCTAGAAGTGAGCAGTCCTCTGCCCTCTGTCCTGCTGAGCCGTGGCACGCAGGAAAGGGTGAGGCCTGGGTGCTGAAGGGGCTCAGGATCCCCACCACCACTCCTCCAGCTGAGGGTGTCGCCACTCGGGGGGAGCCCCAAGACTGCCCCCGGTTTGGGGCGAGCGAGGGCGAGGGCCCCTCCCCAACTGGCCCTTCGTTCTGTGTCCCCTGGCAGATGGTGAGCGTGATCGTCCAGGACGAAGGGGTCGACGCCATCCCTGTCAAGGTCCTCAACTGTGACACCATCTCCCAGGTCAAGGAGAAGATCATTGACCAGGTGTACCGCACGCAGCCTTGCTCCCGCTGGCCCAAGGCTGACAGTGTGGTCCTCGGTGAGCACCACCCTCGTGTGCCTGGCTCTGTGCCCGTGGAAGCCCAGTCGGCCGGGTCGGGCGGGGGACAGCGAGAGGGAGCCCGGACAGGGTGGGCTGTGGCCGGGTTCCAGGAGCTGGGCTGTGTCCCTCCACAGAGTGGCGTCCTGGGTCCACAGCCCAGATCCTGTCAGACCTGGACCTGACCTCTCAGCGGGAGGGCCGGTGGAAGCGCGTCAACACGCTGATGCACTACAACGTGAGTGGGCGGCCGGGCGGCCGAGGCTCCTGCGGAGAGTGGGGCAGGAGGCCCACCCTCATGACTCTGTTCCCCAGGTCCGGGATGGAGCCACTCTCATCCTGTCGAAGGCGGGGGTCTCCCAGCAGCCTGAGGACAGCCAGCAGGACCTGCCTGGGGAGCGTGAGTCCCTTCCCCTCGTCCGGGCCCTTCTGGCCTCTGGAGGTCATCGTGAGCCAGCGTCCGCCCCATGCCGCCGTCTCGGGGGAGCTGTGAGCCCGGCATGGGACCCGGGACCCGGGCCCCGGGCCCCGGTCCTCGTCCTTCAGCGCCCCCCTCCCCCACAGGCCACGCCCTCCTGGAGGAGGAGAACCGGGTGTGGCACCTGGTGCGGCCAACGGACGAGGTGGACGAAGGCAAGTCCAAGCGTGGCAGCGTGAAGGAAAAGGAGCGCACCAAGGCCATCACCGAGATCTACCTGACCCGCCTGCTCTCGGTCAAGGTGGGCCGCGGAGGGCGTGTGGGAGGCAGACCTGGGACGGCGCCGGTGGGACGCGCTGAGCCCCGCTCCCGCCCCGCAGGGCACGCTGCAGCAGTTCGTGGACAACTTCTTCCAGAGCGTGCTGGCGCCTGGCCACGCGGTGCCGCCCGCGGTCAAGTACTTCTTCGACTTCCTGGACGAGCAGGCGGAAAAGCACGACATCAAGGACGAGGACACCATCCACATCTGGAAGACCAACAGGTATGGGCTCCGTGCCTCCACCCGCCCCGCCCGCCCTGCTCCAGGCCTCGGCGGCCCCTCACACCCTGTCGTCCCGCCTCAGTTTACCTCTCCGGTTCTGGGTGAACATCCTCAAGAACCCCCATTTCATCTTTGACGTGCACGTCCACGAGGTGGTGGACGCCTCCCTGTCGGTCATCGCACAGACCTTCATGGACGCCTGCACACGTACAGAGCACAAGCTGAGCCGCGTAAGTGCAGCTGCGGGCAGCCCAGCCCGCTTCCTGGCAGCGTGAAGCATCAGGGGAGGGGGCTGTGGTGCAGGTGAGGAGGTCGCTTTGGGGCATGGATTTGCACAGCGGGGGCTGGAGCTCAGTAGAAAGACAGGTGCAGGGTACCTGGGGCGGAGGGAGGGCCCCCTGGGCAGTGGACCTGTGGCAGCCTGGGACCCCGAGCTCCTTCCCTTCCGTGAGAGAGAAAAAGTGAGTTTTACTATTAATCACAAAATGACGAAAACACTGTCAGGTCTGTGGATAGGTAGGGCAGCTACCGCCGTTGGACCCCCATCCCCCGCACACCCCTCTTTCTCTGGGTATCCTGAGTGCATGCAGGTGTCTCGGCCTGGGTGTCACTTGGCTCTGACTCCCACAGGACTCTCCCAGCAACAAGCTACTCTACGCCAAGGAGATCTCCACCTATAAGAAGATGGTGGAGGAGTGAGTCCCCCCCACCCCCCAACGAGGCCAGAGCCTGGCTGCGCACCCTCAGCCCCCACCCAGCGGGGCCCCCGGGCGGTGCAGGCCTGTGATCAGGAGGTGGGGCCCGTGGGTAGCTTCGGGTCCAGCGTCCGGGAGCCACCGCCGCCACCCCCTCCACCGTTCCGGTACCCGCCCCCCGCGGCCCACCCTGTGTAACTCCCCCTCCCCCCACAGCTACTACAAGGGGATCAGACAGATGGTGCAGGTCAGCGACCAGGACATGAACACACACCTGGCAGAGATTTCCCGGGTAAGGGTGGCACAGGGGATCCACAAGCTGAGCCCCCCCAGGATTAGCCCTCCACCACCCCCGCCCCCCCGGAAGGCCCTGCTGCGCGGGCCAGGAGACTGCACGGGGGCCGGGCAAAGTTGTGCCCACGGGGGAGAAAGGAGAGGCGCAGACGAGGGGGCATGGGGGACGGCGGGGCTCGCGAGCAGCTCTGAGCCAGCCCCGCCTGCCGTGGGTCTGCATGGGTGGGAGACTCTCTGTCCGCGGTGTGCTGTGGCTGTGCGTGTCACGACTGCCGGGGGGGGGGGGGGGACCCTTCGCGTCTGCCTGCTCCACTGGGAGACAGCCTCCTGTCCCTGGGTCACGCAGCCCTTCCGCCACCCTCCCAGGCGCACACGGACTCCCTGAACACCCTCGTGGCCCTGCACCAGCTCTACCAGTACACGCAGAAGTACTACGACGAGGTAGGGGTCCGGTCCTTCCAGGACGGCCGTGCTCACCCTGACCCTAACCCTGACCCTGGCCTGTGCTCTGACGTGACCCCTCCTCAGATCATCAACGCCCTGGAGGAGGATCCCGCCGCCCAGAAGATGCAGCTGGCCTTCCGCCTGCAGCAGATCGCGGCTGCGCTTGAGAACAAGGTCACGGACCTCTGACTGCGACCTCCACTGTCATGGTCTCGGGACACAGGTGTGTGACACCCACTGCCGGGCGCTGGGCGGCCCCGGGGGAGCACGGCCAAGCGGGCAGGACTCAGCCCTTCTCTCTCTGGCAGAGGAAGAGCCCCCGGGCTTCCGAGTGTGTGCGTGGCAGGGGGGCCCCCACCTCAGCATCTGTAGCCTCATAGCACCCTTCTCCTGAGCAATAGTGCCGGGCGCCCACCAGCACCAGTTCCCTCCTGCAGAACCAGCATCGGGGGTGTCTCCTTCAAGCCTCCTGAGTGATTCGAAAACGTGCCTTATGCCCCCAGCGCCACGCTGGGTTGCTGGGGGCAGTCGGGCCTCAGCCCCCCTCCCCAGGCACCAGCAGCCTCCTCAGATACCTGGGTTGGGCCTCTTGGGGTGAGGTCTGAGTGCCCTCGGCCCCCAGGACCTAGTGCCCAGACTCTGTCCGTCTGCCCTACCTGGACTGGGGCAGAAAAGTGGTACGATGCCTTCCTGACCTCGCTGCCCTGCCCTGCCGGGCACTGGCTCTCCCGGGGGACCCCGTGCTGCAGGCCCCACCTCAAAGGTCAAGCTGGACGTCAGACGTCGAGGCCCAGGCGGCCAGAAGGGACCCAGCAGACTGGGGGTCAGGGTCCCGGCCTGTCAGACAGGCTGACCTGGAGGCCCTGCCCAGGTCCGGGGGGCCGGGAGCAGCTCCGCCGGGACACCCGCAACCCTTTTTGTAAATCTTGTTAATTGTCAATCAAATACAGCTGTCTTTTTCACTCTGCTGGTTGGCTGGGTTCTTCCCGGGGCTGCCGACCCGCCGTCCCCGTCCCTACACGCCTGCCCCGTTGTGGTACCGGGCCTGTCCTGCCCACGGCCTCCCTTCCTGTGTGCTTCTGGCCCCAGAAGCTCACCTGAAGGTGGGCCCGTGTGCCCTCGCGCACCCATCCCACAGTCCCTGGCTCCCCTGGGCCAGGCCTGCTGAGGCAGCCCGTCCACGGCCACCAGCTCTGCTGAGTCCACGCCTTCCTGCTGCCCCAGCAGGACAGGATGGTGGTCAGGGGTGGGAGGTGAGCGCTGGGGTGCGAACGTCTCCCAGAGGCACATCCCGGTGCACCCCAGCACTGAAAGTGATCCTGAAGCAGGTGGAGGTTCTGAGGGCACAGGGCGGCGGCCCCGCCCCCCACGGTGCGGGACTGGGCCCGCTTGGACGCCATCTGGTGGCAGGGGTGGGCGTGGCGCGAGCTCTCAGGGACCTGTTTTCTCCTTCCTGAGGTGCGGTGCCTCACAGGTGTGGTCCACCCAGCACACATTTAGTAAGCCCCTACTGGGTGCAGACCCCACTGGACACGGTGGTTCCTGGAGGGAGGCCCTGTATCCCCCTGCTCGAGGCTGTGGGGCCATTAGGGTCCCAGGCGCCTGAGAGCAAGAGGCACCTTTGTTGGTGTAGGAAGGAGGGGCTTGTCCCGGAGGCAGGCGACGTGGGGAGGCAGACTGCTCCCAACCCCTGTGTTGCGCACGGAGCAGGAGTCGTGAGGTGCGCTCCTCTGTGGCCAGTCAGGCACACGTACCGTGACCGCACACACAGCACCAGCGTTGGGCCCCTCACTCGTTCACTCAACACGCGTGGTCCTGGGCACTAGGGACACAGCAGTAAAGGCGGCAGAAAGGGCCTTCCTTGAGGGAGCCCTTGTGTTCCAAGAATACCAACCCTAGCAGAAAAGGGATTTAGTGGCTCCGTAAAGGCAAGCGAAGGGGTCCAGCTTCAGATATGGCTGGATCCAGGTGCTCACATGTCTTTGGGTTCCATCTATCTGAACTTCTTCCCAACGCGTGCTCCTTTATTCTCAGACACCTGGGACGCTGGTGGCAGGGCACCCCAGCCTGTGTCTCCTCCACTTGGGGCGCACCATTGTGGCTGAGAAGTCTCAATGGGCTCGGCCTCGATCATAAGCCACTTCTGCACAGGGACAGCCCGTTTTGAGCCACATGGAACACCCCTCCCACGTGGAAGGGGTACTAGGCAAACAGCTGACGCCCCCCCACCCCAGGGACCCTGAAATGACAGTGTACTATGGTCAGGACCACAGACCCAGATGGGCAGGAGATCTGAACAAGGTACTGCTAAACCAGAGCAGGCGCGGCATAGTCTGGGAGTGTTCACCCTGGGGGGAGCGGGGGCAGGGGAGCAGGAACCTGGAGGCCTGGCTTCTAGACTGGACCCCTGTGGGCTACTTGCTCCTCAGCCAGGCATGAGATGGAGAAGAGTCAGTGAGCCCACCTTTTGCTGCAGGTCTAACAGGTGGGGTTCCCTTCCCCCTCGGAGGACAGGAGTGTGAAGGGATCCAGGGGCCATGCTTTCATGGGGCCAGTGAAGAAACTGGGCATGGATGTTGGGTGCACGGGGGTGGGCAGGAGGCTGGCAGACCAAGGGGTGACCCAGCCTTCTTCACTTTCCACTTCCCACTTTCCTCCCAATGCAGTGGGAGTGGGGAGATGCAGGGATGGAGGTGACCAGCGACCTCGATGACCTTTCCTTCCAAATTGCAGAAAACGGCCCAGGACCACACCCTGCTTGCCTGTTATGAGCATGAGACCTCACCTAAATCATGGGGCCCCTGTGACAGGGCCAGATAGCATTTTAGGAAGTTCGTTCTGACCTCAGGGAGAAGTGCAGCCAGGAGACCAGTGTGGGGCTGAAGAGGGGATGGCCTGGTCCTGTGGAGAGGGGACAGTGGACACGGAGGGTGGGGGCATCTCGGTACCTAGGGGTAGCTGTGAATCACAGTAGAGAGTGGAAGGAGGCGGGGGCGGGGGTGGTGCCGGGGACCCAGGGCTCATAGGAGGCTATTCCGTGCCGCCCCATCCGCACACCCACTGGCAAGGCCTGCCACTCCTGGCTGCCCTCCATCCACACCACCCTCCCTCCAGGCTCAGTCCTCGACCTGCCGGCTGGGATAACGCTGTGAAAACACACAGCACAGTGCGAATAAAAATCTGAAATCCTGTCGGTGCTCCCTGCCCAGCCTGCCACGGCCCTGCACCCATGGCCGCCACTCTCCCTTCTGGTCCTCAAGTCAGGCTAAGTCCTGAGAGGCAGGACTGTCTGGAAGCTGGCCCAGCATCATTGCTGTCACCTCTGGGGGCTCTGACTGTGCTCTCCCTGCCACCCCACCACCACGGGGAATCCTCCCTGGTCATTCCCCTGCAGTATCACAGCCCCCTCCCCTCCAGAGGGCAACTTGGCCAAGACTGATCTGCCGGGGTAGCGGGGCACACTGCGGGCGCCCCTGTGCCCAGGGCAGGTTTGCTGAACGCTGAGGGAGGGTCTCAGTGCGGTGTGTGACCGCTGAGCAGGGCAGTGAGGCCGCTCCCCTCTGGTCGGCGCTGACCACTCGCAGCTGGGATTCCGGGTCGACAGATACCCCTGCCCCAGTGGAGGAGAGGGACAAAGGCCGCCCCTCCCTGCGGCGCGGCCGGTTCCCACGGCCCGCTGCTCCCTCCCGCCTCCTCTTCCCCTGCTTTAGCTGAAGCTCCATTAACTCCGCACAAAACCTCGGCTGCTTCGCCCGGCAGGCCGCCGGGAAAGTGCCCCCAGCGTGAGGCCCCGAGGAGGCCCCGGGTGGGGCGGCTGGGGGAAGGGGCACCGGCGTCCTCACCCCATCCCCGCCGACCTCTGCTGGCTCCCAGAGAGGGAACTGAGGCCGGAGCGGCTGGGACTGGGAGCCTGCTTCCTTTCTCACTTTTGGGCTCCCCCCAGGGTCCGGATTTGCCAGGCGGAAGTGTCCGTTTGCCTGGTACTGTGCTGACATATTTTATTTTAATTTGGTTATCAATATTTGAGTATCAGGAGATGTCACATAAAAACTCAGGTTTTAGTTTGTTTCAAAAAAGTGGAAGGTTGGGACCTCAGCCTGATTTCCCCCTCTCCTGGGAGGAGGCAGCCCAACCTCTACCCACTGCTTCTGCAGGGTGGGGGGTCAGGAGGTATTTACATCCCAGGCAATGTTCTCTCCGAACCACTGTCACTTTAAGTGGGAAGTAGGAATAATCACTCTGACCTAGAGCTCTAGACAGACGCTGAACTAGGGAACATGCCCCTTCACAGTCTCGGCCGCCTGTGCGAACTGCACCTTCCAGGTGGAGAGAGGAAATGTGCGGTGCTGGGCAGAGTTCACCGATCTCGGGGAACGGTGGTTTCCAACTAGGGGAGCCCCGCAGGACCTAGGAAAGTCAGGGTGGGCTTCCTCGAAGAGTTGACAGCTGAGGGAGCTGTTTCAGAAGGAGGAAAGGTACCAGGCCCCAGAGAGGACCCATTTGGGGAGAGCTTCTTACGGGCCCGACACCCCAAAGGCCCTTGGTGCCGCCGCTGTCCCTGGTCCTGAGGGCTGGTCTCCGGGCCTGGCCCGGCAGTCACGCTTCTCCCAAGGGGCAGCAGGGCCCAGTCCCGGAGCCAGCCCGTGCAGGACGCCACACCAGACCGTGGAAGCGAAGCACACCGCCAAAGCCGGATGGCCTCCGCGGGGGAGGGGAAGGCAGGCTGACCCAGGATGCAAGGCACTTGCACCTGCCCGCGGCGGACGGGCCCTATCCAAGCAAATGCCTAGCTTTTATTAGGGGGTATTTTCTATTCTGATAAAAAAAATACCTCCCATGGCTTGTCCCTGGCTTCTTTGATTTAGAGGATTCTACCTTCATTTCTGCGGGGGCACGCTGGGGGAAGAGGTGCGGTGCAGGTGAGAGGAGAGAAGGGATGCACGGACCAGAGCAGGTTGAAGGCGCGTTAAACGCAGGACCCGGACTAGGCGGATGGCGGGATGCGGGGGGAGGTGGACAGCGGGGCGGTGCCGGCGTCTGTGCCGGCAGGGGAGGGTGCGGGGAGCTGAGTCCTGAGAGGTGGTGGCGGCCTGGTCCGGGTGGTGCGGTGCCGCGCCGAGGACCCACGCGGCGGACATTGGGGAAGTGCGTGGACCCCGGGAGGTGGGCGGTAAGTCGTTCCACGGCATCCCCTTCCCCCCGCCTCCCCACCCCGCCCCGGGAAGGCCGGTTTCCGCTCGACCGCCGCCTCGGAGGGGCAGGAAGCCGCGCGTTCGTCTGCGGGAACCCCCTCCCCGGCCCCGCCCCGCTCCGCTCCGCCTCCGGCCTCCGGCTCGGGCTCCGCGGGGCGGGGGGCGCGGGGCGGGGCGCGGGCCGAGCTGCGGCCGCTCTGGACATGTCGGGCCCGCGCGCCGGCTTCTATCGGCAGGAGCTGAACAAGACGGTGTGGGAGGTGCCGCAGCGGCTGCAAGGGCTGCGCCCGGTGGGCTCGGGCGCCTACGGCTCCGTCTGGTAGGGGCGGGACGGGGCAAGGGCGGGGGGACTGAGCGCGCGCCCCCTCCCCGCCCGTGCGGGGGTTCCCGGCGTGGGGAGGGGCTCGCCCTGCCTCCGCCCCCGGGCCTTACGCAGATCCGAGGAATGAATGGGGGGTGGGGGCGTGAGGGAAACTTTCCTACCCGAGCCTCTCCCCGGCGGGAGAGGGGTCGTCCTCCCGCCCCTCCAACCCGGAGCGTCCCCCTCCGGGCCCGAATCCTGCGGCGTCACAGCTGGCGAAAGGGCGGGCAGGTCCCCCGGGCCCCTTGATGTCTGAGCATGCATCGGGGGTGCCCCCCGTCAAGGGCCAGGCAGCCCTGGGCTCCGGCAGGTACCCCCGCCCCAGGGTGGGTAGCTCTGTTTGAAAAGGAAGAGCCCAGATTGGGGGGTGGGGGGCAAGACCCCTCACCTACGAACGACCGCAAGCTCCCCCGTGGGTCCAGTCCACTGCCCCATTTTCCAAGGGATCTCAGGCTCCGAATGGGACTTAGGCCTGATCAGAGACGCCTACCATCCCCCCCTAGGGGGCGTCTACACCCCACCCCATTTTTGCCCCAACCAAGAGAGCTCACACGCAGCCTGCAGTTAGGCCCTGGAGCCCAGACAGGAGGGAGTGTGGGGCCGGGGGAGGCCTCTGGACCTGGTGGCGTGGAGGCCCGAGGGGGCTTTGGGTGGCAAGGGGCTTGCTTGCGGACAGTCCAGGTTGCAGTTGCAGTGTTGACGGTGAGCCTGACTGTGGGTATGGATGTTGAGAGGTGCCCCGCCCAGAACCCAGAACCTGTGAAATGCGGGGGTCATGGGTGTGGGGAGGCAGGGCCCCTGGGGGCAGGGTGTTGCTCCAGGATCCTGCAGAAGGTTGGGAGTGGGACTTCTCAGACCCCCTTACGAGGCCCAGCACTGGAGCCTGGAGCAGAGGTTTGGGGTCCCCTGGGCCTCAGATCTCACTCAGCCACTGGCCAGCCATCAGGAACCTCAGGCCATTCCAGCCATTCCAGCCACAGGCCTCTGTCTTCGTGTCTAAGACCACAAGGGCAGGAAGAGGGTGTGGGCCAATGTGTGAGTGGTCCCTGGGGGATCCGACAGAGCCCTTGCTGGAAGTGCCTTCTGGGAACTCGTAGGGACAGTCAGGCTCCCCAGGGGAGGTCTCTCTCCACCACTTAGCTCTGCAGGGCCTCCATGCCGGTGATGGGTTCCCTCCCTCCTCTGATGTCTGAGGAAGCTGGTGACCCGGTGCCAGTTCCCACAGTCCTTTGTTGACTGTGCAGACACAAAAGGATCTGCTGCGCGCGCACGCACACACACACACACACACACGAGCGTGCACACGCACCCCGTGAAGAGCCACTCCCCTACTTCCCACCCCAGCAGTGACTTGGATGGGGGAGGGACTTTCCTCCACCACTGCCTGGGCCCATGAGCACCCCAGGTCCTGCAGGAGCTGCTCCCTGGGCCGCGTGGGCATGGGAGGTGGGCTGAGGCTCCACTCACTCTGGAGGGAGGCTGGATCCTTGGAGATGAAGTGGGAGGGAAGGGGGGGGCAGCAGCCAGAGGGAACACTGGGCGAAGGCATCCCTTCCCGAGGGGCGGTGGGGCCACTGGACGACCAGGCCACTTGTGTTTGAGGATGATGCCCGTGAGTGTGGCATCTCCTGTGAAGAGTAGCTGGGTGTGGGGCTTGAGGGTCTAGACCTCAGGGGAGTGGGGTTGCACGAGGGGAAATATTCTGTGGGTCCAGGCACCACCCTCTGCTGGGTATTTCCTGCTGTCCAGTTTCTCATTGTGAAAAATAACGATGCAATAAACCCTTGATCAGGTTTTCCTCCATATTTTGAATATTTGGGGGCTTTGGAGGTGACTCTGGAACCCCCTCAGGGGGCCTCCCAGACCCCCTGGCCTATGGGGGAGCTGGAGGGGCTGCCTGCTGTCTGCCACTGGCTGTTTGCCTGGCCTGTTATTTCCACCCTGAGCTGGGGGCAAGAGTCACTGGGGCCAGGAGACAGGAGAAATCCAGGTCCTGCCCTGGGCTCCCAGGTGGGCTGGGAAGGCTGGGGGTCAGAGGGCGGGGTGGAGGGTGAACTGACTCTGGAGGAAGGTGCAGGACTCCAGGAGGGAGGGGAGAGGCTTGGAGGGAGTGTTCAGACCGCCTCCTGGTGCCGGAGGCCTTCTGGCCTGTGGGGACCTCGCGACGGAGGCTGGGCCTCACAGGCCGCCTTGCAGCTCAGCCTACGACACGCGGCTGCGCCAGAGGGTGGCGGTGAAGAAGCTTTCGCGCCCCTTCCAGTCGCTCATCCACGCGCGGAGGACGTATCGCGAGCTGCGGCTGCTCAAGCACCTGAAGCACGAGAACGTGAGCTGGGGGCGGCCGGGCCGGGGCTGGGGGGCGCCCGCGGGCCGCCGAGCCCTGACTGCCCCCTGCACCCAGGTCATCGGGCTGCTGGACGTGTTCACGCCGGCCACCTCCCTCGAGGACTTCAGCGAAGTGTGAGCGGCCGTGGCGGGGAGGGCGCGGGGTCGGGGTGGGGACTCCGTGCTCATCCCTGCCGCTACCCAGGTAC
The DNA here is from genome assembly GCF_008692025.1 of Phocoena sinus. Taxonomy (NCBI): domain Eukaryota; kingdom Metazoa; phylum Chordata; class Mammalia; order Artiodactyla; family Phocoenidae; genus Phocoena; species Phocoena sinus. The sequence continues at coordinate 459,540 of NC_045772.1, forward strand.
CTGGTGACCACGCTGATGGGCGCCGACCTGAACAACATCGTCAAGTGCCAGGCGCTGAGCGACGAGCACGTTCAGTTCCTCGTGTACCAGCTGCTGCGCGGGCTGAAGGTGGGCGCGGAAGCGGGGGGCGGGCGGGGGCGCAGGGGGCAGAACCTGACGCCCCCGCCGTCTCCCCCTCGCAGTACATCCACTCGGCGGGGATCATCCACCGGGTAGGTGCCTCGCGCGAGGGGGGGCGTGGGGCTCCTGCGGCGGCAGCGGCGGCGGCGGCGGCTTTGCCTGCGCTCACGCCGCGCCCGCCCTGCAGGACCTGAAGCCCAGCAACCTGGCTGTGAACGAGGACTGCGAGCTGCGGGTGAGCCGCTGGGGGAGGGGCTGGCGGGTCGGTCGGCCGGCCGGGAGGCAGAGAGCCGGAGGCGCTGACAAGCCTGGCGGTGCCTCTAGATCCTGGACTTCGGGCTCGCGCGCCAGGCGGACGAGGAGATGACTGGCTACGTGGCCACGCGCTGGTACCGGGCCCCTGAGATCATGCTGAACTGGATGCACTACGACCAGACAGGTGACGTCAGCCCGTGTGGGGCGGCCCCCTGGGGCGGGTGGGCCTGGGACCAGAGGCCGAGGACCTTGGGGGACAGGCCAGGTGGGGGGCCTGCGTTCACAAACACGTTCAGAAAGGCAGAGCACGGTGGGTCCTGGGCTGACGCTTCCCCCTGCCCAGGGTTGTGTCTAGAGAGGAGGGGCTGCTGGCTTTGGGCCTGCGCGTGAGCGCGGGGCTGCTGGGCTGACGCAGTGCAGCCAGCCCCCAGCTCTCTGAGGAGGGACTTGGGGTGGGCAGACTGATGGAGACGCCTCCTCCCACAGTGGACATCTGGTCTGTGGGCTGCATCATGGCCGAGCTGCTCCAGGGAAAGGCCCTTTTCCCAGGAAATGACTGTATCCTTGGCGCAGGTTAGGGGTGAGCCAGGGTCTCCTGCTGCGGGGTGGGGGTCGAGGGGGGTGGGCTCTGGCCCTTTCTGGCCAGTCTTGCCCCCTCTGCCCCACACCGTGCCACCTTGGGCTCACTGCTGTCCCCAGCGGCAGGAGAGCATGTTCTGGGCAGTGACCCAAGGTCTGGGGTTTGGGGTCCCGGGGAGAGTCCGTGCTTGGCCGTTGGGCATTTCCTGAGCCAGGCAGACATCGACCAGCTGAAGCGCATCATGGAGGTGGTGGGCACACCCAGCCCTGAGGTTCTGGCAAAGATATCGTCGGAACATGTGAGTCATTGGCCACCAGCCCCCTCTGCTGACCAGCCACTCCCCCGCCCGCACTCTGGAGGAAGGGGCGCTGTGGGGATAGATGGGGCACCACGGGGGGAGCATGGGTCACAGTGGAATAGACCCCAAGGCAGGCGCCGACCCCTTCAGGGGGAAACAGGTGAACTGGGGAGACATTCCAGGCATGAGGGACGCTGAGGGTGAAACCTCGGCACCTGCAGTGTCCCGGCCGTGGACAGTGGAGAGGCACCAGGCCCGGGACCTGCAGGCACGCAGGGCCAGGCAAGGTGCTGTAGCCACCAGATCCAAAGCGGGGAGGTCTCTGGTCCGCGTATGCCCTTGCCCAGGCCTGCTGGAGAGACTGAGTCTGGGGGCTTCTCCCGGCAGGCCTCTGCCTGGCTTAGGCAGGCGTTGAACAGCCCCCTCAGGCCCTTCCCCTGTGCTCCTAGGCCCGGACCTACATCCAGTCCCTGCCCCACATGCCCCAGAAGGACCTCAGGAGCATCTTCCATGGAGCCAACCCCCTGGGTGAGGATGGGCCCTGGGTCCGGGCTGGGCTCCGTGTCTAGCCCTGGCTGTGGAGGTGACCAGCCCTGCACCCCGCCCCTCTGCAGCTGTGGACCTCCTGGGAAGGATGCTGGTGCTGGACAGTGACCAGAGGGTCAGCGCGGCCGAGGCCCTGGCCCATGCCTACTTCAGCCAGTACCACGACCCCGAGGATGAGCCCGAGGCCGAGCCCTACGACGAAAGCATTGAGGCCAAGGAGCGCACGGTGGAGGAGTGGAAGGGTGGGCCTGAGGGCTGCGTCCCCCAGAGGCTGAGCGCTGCCTGTTTTCTGCAGGAAGTGCTCCAGTTTCTCTTGAGAGTGGTCTGAGCGAGGCCACGACACGGCCCCCCAGCCCCAGTCTAGGGGGTCAGGTAGAGCTGGGGTTGGGTGTGTCCAGCAGAGGCTTGGGGGCAGCACGGGGCAGGCCCAGGAAGGGGCCCATGGGCCGAGGCTGCTCTCGGAGGGTGGTGGGCCTGGGCTGCTGAAGGCCTGAGCTCACCCTTCCTCCTCCCCTCGCAGAGCTCACCTACCAGGAAGTCCTCAGCTTCAAGCCCCCAGAGCCACCGCAGCCGCCTGGCAGCCTGGACGTTAAGCAGTGAGGGGAACGCGGCTCGCCAGCCGCACTCGGACCCGAGGAGGGGCCTGAGCCCGCCTGCCCTCCCACCTCGGCCCGCCAGACTCCCACAAGGGGCACCTCCCAACACCACTGCGGCCAGCAGCGCCCACCCCTGGCCTGGGACGCTTGTCTACACGCCGCGCCTTGTGGGAAGCCTGCACGTGCGTGAGCCACGGGTGTAGGAGTCTGGATAGAGCATGCTGGACTTCCTTGGTCCTCCTACCCCCTCCCAGCAACCTGGGTCTCCTTTGGGACCTCGCTATGGGGGACCTGGGTGCCATAAGAGCTCCCCCCTGGGGAGTGTGTCTGTTTCCAGATCTCCTGGGTCGCAGAGGGCTGTCCGTGGGGGGCAGTGCCTTGGGGCCGGAGCCTCCTGGAGACAAAGGAAGGGGTCTCGATGGTCAGAGCTGCTCAGCCTGGAAGTGGGGGGCTACCCTGGAAAGTGCTGAGACTCAAAGGATCTTCCATGGGGGTGGCAGAGTGGGGACAGCTGCCTGGAGCCATGTGTTCACCTATGCTGTGTGGCACGTGTGTGCTCCTGGAATTCACATGTCTAAGTAGATGCAGACGCATGTGAACCTGAGGGCACCTGAGGGCCAGTGGCCATGGCCAGCAGGAGGCCCAAGTTGGGGTGGCTCTACTGTTGCCTCCCCTCCCCTCAGTTCCTGGTGTGGGTGGGGAGGGGGCATTGCTGAGATCCTGCTGGGCAGCATGCATGGGGCTCAGGTGGCCGTGGGCAGCCATGTGAGCAAAAGCCCCCTGCTCCTTGGGTGTGAGGGCTGCAGCAGGGTTCTGAGGCATGAGGGCACTGTGCCAGCTGGGGGGCTGGCAGGCACGGGGGCCTCCAGCCTCGAGGTCACACATGCCGATGTGGACCCGGATCCTGGACCTTGGCCCAGAGCTGATGAAGAAACCTATGCCCACTCTACCTCTGCCCACCCTCTGGCCCTGCAGCCGGGCGCTGGGGCACTCAAGTCTGTGGGTCAGCCCTTGGCCTCTTCCCGCCTTCCGGAGTGGAGTTGACCTAGCGACCTCTGGGACAGGGCCCTGCTCCAGGCGTGTGGGAGGTGTGGGTCCTCCGTCAAGAGGCGTCTGTCAGGTGGTGACCTCTCACCTCGCAGGACCAGGGAGGTCTGAATGCTAAGTGCCTGCCCCAGGGTTTCGCAATAAAGTTCCCCTCTCAGCCGGCTTGTGTCTCCAGCTCTAGGTTCTGCTCCCGCGCTGCCCCCACTGCCTGGAGAGGGTGGCCATATTCCGCTGGCCCCTGGTCAGAGCAGCCACCTTCACCCTCCCTGCTCCCTGAGGGCCAGTGGGGTCTGAGGTGGACAGGGCATGATGGCCACCAGCAGTCAACCCGCTGCCCTCAGAGTTTCATTGGGCGGGATCTGGCCCAGACCCAGACCTGCCCCTTCACTCAGTGGTCAGCGAGGACGCGGGTTGGGGGTGTTGAGGTCTCTGGGAGCAAAGGCCTGCCCTTCCCCAGGGTCAGGGAGGCAGCTTTCCTTTCCCTCCTGGTTAAGGGGAAAGAGGGCTGCTTCAGCCTCGGGACACACACTGAGCGACCAGCCCCTGCCGCTCACTGCAGCTCAGGCTGGGAAAGCAGGGTATCCCCAGGATGGGGACCTTCTACGCCTTTGCCCTAGGCCCTCGGGGTGGGGGTGGGGGTGGGGATCATCTGGGAGCTGGGCCTGCAGAGGCCTGGTCAGTGTGGGTGCTGGCCCTCAGGTCTTGGAGAACCCCTGGAGACCTGGCTGGGCCAAGTCCTGGGGGGGGGGGGATGGGAGCAGAACTGGGACATGCCACATCTGGGAGTCTGGCCTGATGCAGGACCTCTGGACCCCATCACAGGGAGTAAGGGGGCCAGCTGGGGGCTTCCTGGAGGAGGCAGGTGGAGTGCCACAGGCGGCCCAGGGCATGAAGGGCACGGGGATGGGCGGTTGTGGCTCCAGTGACACCAGGCTGCCCCCACTGACAAGCCTGCAACTCCCGAGCACCCCGATCAGATCACCGCGCAGCCCGGCTGTAAAGCTGCTCTGGCCAGGCCAGAGCTGCTGAGCTGCTGACTCATGGCGCAAGGCACAGAGGGCGGGGCAGGGGGCCCTGGGGATCTTATTACCCCACTCTCAGGTCTGGGTCACAGGGCTGGGGGCGCTGTCGTCCAGCAGCATCTGGTCCAGGATGGGGCCAGACCCCTGAAATGATGTCCCCACCTAAGGGTAAGGGGGCACCCACCGAGCGAGCCCCAGTAGGGCCCCCCTTCAGCCCTGGGGTCAGGCACACCTCCCTGGAGAGAGTGGAGAGGTTCGAGCTGGGCTTTGAAGAGCAAACCTGAGGGCCTCAGCTGAGCAGGGGTGGGACAGGCAGTGGGACGTGCAAATCTCTGGAGCAGTCTCCACCCGGACGTGCAGTGAGGACGAGCCTTCAGAGCACAGGGGCCCAGGGGGACCTACAAGACCCACCCTCTCTGCTTCCGGCTTGGTAGGCAGCCTGAGTTTGGGAGACAGAATCAACTTCTTCACTGGGAAAGGGGGACGGAAGCAAGATAGGGGCCGGGGAACCCCGTACTGGGGGGTGGATGGGTCAGCCCCAGGGTGAAGGTCGTCCTGCGGGGTGGGGAGTTGGAAGTGGGCGGGACTGGTGGTCAGTGATTTGCGGTTGGGGGTAGCAGTCGACGAGCTCAGGCTGCCAGGATGGGCCAGTGCCCTGGGGGCGCGGTCGTGAGGAGGAGGCGCGAGCCCCACGAGGCCTCGCTGACACAGCCTCCACTCGGGTCCGCGTAGTTCATCCCGAGTGCGGAGGAGGGCCGGGGTCTCGGGCGCCGCGTCTGGGTCTAGGATGGGACAGAGCTGCCAAGCGGCGCTCTCCTTCCCCCAGCCTCCGGCTTCCCAGGCGGCGGCCGCCGCCTCATGTTTCCGGAGGAGCAGAAGGGCGGAAGGGGCGTCACGTGCGCGCGGCCCGGGGGCCGGTTGGTCCGCCCGCAGGGGAGGGGCCTCGCGCTACCCGGGCGGGGGCTGGGCGCGGGCCGGGGTCGGCGGCTCCGGAGAGCCCGGACGCGAAAGCCGGCAGCGGGGTGCCCCGGCGACGGCGCGGAGCCGGCTCTGCCCGCGCGGCGGTGGCCCGGGGTGCGCGCCAGGGCGTCTCACGGATCCCGGGTCCCCGGCCCTCGAGGCGAAGCGCCCGCGGGGTCCGCGGCGGGGGCGGTGCCCGGCCAGCCATGAGCTCTCAGCCGCCCGCCCGCAGGGGCTTTTACCGCCAGGAGGTGACCAAGACGGCCTGGGAGGTGCGCGCCGTGTACCAGGACCTGCAGCCCGTAGGCTCGGGCGCCTATGGCGCCGTGTGGTGAGCACAGGCCGGGCGGGGTGGCCGGGGGCTTGGTGGCCCGGGCCTCCCGCTAAGCGGTGCGCCCCGCAGCTCGGCGGTGGACAGCCGCACGGGCGCCAAGGTGGCCATAAAGAAGCTGTACCGGCCCTTCCAGTCCGAGCTGTTCGCCAAGCGCGCCTACCGCGAGCTGCGCCTGCTCAAGCACATGCGCCATGAGAACGTGAGTCGCGCGGTCCCCAGCTCCGGGCACCGCGTCCATCATCTCACCTCTGCTCATCTCCCTTCGTCCCCCAAACCGTGCCCCGAAGACCCGGTCCCTCCTACCCAGTCCCTGGGCTGCTCCCCTGGGTGGCGGGGCGGGCGGAGGCGAGGGGTCAGGCAGTGTCCCCGGGTGGGGGGGGCTGGTCACAGTGGTGAGGGCCGAGCCCCGCTTCGTCCTAAGAGAGCTGCTTCCCCGGGGTCTAGTCCGCTCCGCCTGGACCAGTCCCGGGAAGGACTTAGCTCTTTGGCTTCTTGCTGGAGCCCCATCTGGCTCCTCGGCCCAGGGTCTGGTCAGGGGACAGCCACTTGCCCAGGCCGAGGGGATCCTCCAGGTCTCACTCCAAACCCTGCCTCCAGCCAGGAGCCCCGAGGTGAGAGAGAACTTCAGGTGGGAGGAGCGGTCTTCCTGGAAGGGGCACTTAGCCTCTCCCAGGCACCCCCCTGCCGCCCCACCCGGCCCCCGTCCTGCGGCTCCTTTCCTGACCCCACTCCACCTCCTGAGCCGCAGCAGCCCCTCAGCAGCTGGGTGCCGCCACCTCCCAACAGCGCTGCATTTCATAAACCCCTCTTCCCGGAGGAAGTAGGCTCTGAGAGGCTGAGGTCCCAGTCCTGCCCCTTCTGTGCCCACTTCAGGCCTCCTCCCCCCCCCCACCCCCGCCGTGCTGCAGAGGCCCAGAAGTCTCCACCAACCTGGTGGACCCCCATTTAACTTCCAGGATTCTTGCTAAAACCTCCCGATGCCCGGGCCTCACCTGCTTCCAGGCCTCTCTCTGGATGTCCCACTGTTCTCTCCTCCCGCCACCCATGTCTCTGGCCATGGTGGCTGTCCCTGCACCTCGTGTCCACTGTCACCTCACTCCAGTTTGTCCCCATATAGTAGCCAGGGAACACGTTCAGCATCACACCTATTTAAACTCTTTTGCCAAAGCTTCTAGGATCAAAGCAAGCCTTCACCAGGTGCTGCGGGTGTGCTTGGGTTTTCTTTGGCTTCTCTTTGGCTGCGTCGTGGCCTGGTCCTCGGCCACCTGGCCTCTCTCCCCGTATTCCTCAAGCGCTCCGAGCGTTCTGCGTCCTGCCCGGCCACCATTCACGTGGCCTCTGCCAGGTGTCCCCCTGCCAGCCCATCCACCTGTGCCTCCAGCCACTCTGATGTGCAGGCCTCCTGGGGTCCCTGGAGGCCCTGTCACCAGAAGCCCCAGGTGCCAGTTGTCACGCTCCCCGTCTGCTGTCCAGCAGCCCCGACCAGAGGGCTGCGGGGCCGGCTGTGGCTGCCGGTGTGCTCACAGGGCTGCCTGCCTGGGCCTCTCTGGCGGAGGCACGGCCCCTGGAAGGGCCTGCTAGATACTGGCTGTCCCCACACTGTTCCTGGGTCTTCAGTGGGGATAGGAAGAGGGGGAGGAAGGGCCAAGGGGCTGGAGCTCCTTGGATGGCTGGGAGCTGACCCAGACTTGGGGCTGCCCCTCCCCCAAAGGATCCCGGCTGTCACCATCCAAAAATAGTCCTTGTTTATGGGCATGTGTGCCAGGGCAGGGTTGAGCTGCCAGTGGGCAGAGCAGGGCCCTGTGGGCAGTGGGGGGAGACCAGGACAGCTGCCGGGGCCTTTCCTGCCCAGAGCAGGGTGTGCCCTCAGCTGTATCTGTGTCCCCAGCCCACCTGGTGCTCTGGCCTCCTCCCCAGGTAATTGGGCTGCTGGATGTGTTCACACCCAATGAGACCCTGGATGATTTCACAGACTTGTGAGTGCCGGCCAGGGGCTGGCCGGGCAGAGCAGGTGGTGTTGGGTGGCTCTTGGGTGTCCACTTCAGCTTTGGGGTTGGCAGGTGGGCCGCCTGAGGCAGGCCTTGCCTTGCAGCCTGGATGGGCGTCAGGTGCACACTGCCCACCCGCTCACCACACCGCAGTCCACCCCCTGCCACATGCCCCCGGGACCCACGGTGCTGGTACCACTGGGTGGATCTGGGCCTCCTCCTCCAGCGCCGGAGGTGTGAGCCTCGTGCCTGAGGGTTTGTGAGTGGGTCCTGTGCTCTGGAACCCTGGCGCTAAGAGTGGCCTGTAACTGGAGCTGCTGACCTTTGCCGGCGGGTTGGGGGGGACCCAGTGCTGCCCTGTGCCTGCCCGGGTGGCCACCCGTGGCCTCACACTCCTGTTGGCCAAGAGCCAGGGGCCTGGCCCAGGAGGGGGGGCGGCAGGACAGGCTCCTCGTTGCCTGACCTGGCAGGGGTCAAGGACTCGTGCTGGCGGGGTGCTAAGCACTGCTCTCTGTGTCTCCGTCCACCTGCCCAGCCTGCTCCTCTGACCCAGATGTCCTGTCACACCCCTGCCCACAGGCACTTCCCTCCTTTCTCACGCCCCTGCCCCTGTCTATGAGCCTTGGTCTCCCAGCCCCTAGGCCACCCTCCAGGAGTCCCCAAAGCGCAGTCCCGACCTGCCTGGCATCGCAGGGCCCGGTGGGTGGTAGGAGGGTAGAGCCCAGTGCAGTGCTGTGGGGGGTGGGAACTGGGTGCTGCAGGGTGACAGGCTCTTCCAGGGCCTGAGCCCAGGCCCACGGGCGTGACCCCAGCTGTCTGGCCCCTCCCTGACCCCGCAGTTACCTGGTGATGCCGTTCATGGGCACCGACCTGGGGAAGCTCATGAAGCACGAGAAGCTGAGTGAGGACCGAATCCAGTTTCTCGTCTACCAGATGCTCAAGGGGCTGAAGGTGGGGACTTGGGGTGCCGCCAGAGTGGGTGGGGTCCCCCTAGGCGGGGCTGGGGCTCTGACGTTCCTGCGAACTGACTGCTGCTGACCCCTGTGTCCCCACAGTACATCCATGCTGCTGGCATCATCCACAGGGTGAGTCCTAGCCAAGGTGGGCGCTTCCCCTGGCTGTGGGCGTGCGAGGGGCTCCACCTTTGGGGCTTCCTGTCTCACCCGCGAGGGGGCACCCTGCCTGCCCACAGCCCGGAGGCTGTGCACCTCCACCCTTCCCGGAAGGGCTGCAGGGTGGCCCGGCCTAGCCCGATGCTCCCACATTCAGTTGCTGCCCGGGCCCTTGCCCTTGCACCCTGGCGGGCGGGGCTGCACAGCCGCCTTTCTTCTGCCCCCAGGACCTGAAGCCCGGCAACCTGGCCGTGAACGAGGACTGTGAGCTCAAGGTGTGTGTTGGGTTGGGGGCTTGGGGCCTCCCCCGCACCTGCCCATCTGCCTGCTGGCCCCTTGGCCCTCAGGCCTGGAGGCGGACTGGCCCAGGCCCAGGCGGAGGGACAGACCACAGCCATCCAGGCAGTGGCGGAGCAGCTGATGGGCAGATGGGCCCTGGGGAGGCACTGGGTGGGGTGGCACGGGGGCATACCTGCTTGAGGGGAAGGGCGGGCGGTGTCCCCAGCTCCCCATGCCCGAGCCAGGGCAGGGCTGAGCAGGCCTTCCCAAAAGTGCTGGCTGGGGCCCGGCGGTTCACAGGGAGCGGAGGTCCAGGGGCAGGAGACCCCCCCCGGGGTGCCTGTTGTAAGGGTCGGGGGCAGGCACAGTCGGTTGCGCTGGGTGCACTGGCTGTGGGGAGGAACCCGCAGGGAGGCTTAGGGGTACCTGGCTGCGACCTCGGGCCCCAGAGGCTTGGCAGGAGGCCCCGGTGTGCCCAGTGCCCTTGGGGTCTTCTGGCCCACGGCTGGCCCACCCACTCCCCAGGGACCGCTTTGCCCCACCTTCTGATTCTGGCTGTAGATCCTGGACTTTGGCCTGGCCCGGCAGGCAGATAGCGAGATGACTGGGTACGTGGTGACCCGGTGGTACCGGGCGCCTGAGGTCATCTTGAATTGGATGCACTACACACAGACGGGTGAGGCGCTGCCCGGAGACGCGGCACCAGGTTCCCCGAGCTGCTCTGCGGGGAGGCTGCTGAGCTGGGCCGGGGCTGGGCAGGGCGTGGTAGGCTAGATGGCTCCTGGGCCCATGCCCCCCTCCGCCGCCCCCACTCCTGCGTCTGTGTGTGCCCGGCTCCCCAGCCCACAGAGCCCTGATGGAGGGGCTTCTGTCTCAGTGGACATCTGGTCAGTGGGCTGCATCATGGCTGAGATGATCACAGGGGAGACGCTCTTCAAAGGCAGCGACCGTATCCTATACCTGGAGCTGGGTGCGGGGGAGGCTTGCCTTACACCTGGAGCTGGGTGCGGGGGAGGCTTGCCCTACACCTGCGGGGGGCAGGCCAGGCGCACTGCCCGGGCTGGGTGGGTAGGTGAGCTCTGCCCTCTGGCCCCGCGCTGTGCTCCTGACCTCAGCCAAGACCTGGACCAGCTGAAGGAGATCATGAAGGTGACGGGGACGCCTCCCGCCGAGTTCGTGCAGAGGCTGCAGAGTGCCGAGGTCACTGGGGAGCCAGGCGTGAGCTGGAGGCCTGGGTCTGGGCCTGGGGGCCGGCGCCTCACCCTTTCTTCCCACACAGGCTCAGAACTACATGAACGGCCTCCCCGAGCTAGAGAAAAAGGATTTTGCCGCCATCCTGACCAACGCAAGCCCTCTGGGTAGGGTGGGGCTGCGGTGGGCACGGGGTCAGTGACGTGGGTACCGGGGCCTGGGACCCGCCCCTCAGCCTGGCCTGACGCCCCCCCAGCCGTGAACCTCCTGGAGAAGATGCTCGTGCTGGATGCGGAGCGGCGGGTGACGGCGGCCAAGGCGCTGACCCACCCCTACTTCGAGTCGCTGCACGACATGGAGGATGAGCCCAAAGCCCAAAAGTACGATGAATCCTTTGATGACGTGGACCGCACGCTGGAAGAGTGGAAGCGTGAGTGGGGGGCTCTGGGCAGGGCCTGTGGCTGGACCCCACCAGCCCCCTGCAGGTGGCCAGGGCTCAGAGTCCTGGGTCCCCCCCACCCTGGGATGCAGGTTAGGTGAGGAACACAGTGGAGGTCAGGGGGCAGCTGGGCTTCCGGGCCAAGGCGACCTGAGCACTTGGCCTCTCCCGGCCCCCAGGCCTACCAGCGTGCCTCCCCACGTCTAGGCCAGAGGCCGGGCTACCCCGGAGACCCTCAGCACCCACTCCCCCAGGCCTCTGCTCATACCTCTTGAATCTTCTGGCCTCCGTGTCCCTTTCAGGACTCCTCCTACCTAGACAGCTGCACACCCCTCGTCCTGCCAGCAGGATCAGGCCCACTCCAGGCAGTCCATAGCACCTCCCCCTTCCTCACTACCCCTCGCCCGTCCCCTCTAGCCCCACTGAGCACTTCAGACCTCCCTCTACCTGTGCTCTGCATCTCCAGGCTTTGCATTGGCCTGGAAACCGAGGGCCCCTCTCTTCTTCTCTGAGGGCTCCCGACACCTGCTCAGCCTGAGGCTGGGCTCAGGGACGCCTGCCCAGTCCCCGGGCCTCCCTCTGCTGGGGCCCTGACGCTCCATGCTGGAACGGGCCTTGTCTAGCTCCACTCTGGCATGGCAGGCATCTTCTCTTGGTGGCTGCGGGACCCGCCTGGGGGAGCAGGGACGTCTGAGGGCAGCAGTCAGCACCGACGGAGCTGTGGCACTGGTCGCCACTGTCCTAGACCCCGTTCTGGCTGTGCCTCAGACCTGGGGCCGCGGTCCTGGATGTGGGGGGTAGAGGTGGGGCTGGACGGGTTGTGCTTCTCAAACCACATTCTTCAGGGTCATCGGGGAGTCCCAGCAGCGGCTCTGCCCTTATCTGTGCTGTGTTTTGTGCTTGTAAGTTCTGAAAACCGAAAACCATGGGCCACAGGATCCTCTCTGCGGTCTCCGCCACAAACTGTAGTAAGAGCTTTTGCTTTTTACTACAGACCGTGGCGGACATGTGGTCTGTTTGTGGTTGAGCCCCTGGTCAGGAATGCAAACTCATCACCTCCTGTTTCCCCGGGAAAAGCCAGCTTTACAGCAAGGACCTCTCTATACAAACCTTCCCTGTGTGGATGGGCCCCTGCACCAGGGTTAGATGAGGGCCTGGGAGGCACCTCGTGGGGTAGCAACACAACTGTGCCGTATGCTGGGCAAACCACACAGACCACCTGCTCTAAAGGCACAGTCCTTCCTGAACTGGGCTTGTGGAGTACCAGTGGTCCCCCAAACGCGCGTTCCTGTGGCCAGGTGAGCGTGGGCACCCTGGGGTAGGTGGAGCGGAACTGTCCCCTTGCAGGCTGGTCGGAGGGGAGGCGGGGCAGCACCCCCCTTCTTTTGGGACGGCTCGCTCTGGGCAAGGTTCAGGAAACACGAGCACCGGCGAGGAAGCTGGATGCTGCAGGCAGTTGGTGGCAATTCCACACTCGTTTATTAATTAATTAATTTTTGGCTGCAATGGGTCTTTATTGTTGGGTCTTAGTTGCTGCGGGCAGGCTTTCTCTAGTTGCGGCGAGCAGGGGCTACTCTTTGTTGCATTGTGAGGGCTTCTCATTGTGGTGGCTTCTCGTTGCAGAGCTTGGGCTCTAGGCGCGTGGGCTTCAGTAGTTGTGGCACGTGGGCTCAGCAGTTGTGGCTTGCGGGCTCTAGAGTGCAGGCTCAGTAGTTGTGGCGCATGGGCTTTGTTGCTCCGCAGCATGTGGGATCTTCCTGGACCAGAGGTCAAACCCATGTCCCCTGCATTGGCAGGCGGATTCTCAACCACTGTGCCACCAGGGAAGTCCCCATACTCGTTTCATAGATGTTCTGGATCCAGAAGCTGCAGTGTGCCCTGGTGGGACCCTGAGCAACTCCATTCAAGTGAACACATTGGTTTACATTCCTCAGATGTTCTCTGTTCACTGAGGCAGGCTGTGGAGCCAAGGCCACCCTAGGGGCTGTGGGTGTGGGTTACAGGAGCCCTGTCAGGGTGGACAGTCCCTGTGGATGGACACAGGTGGACTTGCACATGTGGGACAAAGGAGTCCACCTGGTGCCTGAACCCCAGCGGTGGTCTCTGACCCTGTTAATTTGGGGGACGGGCGGGCCCCCTAGTTCAGTGACTAACAGCCTGTGCTCTGGGCCTCCGCTCTCCACCCCCACCCCAAGTGGAATCTCATGGGACTTAACGCTGGTCCCCGCGAGCACCAGTGAGCTGGGCCCAGTGCTTCGTCTTGGTCACTGGCGTCCATCCTTGGTGTGCACTGTGGAGCTGTCTTAACAGGTGATGGGCCCCTTCTCCCATGACTCTGTCCCTCTCATCCTGCCCCAGGCGTCACATACAGAGAGGTGCTCAGCTTCAAGCCTCCCCGACAGCTGGGGGCCAAGGTCTCCAAGGAGACGGCCCTGTGAATACCCCTGGGCCCTGGGCCTGGAAAGGAGATCCTGTTTGCCACTGGGACCTTGGCTGGGGCTTGCATCCCAGGAGTCCCCTCGTTCCATGGAGCCTCTTCTGGAAGCCTGTTCCCCTGCTCTCAGAGCCCACCTCAGCCTAACCTTGGAGGAGCATCTGGACTTTCTGGACAGGACGCCCACCTGACCTGGGGCTGGGCTCTGACCCCCTGAGCAGTGGTCCCCTCCCCCAGGGTGCAGCAGAAGCCTCAGAACCTGTGGGGTGGGATGGGGTTTGGGGTCAAAGCCTAGTCTCTGACCCTGCCTGCTCTGGACTGTGCTGAAGAGGAAGGACGGGAGGGTGCAGAGCACTGACTCAGGGACATGTCTCCTGGGGGCGTTGGTGTGGACGCTTCTGTACCACCCCCCTTATAAATGTACATTGGCCACGTGGTATGGCCACACGGCTGGAGGAAATAAACCCTTTTGTAGCTCCCACTCTGCTTCACTTCCTTATTTCTGGGCTGGATCTCCACCTTTAGGCTTTTGTATGGAGTAAGGGGTCTGGCCTGGGAGCCTCAGCCCCATCTTGAGCCACTGGGCCTGGGCACCTCCTCCCTCCCAGGTCACAAAGCTGGTGCCCACCTACACCCCTGTCCTGTGCCAGTGAGCCCCAAGCCTGGAGCCCCCCCACGTTAGGACTTGGCCCTGCCCCTCTTGTGGGGTGGCCTTCCTCTAAACTAAGACCCTGGAGCAGACCCAGGGCAGGGCCTGATGCAGGGCCTGATGGGGGTGAGGGGGTTAGGGTCCAATTCGGGTCTCAGCCCCAGGTGTTTGGGCTCCCTACACTCTCCAAGGCCAGGTTCTTGGGGGGGTGGGGTGACGCTAGACGCCGCGAGGCACCTCGGGTGTCTCTGAGACGTCTGTGCCTTAGAAGGGTGGTTTCTGTGCTCCTTTTCCTGCCCCTCCCCCGGCCATGCCCCACCGCCATTGGCGAGCCCGCGGGGCCCTCTGCCGGCCATTCGACGTCTCCGAGGACTGGCAGCTGGGTCAGGGGCCACTCTAGAGCTCCTGCGCCCGCCCTGGCTCCTCCCACCTGTCCCCCGGCAGGCGCGCCCAAAGCGGGGCCAGGCCGTCACCCTTCTCCCGGCCTGGGGCTCAGATGGACGCACCCAGTTGGTCCAGCCGAATACGGTCAGACGAGTTGCCAGAGTAGGTACCTGCCTTCTCTGCCCAGGGGCCCTCCCGCGCCTCTGACGGAGCCCCGCCCGGGTCCCCGGCTCTCAGCGATCCAGGCGGGGCGGTCTGGCGCAGGCCCCGCCTTCGCGGCCACGTGCCCAGGACGGCCAATCAACACGCTGTTTTCCAGCCGCCGTGATTGGCTCAGGGGCGGGCACGTCTTCCCAGAGCCCCGCAGGCCGCCGGCTACCCGCACGAGCAGGTAGCCTGGCCAGAACGGTGGCGATCCACGCGGGGCTGCTTGCCGCGGGCAGCGGGGCCCTGTCAAGGCCTCCCTCTGCATCCATCCCACCTTGGGGAATCGCCCCCGAACAGCCGGGGCGACCAGAGAACGGGACTGGGGCACGCCCGCCCCAGGGCCCCACTTCCTAGACTTCAGGGCCCCTGCTCACGTCCCGCCTCCAAGAGACCCGCCTCCAGGGCTCCGCCTCCAAGACCGGGGACCCAACCCGCGGCGGCCCCGCCTCGAAGATGCCCGCCTTCCCAGACCCCCCCCCACCCCCCCAGGAACCGCCCCCCATCCAAGCCCTGCCTCAAAAGGGTCCGCCCGGGCCCCGCCTCCAAGACCAGACTCCGCCCATGTCTCCGTCCCCAAAGACCCGCGGGGTCCCCCCCGACCCCGGCTCAGTCCCCAGAAATCCCCTCCGTTTGAGGCCGGGGGCTCCCTGTTTCCTTCCCTCTTTGGCCATCTTGGTCTTGGCTGGGCCCGCGCCGCCTCCTTTACTGGCCTCATTCGTTCTCTCACTCATTCATCCCTCGCCCAGACACTCCCTCTGTTGGCCTCCGCCCTGCCTACCCCGACGCTGCGCCGCTCCTGTCCAACTTCTCTGCCATAACCCTGACCCTCCGACTCGTCCGCTCTTCGGTCGGGGGTCTTCCTGGAGCTTAAATCGGATACTGTCATTCCCTTCTTGAGCCTTGGGGGCAGCGCTGCGCTGCGGCCCAGGCCGGGCTAAGCCACGACTACCGTCCCCGGTCGAGGCTCTCTCCTTGTGGCCTTGCCCCTAAGGACCCTCGGCCTCGCGACCCTTCCCGCGCAGCTCCTCCCTGAGCCCTTACTGGGGGGCCTCGGTCAGCGCTGGGCGCAATGGGCTACTGACGCGTCTGACCCGTGGCCTGCGGGGTCAGGGTGGGCCTGGGGGAGGCTTGGGGAGGGGGGGCACGGACCCGCGTGGCTCGGCTCATAGCACGCAGGTGGGGCCGCCGTGACGGTCCGCAGGAGCCTGGGCACACTGGCCCTCCGTCCTCGCACCAGTCCCCTCCGACTTACGCAGGGGCGCCGAGGCCGGCGACCCTCTCCCGGCTCCGGCGAGAGTAGGAGGTGGAGCCTCAGCTGGAGGGAAGGGCGGCGTGGGCAGAGCCCCGAGGGGCCCAGTCTTCGGCCCGCCCCGCTGCATCGGGGCGGGGTTTGGGGCAGCCGGAGGCGGGTCCATGCCAGGTCCGAGTTGGAGGAAGCCGGAAGCCAAGCCCCGCGAGCCACCCTATCGAACCCTGCCCCGCTCTGGCGCCAGCCGGACCTGGGGCCTCCTTCCTGTCCGGGCTCCGCGCCCGCGCCCCCGGCTGTGCTCCAGGCGTTGGGCTGCTCCCTGGGGCTGCCAAGGGGGGGCGGGCAGTGCACGCACCTGCCTGTGAGTGGTAGTGTTTGGGTCCTGCCCACCCTGAGTGGCCCAGAGTGACCACGGTCAGGCCATGGGGACCGCACTTGTGTACCACGAGGACATGACAGCTGCCCGGCTGCTCTGGGACGAGTAAGTGGGACCTGGCAGAGGCAGAGGCGGGGGATGAGGAGGGGCTCTGGACTCTGAGCTCTCTGTCCGTTCAGCCCCGAGTGCGAGATCGAGTGCCCGGAGCGCCTGACCACAGCCCTGGAACGCCTGCAGCAGCGTGGCCTGGAGCAAAGGTGTCTGCAGCTGGCAGCCCGGGAGGCCTCGGAGGCGGAACTGGGCCTGGTGCACAGGTCAGACTTGGGGTGGGCCCCCTGCCCCTGAAGCCGTGGTCCAGGACCTGGGCCTGCCCCAGCCTGCTGGAGCCTGGCAAACAGAGCCTACCCCCCAAGCCTCAGTTTCACCGTTGGATGGGTGGGTGAGGGAGCAGTGAGGGGGGTGGTCCCACTGGGGGTCCAGACCCCATTTCTCCTCCGCCTGCTCCTCCAGGTGACCCTGCCTTGCCTGCCTAACCCCTTTGCAGCCCGGAGTATGTGGCCCTGGTGCGGGGGACCCAGGCCTTGGGCACCGGGGAGCTCCAGACCCTGTCTGGACAGTACGATGCCGTCTACTTCCACCCGGTGCGTGCCCTGGGGACACACCCACCCACCCAGTCACACATCCGGGTACTCGTGCCTGTTCACACGGGCAATGTTCCTGTGTGCCAGTGCCCTTCTGGCTGCTGCTGCGGGCACCCGGGACTGGCCTAGCCAGTTCTGCGCAGTGCTTGGTGCCCTGCAGCCTGGCACAGGGCTTGGTAGAGCCTGTGAGGGGTAGTGGGCAGGGGGCTTACCTGCACCCTTGCCCTGGCAGAGTACCTTCCACTGTGCCCGGCTGGCTGTGGGGGCGGCGCTGCAGCTGGTGGATGCAGTGCTGGCGGGAGCTGTGCGCAACGGGCTCGCCCTGGTGAGGTGAGAGCTGCCCCCTTCCCTGGCTGCCTCGACCTGTGGGTAGCCCTGTGAGGACGCAGGATGACGCTGACACGCCCCATACCCCACTCCCACCCCCAGGCCTCCTGGGCACCATAGCCAGAGGGCTGCCGCCAATGGATTCTGCGTGTTCAACAACGTGGCCATAGCGGCCAAACATGCCCAGCGGCAGCACGGGCTGCACAGGTTTGTGCCCGTCTGACTGCAGGGTGAGGCCCAGGCCAGAGGGGACGGGGGTGGAGGGGGCCTTTGAGGGACCCCACCCAGCTCCTTCCCATCCTGGGCCTGGCTCCTGGCCTGGAGGTGGGAGGCCCTGCCCTCGGTGACCCCAGAGCTGTCTGTCCCCAGGATCCTCATCGTTGACTGGGATGTCCACCACGGCCAGGGCATCCAGTATATCTTTGAGGACGACCCCAGGTAAGCTGGGGGTGGGGACAAGACCCTCCCCTGCGACCCTACTTTTCAGGATGAGCACCGCCCGGCCTGGGAAAGTCTGAGGGAGCAGACGTGGCTGTGTGCTCGGTGGGGTGCGGTTAGGCTTCTGCAAGGAGCCCTGGGGCTGAGGGGCCTGCCCTCTGGCCCCGGCTGACTGTCGCAGCGTCCTTTATTTCTCCTGGCACCGCTATGAGCACGGGCGCTTCTGGCCCTATCTCCGAGAGTCGGATGCAGACGCTGTTGGGCAGGGCCCGGGCCTTGGCTTCACTGTCAACCTGCCCTGGAACCAGGTGCCTGCCCCTCACCCCGGGCCCCCCACCCAGAGCCCCTCCCCCAGCCCACATTCCCCCCTCCCCCGAGTGCAAGCCCAGGGCGTCGTGCCACGATCACCCCCAGAGCCCAGGCCCCAGGGGTGAGGACCCCGCCGCCCTCCCTGGCAGGGCCAGCACTGATGCCCCTTGGCCACAGGTCGGGATGGGAAATGCTGACTACGTGGCCGCCTTCCTGCACGTGCTGTTGCCTGTGGCCTTTGAGGTGACCGTGAGGGGGGTGGAAGCGGTCTCAGTGGCAGGGGGGCGGGGGCGATGCGGTGCCCAAAGTGGAACAGAGCCCCTGGGGTGAGGAGGGTCTCTCTGGAGGGGCCTCTCCTCTGCCTCAGCTCCAGCTTCTTTTCTGCCTCTCCCCACTGGGCCCTGCCTGCAGTTCAACCCTGAGCTGGTCCTAGTCTCCGCGGGATTTGACTCAGCCATCGGGGATCCCGAGGTGAGGACCTGGCCGGGCTGGGGAGGGCTTCTGGAGTCCTGGGGCCAGGGCCTCATCACACCTGGTTCTGGTTGCAGGGACAGATGCAGGCCACGCCAGAGTGCTTTGCCCACCTCACGCAGCTGCTGCAGGTGCTGGCTGGTGGCCGGGTCTGCGCTGTGCTGGAGGTGATTGTGGCGAGCTGGGAGGGTGCATGCACCGGAGCCTGAGATGTGGTTGGAGGGGTCCTGCCTCGTGGGGCAGGGCATCCTGCCTGGGCCCCTGACAGCCCTGCCCTTCGTGTCTCTGCCCCCTCCTTATCCCAGGGTGGCTACCACCTGGAGTCACTCTCCCAGTCCGTGTGCATGATGGTGCAAGCGCTGCTGGGCGACCCTGCCCCGCCCCTGCTGGGGCCCATGGTGCCGCATGGCAGGTGCGGGGGGCAGGACGGAGGAGGGTGGGGAGGGCCAGGGGTGGGAGACCAGGCCTCACTGATCCTACTTCTCCTCGCAGCGCCCTGGAGTCCATCCAGAGTGTCCGGGTAGCCCAGGCCCCTCACTGGATGAGCCTCCAGCAGCAAGGTCAGCGTGGCCTGGGTCGGCAGGTGGGATGGTGCCGCAGGCTCTCGTGCAGTGGCTGTGACACTGAACCACCCCCTAGGTGTGGCCCCTGTACTGAGTCCCAGCTCCCACTCCCCAGAGGGGAGGCCCTCGTCTCTGCTGCTGACCGGGAGGCCCGAATTCAAGGCAGCAGCGACCCAGGACGTGGCTGCCCTGAGCTCCCTCCTGGACCAGCCGCGCCTCAATCCCACGCCCCCTGTACGCACGGCTGTTGCCTTGGCTGCGCCAGATGCTGCCCTGGCCCTGCCCTCTGACGTCCTCTGTGAGGAGGGGTCAGCCCCACAGGAGGAGACGCAGGCCTGGGCCAGGTGGGCAGGGTGGGCCTGGGGAGAAGCCCGGGACCATGTCTGCACATGTGTCTGTGTGACTCACCTGTGGTCTGTGTGTCATTCTGTGTCCTCGTGTCCTTCTGGTTTGTCCACCACAGGCCACATGAGGCCCTGGCCCAGGACAGGGCCCTCACTGCACTCGGGAAAGTCCTGTACCTTTTGGACAGGATCCTGGATGGGCAGGTAAGGGCACTGGGGAGGGGCTGGGGGGTGGCCATGGAGTCAGCGGCAGGGCCCAGGACCTGCCTGCGACAGGTGGCCTGCCCAGGGGAGGGCTGGGTGGTACAGAACCATGTGGACATGAGCATTGCCTTGTGCCCAGGACCCTTCCCAAAACAGCCCCCAGGGGCAGGGTTCAGGAACACCCCCCCTCAGTTCTCTCAACGAAATGCCCTTTGGCAGAGAAGTGAAGGGGATGATTTATAGTTTTATGCATCTTAGTTTCAGAAGTGGAGTAATTAGACCTCAGAGTGCACAGGTGACAGCCACGTAGACACGGGCCAAAAGAAGGGGCAGATGGGTCTGTTTGCCTGGTTTGGGAGTTACCCTCTCCACCTGTTATTCACCTCACAGGTGAGCAGTGGCATTGCAGTCACCCCAGCCTGTGCTGCAGCTGCCACCCTGGATGTGGCCATTCGGTGTGGCCTGTCCCACGGAGCCCAGAGGTAAGCCTCACATGGCTGGTCTGAGGCTACGAGGCAGGGCCCATGGGCACCCCCTGCCCTGGCTGGCCATGTGGGAGTGGCTCTGGGCATGGGCTCCAGGCGGGGTGAGTGCAGCTTACCCAGGAGCCAACTCTTCCTCCAGGCTGCTTTGTCTGGCTGTGGGGCAGCTGGATCGGCCCCCAGATCTCACGGATGACGGGTATGACTCTCAGGTCACGGGTATGTCCAGTTCTGCAAGTATGTAGGTGGGCACATCACCCTGGATCCCCAGGGGTGACAGGTGGGCGGGGCGTTCCGCAGCTGGAGTTTGGCAGAAGGGCCCCTGGGAGCAATGCCAGGAGGGTCTCCAGCACAGAGGGTCAGCAGTCTTAGCATCCCTGCCCCTGAGCTGTTCTTCTGTCCGGGCTCTCGATGGTGGGCGGCATCTCACACACAAGCTCATGTATCCATATGCTTGCTCTCCCCTGGAAGGAGGAATCTATGGCTGAACATTGGGGGCAAGGAGGCAGCTGCCCTGTCCGTGTTCCACGTCTCTGTGCCACTGCCAGGGGTGAGTGGTGGTGTCACAGGGCAGGGCAGCTGCTGCTCACTGGCATCGGCATGAGGGCCAGACCCCTGGCTTTCACCTGCCCTTCCTGGCGGGACTGTGGGTGTGTCTGCCCACCTGAGATTGGGAGGTGGGGTGGCCTGAGCCAGCTGGAGGGGTGTTCCCTGGATGAGGGGTTGGGCTATGCTGCTGTCCCTCCCACAGACGACTGGAGGGTTTCTGAGCTGTGTCCTGGCCCTGGTGCTGCCCCTGGCCTACAGCTTCCAGCCTGACCTGGTGCTGGTGGCGCTGGGGCCCGCCCATGGCCTGCGGGACCCCCAAGCTGCACTCCTGGCTGCGCTGCTTCGGGGCCCAGCGGGGGGCCGAGTCTTGGCCCTTGTAGATGAGGTGAGCTGGGAGGGGTGGACCTGCTGTGGGGTGGGAGTGAGGAGAAACCAGCAACTCACTGCTTCCACCTCTGCTGCTGACTCAGGAATCCACACCCCAGCTTGCGGTGGTCCTGGCCAGGGTGTTGCATGGAGAGGCAGCCCCCAGCCTGGGTCCCTTCTCCATGGCCTCCCCAGAGGACGTGCAGGCCCTGATGCAGCTGAGAGGGCAGCTGGAGCCACGGTGGAAGATGCTGCAGGTGGCCAGTGAGGCTGGGGGGCCAGGCTCAGGCTGAATGCTTGGGGCCTTGGGCGACAGCTGCCTTAGAGCTCTGTGGGGAGACGGGCTCACGTCCTGGGGAGTGGGGTGTTGCCCTGAACAAGCTCATAGCCGCGTCAAGCAGTTGTGCACCTCTTCCTAGCTCCTCCTTGCGTGCTGTGACCTGGTAGCTTTAAATCGGCCAGGGTGGGAGTATTTACACCCCAGAAAAGACACTACCAACTAGTCCCCCAAGAGCCTGTTGTTAACCATTCACCAGCACACCTCTGCGCCAGGCCTCTGTCCTGAGGGCTAGGCTACAGGGCTGCCCAGGACACTGGCTCAGGGGCTCTGTATCCCCCCGCCCCAGCGCGGACTCCCCCTCCGGTGACCCGTCTCTGCACGGACGGCCCCTCCCTCGCTTCCCTCCCCGCCCAATCAGTAAACGTCGGTTAAGCGAAAGTCTGACTCCGTCTCCCTTATTGAGCCCGATTTGGTTAACTCAGTTGATTCCGGCCCCCGTTTCCCCACCGGTGGGAACGAGGCTCCAGGGCGGAAGGGCCCTTGATAGGCGGCCTCCAGGTTCCGCCCCCTCTGCGCGTGCCGCCCGCCTCCCAGGTGACGCAGTTCCGGTGCGCTTGCTCCGGCTGTCTGGCAGGTCGCGCGGCGGTGACGTGGTGGCGGGAGCTGGGGCTGCGCGCTGTCCCCGGGGTGAGGGGATCCGGCAGGCGAGCGGGCGCGCGGGTCTGGCCCACGCTCCGTGCTCGGCGGTTCCTCTGCCGGCCGTCCCCTCTCCGGGGCCCCAAGAAGGCGAGTCAGGCCGCGCTCGAGGGCCCGGCGTGAGGAGGGGGCATGGCCAGCGTCCCCCAGCTGGTGGACGACCTGTGCGAGGCCCTCCTGCCGGCCGCGAAGGCTCACTCTGGCCAGCGCCGCGGGAGCCGCAAGAAGGCCAAGCAGAGCCTCAAGAGGGTGGCCTACAACGTTCTGTTCACGAGCCTCTTTCAAGATGAGACCCGCAAGCTGCAGCCCGGCCTCCCGAGACTCCCGGTGAAAAACAGGATCCTCATGCTGTCCTTCGACCTGCGAGTGAGCGGCCTGGGCGCCGAGGCCGACCGCCTGGAGGAGTTGGTGGAGGAGCTGGAGGCCGCGCATCGCCGGCCGCTGGCGGAGCTGGGATCCGTGCTGGACCTGCTGGTGCGGCTGGCGGGCAGCGGGCCCCCGCGAATGCTGCGGCGCCGGCGGGACTTCTTCCTGCACAGCCGGCCCGTCGGGAGAGACGTTCCCTACGGCGGCTACGACTGCGCCGACCTGAGCGGGCTGGAGGCGGACGTGCGGTCACTCATCTCCGGAGAGGAGTATCTGTGTCGGGACCTGGTCCGGAAGACGCTGCAGGTGATGGAGGCGGCGCCGGGCACCGGCTTGCCCGCCGTCGGGCTCTTCTCGTATGGCGACCCCTGCGGTGACAGGTTTGAGAGGGACACCCGCGTCTCGCTCTTTGGAGCCCTGGTGCACAGCCGCACGGCCGACCTGGACGTCCGCCTGGACCTGCCCCCGGTGCCGGACAGCGCAGACCTCTCCGGACTGGCCATCAAGGTAGAGTGTTTGCTTCCTGCCTCCGGCTCCCCGGGCTTGGGAAGGGCCTCGTTTGACCTTCCTTCCATTGGGGCAAAAGGAGGACAGCTGGAGTTCGGAGCACTGGCGGCTGAGCCGTGGGGACTCCCACCCCACCCCCCTCCCCTCCCGCGCAGCCCCCGGCCACGCGCCGCTTTCCTCTTGTATTTACTGTTCAGTCACTTCTTTTGCCTTCGAGTTGATGTTTAAATTCAAGTTCATGAAGATGAAATAAATCCGGTTCCTTCCTGCGTTTCAAGTGTTCAGTAGCCATAGGTGGCAAAAAACATTTGTCCCTGCTGTTCGTGCAGTGTTATATGCTGTTTTCCCGGTAAGGTGGGGTTTTTCCGTTATTAAGTAAATTGTCGTTTGCCTTTGCATTTTGCGGCTTTGCTGAAAGGGTGCCCTGTCATCGTTCAGTTATTCCCTTACTGTGAGGCATTTAGATTGTTTTCAACCATAATGCTATAGCGGACATGTTGGCGGACGTGAGTTTTTCTGTGTCTGTGTGAATTTTTTATGCTGGGTTCCCCAAAATGGAATTTCCAGATCGGAGACATCTTGTGAAAAATGTCATTGTAAGTTATTTTGAGGCTCGTAAGCCTCAACAAGCCTGTGTTGTGTGAAATTGGGAATTGGTAATGAATTAGTTTAATTCCTTAAATGATTCCTTAGGAGTGAAAACATGGTGTACTACTTATGTGCTTGAGAAAAATAGAAGAAATGTTCTGCCGGGTCTTTCCCATAGAGGAAATGGAAGCGTGTGGAAGTGCCCCTGGAACTCTCATCCCACTCAGGTGAAACCTAGACACCATGTCCAGGTGAAATGTCCTTTTCCCTTGGCCTCTAGGTCCCTTCGAGTGTGGATCAGTCGGAAGATGAAGGGTTCCAATCAGCATCCAATCTGACTCCTGATTCCCAGTCAGAGCCGGGCGTGACTCCAGACATTGACCTGTGGGACGCCGTGCTCACCTACGAGGCCAGCAAGCGGAGGTGCTGGGAGCAAGTTGGATGGTTCGTGAGCTTTGCCTTAAAATGCACAGTGCCCCCCCCCCTACCCCCCCGGTGAACCTGGCCTTTATTCAGAGAGCCCAGGTAGTTGGGTTTAGGAACTTGGAAGTTTCAGTCAAGCTGTGTACAAGTTGTCTGCGCCCTAGGGGTTGAGAGAAGTGCAGGGGGAGAGGGCTCTCGGGCCTGCGCAGGTTCCCACTGAACCAGTAACTTCTGCAGATCGCACTTCGCAGTCCGAGTGGTCAGTTGGCAACTGAGTTACATCCTGGCCACGGTGGCTCCCAGTCGGAGGTGTGTGGTCAGTGCCGGGCATGGGGTGCTGACGAGGGAACGTTCTTCACGTCTATAACGACTGAGGGTGGTCCTCTGGTGAGAAGTTCGGTCCTCGCAGTGTTTCCCTGGTAGATGCTCTTCCCGTCCACGGCCTTTGCACACAGGATCTCTCAGTCTGTAGTGTGCTGGTGTCTCGCAACCTCCCAGAGTGGGGGTAGAGGACACATTTCCCAAATGTTTGGTCATGGGATTCTCTTGTTGCATCTCATCTGCTGGCATTTTTGTGGGATGCCAGTTTGGGGAGCACTGAGTGAACGAGGTGGGGTTCCCAGGGAGCCGAGTGCCTCCCAAGGGTGAGCACGCCCTCGGGGATGCTGTGTGGGCCCTGCTCCTGCTGGGATCGCTTTCCTGGCGTGGTCATCTTCCCCCACATGGATTCCCCCAGGCAGGGCCAGCTTCCTGCTTCCCCAGGCACCGTCCGTTTTGGTGGTTGTCTTGTCTTTGAGGGGCTTCTCTGCCCTGTGACTTCCCGTTAAGTCTTCACCCTGTCTTGTGTGCACAAAGCAAATCTAATCGCTCCGCTGTTTGCTAAACCCTCACAAGTCTAAACACTGGCCATCAAGCAGCTACTACTTTCTTTTGTAAATATTCGTTAGTGGTATTTCATTTACCACTTCCCACTTTGCTAGGCTCAGTTTTGCAGGTCACTGTTCAGGAGACATGGTTGCTCAGCTGGTCAGCATCCTCGTCCCTTTTTCTGAATGCGCTTAATCCCCTCAGTGTCCCGCGAAAGCAGAACTGGCCCCACAGCTCCAGCGTGAGGAGTACCTTGCGGTGTCCCTTCCAGGAGGACGGCAGCCAGTGCGATAGCCTGTGCCCCGCGCTCCCGCAGGAGACGCCCGGCCAGCTTGTGGCTGGGCACGGCCTGAGCTCGCTCCCCCAAAGCTCTTCCACTGCCTGCTCCATCGTAACCTGCTGCCCCAACCCCTGAGGCCTGTCACTCGAGTTCATTTGGAGAATCTCGGGAACTCGTTGCAGTTGAATCCCAGCCGCCTGCTAGTTTCCTGCCGGGAGCTCTGACGAATGGGCAGTTGCGGCGCCCTGTCCACCTACAGCCCCTGGATTGTGAGCTCTGCCCTCTCCTTGAGAACCCCCAGAGGACCCCCGCCCCTGTGCCTCACCCTGTGAGCCAGCGTCGGTCTTCCTGCTGCCAGGAGTCCTCTGTGTCTGTCGCCCTTTCTGGGGAAGTGGTTTCATTGATGTTAAAGGCCAAGTTCTCTGTGGGTCCAAGTGTGAGTTTGTTTTCCTTCATGGACTCTCCTCCCTCAGCTCTGAGCCACTGAAAGGGTCGTGTGGCCACAGTGGTCGGGAGTTGACCCTGGAAGAGTGGGCAGGAGCCTAGCCCTCGAGTGCGCAGTGGGATGGTGCTTGCAGCACATGCATCCCCCGGGGGACCCCCTGGAGGGCCATTCGGAAGGACCCTGGAGGTCCGAGTCTCCTTTCCTCGAGCTCTTCCTGTCCCAAGGGAGTGTGGGCTGGTGTCGTGGCCCGGCTGGGCCCCACCTGCTGATTGGGGCACTCAGGACCGTCCTGCCCGCTTCTCCTGCCCACTCAGGCTGTCCTCCACTCGGCCAGTATCACTTTCCGGGGATGGAAATCAGAGGTGCGCCGCCACTCCGCCTGCCATGCCTCATGGCCTCCCCATCTGGACTGTGGACCGCCAGCCCCTGCCCTTGCCCTCCCCACACTGAGCCCCGAGCACCTGGCCCCTTTCTCTTCCTGTCTCTGGGCTTTCACACAGGCCACTCCCTCCACCAGGGACACTGCTCCAGGTGTGGCCTTGCTCCTGGGGCCTTCCTGACCAGGGTCTCGGGTCCCTCTGGGACCCGTGTCATGGGCAGTGAGTCGCGCCTCCTTGTAGCTTGTGTCCGCGCACCTGCCCCATGAGGACTGGGCTTGTCCTGCTCTCAGACACTTGGTGAGTGAGGGAAGGAGCGCATTATGGTGCAGTGTTCGTTAAAAAGCATTTTTGGTTTTGACAAGTTCTGAGATTTTTCTCGGGCTCCTTTTATTGAGAAATTACTTTTTCCAGTGGATTTTAAAGAACAGCTCTTTCATACTTTCAGTAGGGTTGGTGGTTTCCAAAGGAATGTTTAAGAAGTGATACTGGCCTTCCCTGGTGGCGCAGTGGTTGAGAGTCAACCTGCCGATGCAGGGAACACGGCTTCGTGCCCCGGTCCGGGAGGGTCCCACATGCCGCGGAGCGAGTGGGCCCGTGAGCCATGGCCGCTGAGCCTGCGCGTCCAGAGCCTGTGCTCCGCAACGGGAGGGGCCACAGCAGTGAGAGGCCCGCGTACGGCAAAAAAAAAAAAAAAAAAAAAGAGAAGTGATACTGTCTTTTTGGCCTCTTTTGAACAGTGTGACCGGGCTGGGCAGACACTGGTAGTTCCTGAACTTCCTACAGGACCCCCATAGGCAAAGACCTCAGGGGTGGATGTGTGCCCAGAACCACCCTCTGTGAGACCCAGCTGGCCTGATTTCTCCTGGAATTTCAGGAGACTTTTTCCTCTGTACATTCTTTGTGCTTTTGTGGGGGGAGGATGATAAAATGCACACTTTTTTTTTTTTTTGCGGTACGCGGGCCTCTCACTGTTGTGGCCTCTCCCGTTGCGGAGCACAGGCTCCGGACGCGCAGGGTCAGCGGCCATGGCTCACAGGATCTTCCCGGACCGGGGCACGAACCCGCGTCCCCTGCATCGGCAGGCGGACTCTCAGCCACTGCGCCACCAGGGAAGCCCCGTCTTAACCCTTTTTAAGTGTACGGTTCAGTGGCATTAAGGACATTCACGTGGTGTGACCATCACCACCATCCGTCTCCAGAACTGTTTCATTCTCCCAAACCGAGACTCGGTCCCCATTACACACTCACTCCCCCTCCTCCTCCCCCAGCCTCTGGCCCCCACCCATCTCCTTTCTGTCTCTGTGGTTGTGACTACTTTAGGGACCCCACAGGAGTGGGGTCACTCAGTACTTGTTCTCTTGTGACTGGCTTGTATCACAGCGTCACGCCCTCAGGGTTCCTCCGTGTTGTAGCATCTGACACGTGTCAGAATTTCCTTTCTTTTTAAGGCTGGATAATAGTTCCCTCATGTGGACGGATCGCGTCCTTCTCCACTCCTCTGGCGATGGACACGTGCGCTGTTGTTAATGTTCTGCTCCAGGCTTGGGTGTTGTTTCCCATGTAGAGGCCGTCGTGAGCCGGTGGGCAGCCGGAGGACTGCCGTGTGCCCGGAGGCGCTGGGCGGCGCGGGCGTGTGCCGCTGCTTCCGGACCCTGTCTGCGGGGTGCCGTCTGACGGCCTGCCGGGCGCTGCTGGAGGGCTGGGGGCCGTGGGGAGTCACACCTGGTCTTAGACGTTTTATGCTTTGTCCCTCCTTCTGTTCACATCCACTCGCTGCCCCCCTCTGTCCCCCACAGCCCGCCTGGCCACCGAGAGGAGCCCTACCTCACCGAGGCTGGAAGGGCCGCCTTCGACAGGTCCTGCCGGCTCTGCCAAGCAGGGCTGCAGGTGCTGGGCGGGGGCCTCCTGCAGGCCCCGCAGCCCGTCCTGGTGAAGGAGTGCGAGCTGGTGAAGGACGCGCTCAACATCCTGATTGGGGTCGTGTCCGCCACGTTTTCCCTCTGCCAGGTAAGGACATGCTCACACGTGACACACCTGGGCGCTGGGTGGGAGGGGGAGGGCAGCGGCCACAGAGTCCAGGGTGGCGTGTGGCCGGGAAGCCGACTTGGCCGCCTGCCTGGTGATTGTCTTTTCGTTTCAGTTCTAAAAAGTATTAATTCATTAACATCCTTTTAAAAACTGAATAAAAGTAAGATGTTTCTTGCCGTCAGTGGAAGAAGAGAAATGTACCCCGTTTCCGTGGATCCTCGAGAAGTGCGGGGTGGGTGGGTGGGGCCCTTCGTATGTGTTGTTCTGCAAACGCTTCCTTTGTCCTGTGCCCGGCCTCTCTGTGTCTTCAGTGTACTTCCCAGGGCTGTTCTCAGGTGGAGTGTGTGCTAGAAGCACGTCCTGGGCTTGGCGCAGACGCGCTCCAGCCGACTCACGCGGTCCTGGTGCTGGTGCTGGGATGCCCTCTGGGACGCTGTTCCAGACTCTGCGTTCACGGCCTCATAGTCTTCTGTTGTGTGAATGGCCCTTCTCTATGGAGTGGAAGCAACCCTCTCCACCCTTTTAAGTTTGTGGTGAAACAGACGTAACTTAAAATTTACCATCCTACCCACTATTAAGTGTACTATTCAGTGGCACTGATTCCATTCACAATGTTGTGTAATCGTCCCACTGTCTATTTCCAAAATTTTTCATCTTCCCAAACTGAAACTCTGTCCTCATTAAACACTGACTCCCCACTTCCCCTCCCCCAGCCCACGGTACCCACCTTTCTACTTCCTATCTCTCTGATTTTCCTCATATGAGTGGAATCGTACAGCGTTTGTCCTTTTGTGTCTGACTTATTTCATTCAGCCTAATGGTCTCAGGGTTCATTCATGTTCTAACCAGTGTCAGAATTTCCTTCCTTTTTAAGGCTGAGAAGTGTTCCATGCATATATAGACCACACTTTGCTATCCGTTCATCACATTGATGGACACTTGCGTGGATTTCACCTTTTGGCTGTTGTGAATAGTGCTGTGTGAACGTGGGTGCACAAGGATCCGTTGAGTCCCAGCTTTTAGTTCACTTGGATATATTTCTAGGAGTGGAATTGCAGTAATCGCAGGGGTCATACAGTATATGTTTAACTTTCTGAGGAGCCAACAGATTATTTTCCACCATGGCTGTACCCTTTTACACTCCCTCCAGCAGTGTCCTGGGGTTTCAGTTTTTCTGCATCCCTACCAATACTTATCCCCCCACCCCTTTTTTGGTAAATAATAGCCACCCCAGCGGGTGTGAAGTGGTATCTCATTATAGTTTAGATCTGCATTTCCATCATGACTAATGATGCTGAGCATTTTTTTTTTTTTAAGATTTTTTTCCCTTTTTGTTTTTAATTAATTAATTCTTGGCTGCGTTGGGTCTTCGTTGCTCTGTGCAGGCCTTCTCAAGTTGCGGCGAGCAGGGCTACTCTTCGTTGCGATGCACAGGCTTCTCATTGCGGTGGCTTCTTTTGTTGTGGAGCATGGGCTCTAGGCGCACGGGCTTCAGTAGTTGTGGCACACAGACTCAGTAGTTGTGTCACACGGGCTTATTTGCTCCATGGCATGTGGGATCTTCCTGGACCAGGGCTCCAACCCGTGTCCCCTGCGTTGGCAGGTGGATTCTTAACCACTGTGCCACCAGGGAAGTCCCGAGCATTTTTTCATGGGTATATCTTTTTTGAAGAAATGTCTATTCTGGTCCTTTGCCTTTTTTTTGTTTGTTTGTTTGTTTTTGGGTTTAGAGAACAGAAATGTATTTTCCCATAGTTTTGGATGCCGGAGGTACAATATTAAGGTGCTTGCAGAATTAATTTCTCCTGAGGCCTTTCTCCTTGGCTTTCAGACAGCTGCTTTCTTACTGTGTCCTCACATGTCCTTTGCCCATCTTTGAATTGGGCCGTTGAGTTGGAGTTCTTTATATATTCTGGATAGTAATCCCTTATCAGAGATATGATTTGCAAATATTTTCTCCCATTCTGTAGGTTGTTTTTTCATTCTCTTGGTAGTATCCTTTGAAGTACAAAAGTTTTTAATTCTGATGAAGTTCAGGTTTTCTTTTTCTTTCTTTTGTTGCCTGTACCTTTGGTGTCATATTTGAGAAATCACCAAATTCAAGGCCTCTATGTTTCCTTCTAAGAGTTTATTGTTTTAGCTCTTAAGTTTAGATATTTGATCAATTTTGAGTTAATTTTGTATTAACTCAAGTGCAGGGGGAGGGTCCAACTCAAATCTTTTGCATGGGGATATTCTGTTTACCGAGCACCATTTGTTGAAAAGACTGTTCTTTCCCCATTGTATGGTCTTGGTATCCTTATGCATTAATTGACCGTATATGTGAGTGTTTATTTTTGGACTCTGTTCTGTTCCACTGGTCTTCATGTCTGTCCTAATGTCAGTACTACAGTGTTCTGTTTTTTTGGGGTGCCGTGCCGCGCAGCTTGCGGGATCTCAGTTCCCTGACCAAGGATTGAACCCGGCCCACGGCAGTGAGAGCGCCGAGTCCTAACCACTAGGGCAGCAGGGAACTCCCCAAGTTCTACACTGTTTTGATTACTGTAACTTTGTAGGAAGTTTTGACCTTGGGAGGTGTGAGTTTTCCAACTTTTTTTTAAGATTGCTGTGGTTATTCAGGGTCCCTTGCAATACCATTATGAATTTTAGGAAGGTTTTTCCTATTTCTGCTAAAAACACCATTGGGATATTGATAGGCATTGCATTGAATCCATAGATCGATTTGGGTGTATTATTATTATTATTTTTGGCCACACCACACAGCATGTGGGATATTAGTTCCCTGACCAGGGATTGAACCCGTGCCCCCTGCAGTGGAAGTGCTGAGTCTTAACCACTGGACAGCCAGGGAATTCCCTGGGTGTATTATTATCCTAACATTATTAGACATTCCAGTCCATGAACCTTGGGTGTCTTCGCATTTATTTAGGTCTTTAATTTCTTTCAGCGATGTTTTCTAGTTTTCACTGTAACAGGTCTTTTGCCTTCTCAGTTAAGTTTATCTCTTAAGGATTTTATTCTTATATTACACTAGTAACTGGAATTGTTTTCTTAGTTTCCTTTATTTGGCTTGTTCGTTGCAAGTGTATAGAAATACAACTGATTTTTGTTTGTTGATTTCACATCCTGGAACTTTGCTGAATTCGTTTATTAGCTCTAACAGGTGTTTTGTAGATTCTTTAGTGTTTTCTGTATATAAGATCATGTTATCTGCAGACAGATAATTTTCTTCTTCCTTTCCAATTTGGATATTAAAATTTCTTCTTCTTGCCTAATTGCTCTGGCTGGGACTTCCAGTATTATGTTGAACAGAAGTGGTGAAAACAGCCATCCTTGCCTTGTTCCTTATCCTCGGGGGAAAGCTTTCAGTCTCTCACCACTGAGTGTCATGTAAGCTGTGGGTTTTTCACACATGGCCTTTATCCTGTTGAGAAAGTTCCATTCTTTTCCTAGTTTATTGAGTGTTTTTATCATGAAAAAGTATTGAGTTTTGTCAGTTGGTTTTTTTTGCATCTGCTGAGATGATCATATATAATTTTTTCCTTCGTTCTATTAATGTGTATTACATTGATTTTTTAAAAATAAATTTATTCGTTTATTTATTTTTGGCTACCTCGGGTCTTCATTGCCGCGTGTGGGCTTTCTCTAGCTGTGGAAAGCCGGGGGCTACTCTTCATCGCGGTGCGCGGGCTTCTCATTGCGGTGGCTTCTCTTGCTGCGGAGCACGGGCTCTAGGCGTGCGGGCTTCAGTGGTTGTGGCATGCGGGCTCAGTAGCTGTGGCTCGCGGGCTCTAGAGTGCAGGCTCAGTAGTTACGGCACATGGGCTTAGTTGCTCTGTGGCATGTGGGATCTTCCCGGACCAGGGATCAAACCTGTGTCCCCTGCATCGGCAGGGGGATTCTTAACCACTGCGCCACCAGGGAAGTCCCTACATTGATTTTTGTATGTTGAACTACCCTTGCGTTGCTGAGGTAACACCCACGTGGTCATGGTGTAGAATCCTTTAACACGCTGATAGATTCAATTTGTTAATATATTATCAAGGACTTTTGCATCTGTGTTCATAAGGGATGTTGGCCTGTAGTCTTTTCCTTGTAATGTCTTTATCTTGCTTTGGCATCAGGGCAATACTGGCCTCTTAGAATTAGGAAGTGTTCCTTCCTCTTTAATTTTTGGAAGAGTTTAAGAATAACTGGTGGTAGTTCTTTAATTGTTTGGTAGGATTTACCAGTGAAGCCATATGGTGTTGGACTTCTCATTTTGGGGTTTTTGTTGATTTTATTTTATTTAAATTGTAAAATTCACGTGACGTTAACACTTATCATCTTGTTGGGAGGTGTTGTGCTGGTCCCAGCCTATTTTTTTCCAATTAATGAATGAATTAATTTAGGCTGCGTTGGGTCTTCGTTGCTGTGCGCAGGCTTCCTCTAGTTGTGGCGGCCGGGGGCTCCTCTTCGCTGTGGTGCGCGGGCTGCTCATAGCAGCGGCCTGTCTCGTTGCGGAGCGTGGTATTTGTGGTGTGCAGGCTCAGGAGCTCCACGGCATGTGGGATCTTCCCGGACCAGAGCTCGAATCGTGTCCCCTGCACTGGCAGGCTGATGCTTAACCACTGCGCCGCCAGGGAAGCCCCTCTAATCCCTTTTTTATTGTTTCTCTTCTTCTGTTAGCTTTGGGTTTCGTTTGCTCTTTTTCTACTTCATTAAGGTGTACAGTGTGGGTACTTACTTGAGACCTTTCTTCTCTTCAGTGCAGGTACCCGCAGCTGTACGTTTTGCTGTTCACACAGCTTTCACGGCATCCCACAAGTGTGGTTGCAGTCAGCCCTCTCTTAGGTTGTTTCCGTGCTCTGCGGTTGTAAACCATATTGTGGGGAACACGCCATGGCAGGTGTCTGTGTGCCTTTTCCATTATTTCCCCGGGACAGGTGCCTGGGAGTTGCACTGCCCGCTCTAACGGCAAGCGCTCTCTCCCAGCCCCAGCCCCAAGCAGGTGTCTGTGTGCACCCCAGGTAGCCTGGAAGGCCTTCTGCCTCCTGCGCCCTTTCCTGTGTGTGTATCTGGGTCGGGGCCCCTGGTCTTGGGGGTGCCGGTGACCCCCGCCTTCGTCCCGCCCAGCCAGCGCAGGCCTTCGCGGTGAAGCGGGGTGTCCACGTCTCAGGAGCGTCCCCCGAGAGCATCAGCAGCGTCCTCTCGGAGGTGGCCGAGTGCGGGACCCACTACGCGCGCCTGAGCCACTTCTCT
Organism: Phocoena sinus; assembly: GCF_008692025.1. Classification (NCBI taxonomy): domain Eukaryota; kingdom Metazoa; phylum Chordata; class Mammalia; order Artiodactyla; family Phocoenidae; genus Phocoena; species Phocoena sinus. Next base: position 492,401 of record NC_045772.1, read on the forward strand.
CTGCAGCCCGTGCTGGACTCCTCGTGCGGCGAGGGCCTCGTGTTCCAGGTACGGCCCGCCTCGTGCTGCCACACGTGTGCCTGAGAGCTGTCCACAGGTCCTGCACCAGGGCCTCTGAGTGCAAACGGTGTTCTCCTCGGTGACGTCCCACATCCGTCAGTTGCCCTTCAGGAATGGGGTGGCCGGCGATCACGTCTTACCTGGCCCGTCACCTCACTGGAAACCTGGGGCAGACATGTCGGGGCCACGAGAGAGTACGAGTCAGGTGTGGCCAGTGCTGGGGGCCCCGGGGGCAGGCCAGGCGGTGTGGGTTGGGCCCATGCTGCCTGTTCCCCACTGGATCCCTGGCGTGGGGCTGAACCAGGTCCTCTTGAAAGCCTTGTCTTTGGCCCATTCGCTGGCAACAGCCCCCAGGGCAGCGGGGGCAGCTGCATGGGAGGGGCATCCGGACTGAGAGAAGGGCGCGGGCAACGCAGCGGGGTTGCTGGGGTGACGTGACGAGGCTCAGGTTCTAGGATGGGTCCCAGTGGGGCTAGGAGGGCAGAAGGAAACCAAGACAGGACTGCTGTGTCGGCTCCCTGGGGTGTGAGGGCGGGACAGCTGTCTCCTTGCTGGTGGGTGCCTGACGTTTGTTCCGGAGTGTTCCACGCAGACCTCCTGGAACGGCGTGAGCTGAGCTGGGGCCATACTGCTGTGGTGCTGCCCAGGACACGTGTGTCCTCGAGACCCCAGTGATCTGAGCAGCCAGAGACCCTCTGAGGGCTGGCGTCTGTGCACAGAGCCCAGCTGCTTGGGATCCGTAGGGTCCGATTTCCCGGTGCAGCTGGCCCTGGCTGCGGGGACAGGATTTGCAGCAGTGGCCTCGGGCTCCGGCCAGGCTAGGTGTCCGCACATGACCCACAGATGCCCGTTCCTTGGAACACGGAGCCCCAGGGTTGGGGGTGGAAGCCCTGCCTTTTGCCTGCACCGGCTGGTCCTCTGGTTCTGAGCTTGGTGGCAGTGCCCCAAGTGCCTAGCCGTCCTCCTCCCAGCCCACTGCCCCCTGCCCCGCAGGCCTTCACCAGCGGCCTGAGGAGGTACCTGCAGTACTACCGGGCCTGTGTGCTCTCCACCCCGCCCACCCTGAGCCTCCTCGCCATTGCCTTTCTCTTCAAGAAACTGGGCCGGCAGCTCAGGTGAGCCTCAGCACGGCAGCCTGGTAGCTGGACAGGGGCAGGTGTGGGGCTTGCTGGGTGGTGGGCGGCCATGAAAACAGCCCTCCTGGTAGGTGTCTGGACAGCCCCTTGACCCAGCTGAGTTCACGAGGTGCTGGGCGCTGTCTGTTGGCAGCCCACCATGCAGGCCCTGCCCAGGATCGGGGGCTCCTGCCTGACAGGCACACAGGGTGCCTCCAGACAGACCCGGCCCCTGGCACCCAGGAGCCAGTTAGTAAATGCCAGGCCGAGGGCCACTGGCAGGTGCCGCCTGGAGAAGGCAAAGTGGGGGGCTGGGGCGGGCTGAGGGGCTCAGTGGGAGAGGAGTTCTTGCAGGCAGAGGGGCGGGAGTGTGGAGGTCCTGGGGCTGGAGATGGGAGCCCCGGGGGCATCTGGAGGGTGCTGTCAGGGGCTGTGCTGCCGTGTGGAGCACGGCCTGAAGCGGGGTGTTGGGGGCGAGGGGCCCAGGGGGGACTTGGCAGCCATCCAGGGCAGAGGAGGTGGCAGCCTGGGGGAGGCCGGATAGTGGCAGGTTTGGGGAAGGGTTGTGGACTCAGGGGAATTCAGTCTTGGCCAGACCCGGGGAGGAGGTGGCGTTGCGTGGGGTGCCCTGGGAGGGGCCCGGTAGGAGGCTCACACCTGAGGTCCTTGAGGTGCAGGTGGTTTTAAAGCCAGACCATCTGGACAGGCAGAGGAGGGCCTGGGACGTGTTCCGCTCACCTGGTCTCACCGGCCTGTGTGTCCAGGTACCTGGCTGAGCTCTGCGGTGTCGGCACTGGACTCCTGGGCGCTGGGGGCGGAGCGCCCGGGGCTGCGTTCCCCACTGTGAGTCTGGGTTCCTGCCGGGTGTGGGCCTGGCCAGCCCCGCGGGACGGGCAGGGCTCCCCGCCTGCTGTCTGTGCTGTGTGCGCTGAGCCCTCCTCTTGCCGCCTCCAGGGGGTGAAGCTGCTCTCCTACCTCTACCAGGAGGCCCTGGATAACTGCAGCAACGAGCACTACCCGGTCCTGCTGTCTCTGCTGAAGACCAGCTGCGAGCCCTACACGCGGTGGGGGCCGGCATGGGGTCGGGGCCCCGCTCAGCCCTAACACGTTCGAGCTCGTCCTCGCGTCGGGGCGCCTGCTCGGCGCAGGGATCAGAGATTGGGGTGGCACGGGGAGGGCAGGATGGGGGGTTCGGACTGTGGGCACCGGGGCGCAGCTCTCTACCCCCGTGGGTGCCACCCAGCTCACCACTGGCCCACCCACCCTGGCAGGTTCATCCACGACTGGGTGTACAGTGGGGTCTTCAGAGACGTTTACGGCGAGTTCATGATCCAGGTGAACCACGAGTACTTGGGCTTCAGAGGTAGGTGGCGGCCGGCTGCCGGCCGGGACCCCACACCCTCAGGCGGGTCGGGGCCGTGGTTGGACTCAGACCCGGCTGTCTTGTCCCGCACGTAGATAAGTTTTACTGGACCCACGGCTACGTGCTCATTTCCAAAGAGGTGGAGGACTGCGTCCCCGTGTTCCTGAGGCACGTCGCCCACGACGTGTATGTCTGCGGGAAGACCATCAACCTGCTGAAGCTCTGCTGCCCCCGGGTGAGGGCGGCTGACGCGCCACCGCCGGGTGCTGCCCGCTCGCCGTGTGCCAGCCCCCGGCCCCCTGCGGCCTGGCGATCTGTCCTTAGCTCTGGGCCGGCTGTGTTGGAGCAGGGGTCGTGGTGATCTCTCTCCCTCAGTTTCCCTTGAGAGTTTCACGAGCTCAACTTCGGTTGAGTTTCTGGGCGCTCGTTCAGACGGGAGGAGAGCCGAGGGCGTTTCAGAGGCCGGGGGGCAGCGGGCTCCTCCCTGCCCTCCTCTGCATTGGAAACCGCCCCGGCAGGGCAGGGATGGGCTGCGTCGCCAGGCAGGTGGACCCAGGCAGTCTTGTGCAGCGCTCACAGGGCTTGGCTGCGCTCCGTGTGGCTGAGGCTCTGCGGAAGATGGCCAGGTGGCAGTGGTGGGGTGTGGACCGGCAGCCTCTGCCTGGAGGTGCTGTCTGATGTCTGAGCAGGCTGGCCAGGTGTGTGGACCTGGGGGTTCCTGGCAGTGGAACCGCCGAGTGCGGGCCGGATCGGGGGCAGCAGCCGGCCGAGTGCGGGGCTGAGATCAGACTGGAGCGGCCAGGACAGGCTCAGGGCTGGGTGGGAGCGGCCCATGCAGGGGAGGAGACCCATCTTGGTGAGCCCCCAGGAGCAGCCCAGAGGTTGGCTGCGGGGAGGCGGGGCTCTGGGGAGGGCGGGACGACATGGTGGGCTCAGGCCTGGGGAGAGGGCGTGGCGGCTGGGGCAGTCCTGTCTGAGCTGACCTTAGGAAGTGCGTGTGGGCGTGTCCGGCTCTGGGCAGCTTCTTCTGAAGTGTTATTTGTGGTAGGCAGACCTGGCTTCTGCCACAGGGCAGCCTTGGCCTGGGCTGAAACCCACCCAGCCTGTGATGTCCTGGAGCCGTGGAGGATGCCAGCGAGGAGTGCAGGGTGTCCGAGGAAGCAGGCTGTCCGCGTGGGTCGCCGGAAACAGGGAGGCCGAGAGGGGTGTGGGTCTGAGTGCCTCCAGGCTCACGGCAGGTCCTCCCTCCTCGGCAGCATTACCTCTGCTGCTCCGATGTCCCGGTCCCTCGCGTCTCGGTGATATTCTCCCTCGAGGAGCTGAAGGACATCGAGAAGGACTGTGCCATCTACGTGGGCCGGATGGAGAGGGTGGCGCGCCACAGCTCCATCAGCAAGGTGGAGAAGGTGAGGGAGGGGCGCCTTGGGCCACGAGCCTTTTCTTGTGCCTCCCTGTCCTCCCAGGGTTCCTTGTGCCTCCCTCTCCTCCCAGGGTTCCTTGCGCCTCTCCCTCCCCCTCCTCCCAGCGTGGGCTGGACAGTGGGCTCCCCTTCTGCTCAGGAGGGGCAGGTGTACCGGGGCCCAAGCTTTGCGCCTCCCATGGACTGGGGAGGGGTTTGATGGAAAGTCCTTCCTGGCCCGGCACCTGGTGGGCAGCAGGGAGATGTGGGCTGGGCAGACCCCAGAGAGCAAGTGGTGGGGGTGAGCGTTGGAGGTGCAGAGGAGGCTGTACACCCTGCTGGGGCGGCCTGGCCTGGCCCTCCGTCCCCGCAGGGAAGCCCGTCCCCTTCAGGGTGGGCATACAGGCCTGGGGTCTTGGCTCCAGATTGCTCTGGGAGAGTGTATCGATTGCCTGGGAACCAGCCTCACCACTGTGTGGGGTGGGCACCGTGCCCCCAGAGCCCACCCAGGGTCTGAGCGGACCCCTCTCCCAGGCCATCCCAGGGGCATGGGAGGGAGGATTAGATGCATCAATCACTGGTCTTTTTCAGGAATTACGAATGGAAATTGCAAAGCAAGAATTAATTGTCCAGGCCCGGGAAGCGGCATCCAGGGTCCTGAGCGCGCTCAGCGGTGCGTGTGGCTCGGGTCCCTCTTTGCGTCGGGGGGCTGCCTGCTGGGGCTCCTCATAACATGCCCCTTACTCTCTTGTCGCAGATCGGCAGCTGTCTGAGCGGATGGCCTTGGATGCCCAGAAGCGAGAGCAGTTTCAGAGGCTGAAGGAGCAGTTTGTGAAGGACCAGGAGGTGGGTGGGGTTGGCCCGGGGGTGGCACAGGCTCGGGGAGGCGGCTTCACCAGCGGGGCCGCTGGGGGTGTTGTGCAGCGCCGCCGGGCGGCCAGGCAGGAGGAGCTGGATGACGACTTCAGCTACGCCCGTGAGCTCCGGGACCGGCAGAGGAGGCTGAAGGCCCTGGAGGAGCAGCTGGAGAGGAAGGCCAGGTAGGCGGCCGCGGGCCTAGTGGCCACTCCGGGTCGGCCTCCCTGGGGCGAGGGCACCGCGGGGACACCGTGGCTCGTTTGATCTTTGTGATGGGCCTTTACCTGTTATTTTGAAACCTTTCAGGTGTACGTTCAGGCCGGAAGAGTAGTGGTCTGAGCGCAGAATGTCTTCTTGCGGTCGGTTTGTGTGGACTCGGATTCAGGGTTGGAGCACACACTGTGTTCCTGTCGCCTCTCTGTCTCTTTGTTTAAGTTAAACGGCTCCTGTTTTTCTAATTTTTTCTGAAACCTGTTAGCAGTTTGACAGAGAAACAGGCATTTCTCCAGCACAGTGTCTGAGAGTCCGTCTCTCGCTGCGCCATCAGCTTGTCCCGCCCTCCCCTGCATTTCCCATAAGCTGGCAGCAGAGCTGGCATCTCGAAGGGGGGCCCTTTGTGGGAGGGGCTGTCCCTTCCTACTCATCGTCTCGGGGTCTCAGTTGTCCTGACCCTGGGGACGGTTTATGGAGCTGTGACCGAGCCAGCAAGTGACGAGTGCATGTATGCCGGTGCACGTGCGTCCGTGCTGTCCTGTGTGTACACACGTGTGTGTGTGTATGTGAGTAGACATTATTCCCCTGTTTACACGAGGAGGAAACTAGGTGTAGAGGCTGTGTCCCTGGCCTGTGACAACCGAATTAAAAATGGCCGGTCCAGGTCTGAGACCAGTTTCCTGATGGCGAGAGGATCAAAACGCTGGGTGTTAACATGCCAGGCCAGCTTTGAGTTAAGCACATAAAATGTTTACGCTGCACCCCGTGTACCCTTCTGCATTAATGCTCAGTTCTCTGGGGTTTGCACCAGCAGAACGGGAAGTTGCCTTTTATGCAGCTGACGAAGTGAGGGCAGCCCCCGGCCCCTCGCCAGTCCCTCTGCTTCAGGCTGTGTAGGGGCCCATTCTGGTGTTCACTGCAGAGTGAAGTCACTGGGCCTGCCCGCTGGGGGCACTGGCTGGACAGTGGGGTGGCCGCGGTGACCGGTCCTCTCTCGGCGGCTGCAGGCAGGCACTCGTGGATCATTACAGCAGGCTGTCGGCAGAGGCAGCTCGTCGGGAGCAGAGGGCGCTGTGGAAGGTCCAAAGGCACAGATTGGCCGGCGCTCGGCTTCGTTTTCTCTTAGAAGATCAGAAACGCGTTCAGGTAGCGCTGCTGTCCACACGGGAGCTCTTCCCCGGCCCCCCGGGGACTCAGAAGCCCCTGAGGTCGCACGCAGACCTTCCCGTGTGCCCGCTGGAGGAGGATGAGTAAGGCTCTCATCACGTGTTCAGAGGGGTCGTGACCGGGAGAGGCCGTGCCGCCCTCAGACGACTCAGGTGGTGCTGGGCGCCAGCCGGGCTGCGAGCCAAGTGCCGCGTGAGCCCCGCCGCATCGCGGTGCCCGACAGTGGCGGGCGGTGGGGCTGTGGCTTCCACCCCCACGGCTGCCGCCGCACATCCTGCTGGTTGAATTTCAGGAGCTGCTGGAAGACATGGCGGAGGGGAAGCCCCCGGAGCCGCTGGCCATCCTCCCGGGTGCCCGCTTCCAGGTGAGTGCCCGCTCCCGGGCGAGGGGCCGGGGCAGGATCCAGGGCACGTAGGGTGGGGCTCGGATCTGGCTGCCCCGTGCCTGGCCTGTGTCCCCACTGCCCCCCTGTCGTGGGTTTTGGTGCTGGGCGCAGGACCGAACTTGGGGGACAGAGCCAGATAACGGGAGGGACCGACGCGCACTTGTGTTTCAGGCTTCCTTTCTGGGCCCTGAGCACCCGGACGGAGGCGGCAGCTGTGATCCTGGGCGTGAGGGGCGGCATGAGGCTGCCCGGGACAGCCCCGACGGGCAGAGCATGCTGACGCCGCGGCCCCTCGAGCCTCCGGCAGCTGGGGCCTGCGGCTCAGGGCCGGGAGCAGGCCCGCTGTCAGAGCAGGCGGAGGGGCCGGGGCCGTTCTCTGTGGGCCTCAGCATCCGAGACTTCCTGCCCACGGCCCAGGGGGCTGAGCAGCCTGTGCTCACCAGCGCGGCCCCCGTCCTGGACGAGGCACTGCAGACCATTGGCTCGGACCTGCCCCCCCTGGCTCCGTCTGCGGCAGCGGACACAGGGCCCTCCGGGCCACAGGAGTACGATTTCAGAACCATCCTGAGGCCGTCTGTGGCCGCCCCAGCTTCCCCAGGGGCCCTCCAGACTGCAGGAGGCAGCTTGGGCAGTGAGGGGCAGCGGCCGCGGGAGGACACTCACGCACAGCTGGACACGTGTGTCCCAGATGGGCGGGTGGCTCTGCCTTACGCGCACCCCCCCCAGCACCCCTCCTGCCAGGAGGAGAGCAGCCAGGCCCCGGGGCAGCTCTGTGGGCAAGTGGCAGAGCCTGGTGTTCCCACAGAGGGTTATGGTTCTGGAATGGCTCCCTCCCGGCCACGGTGGAACGTCCACGGACACGTGTCTGATGCCAGCATCAGGGTGGGGGAGAACGTGTGGGATGTGGCTCCCTCCCGGCCACGGTGGAACGTCCACGGACACGTGTCTGATGCCAGCATCAGGGTGGGGGAGAACGTGTGGGATGTGGCCCCCTCCCGGCCACGGTGGAACGTCCACGGACACGTGTCTCAGTCCAGTGTGATGCTGGGGGTGCTCTCAGGGGAAGCCGAGCCCAACGTGCCCGGGCCCCCCTGGGCGCCCCCTGACCGTGGGTCCCGGTCAGGCCTCAGCTTGGGAGCCCAGAGCCCTGCCCGGGAACATGAGCCACGGCTGCCTGCAGAGACGGCCTCAGGCGGCTCTGGCCGTGGGGAGGAGACTGGCCTGCCGGACTTGCTGTCTGCGGAGGCTGCGCCCACTGCTCTGGGAGACAGTATCCCTGAGGAGCCAGGTCAGTGGGGCCCCCAGGGCTGTCCTGTGACGGGGGGCGTCCGTGAGCCCCGGGGGGGGGGGGGGGGGCGGGTGAGAAGCTGGCTGCCCCGGGGACTTGGTGGGGCGCTGTCCTGCGGCAGGTGCTGGGCCCTGACGCCCCCTCCCACCCCGTTTGTTCCGCTCAGGCCCGGGGGCGAGTGGGGACTCCCAGGACTTCTCTCCAAGTGGCCCTCCGAGCTCACAGGTCAGAGCAGACGGGGTCAGGGGCTGGGGACCAGGAGTCGGGGTAGCGTGTGCTGCTGGTGGGCCCCCTGCCCCCGCCTGGCCTGTCGTGGGCAGTGAGGGCTCCGCCCTGGCACTGGGCAGCACGCGGGGGATGCCCCCCGCCTGGTCCGTCCTCTCCCACTCGAGGGGAACAGGCGGGCTCCTTGAGGCTGGGTTGTCTCAGGAGGGCGTGGACACCCGGAGCAGCCCAGGCCCTGGCGAGGAGGCGGCCCAGCGCTGGGACAGGGAGCAGGCCTACCTGGCGGGCCTGGTGGGGCAGTACTGCCTGGAGCGGTACCCGGACAGCTACGAGGCCATGTGTGAGTGGGCTGGCCGTGGCGGGAGGGAGCCTGGCCGGCGTGTCCCTGGTGCGGGACCGTGGTCCGTGTCACCCCTGCAGCAGAGCCTCCCGTTGCCCGCCTCCTGCACCACGGGCTGCCCCGAGCTTTCGCCCTCCCCGAGGACCCCGGGGCCCAGTCAGACGCAGACGCGAGCGCGGTGCAGCTGAGCGAGCTGCTGCCGCTGCCCGTGCTCATGAAGCACTCCATCACGGCCCCGCTGGCTGCCCAGTGAGTGCCCGCCCGGCCCGCCCCGCCCGGCCCTCCCCACCCGGCCCTCCGCGCCTTGCCGGCCAGTGACGCCAGGCCCCTCCTGCCAGCGTCTCCCTGGTGAACAAGGCCGCAGTCGACTACTTCTTCGTGGAGCTGCACCTCGGGGCGCACTTCGAGGCGCTGCGGCACTTCCTGCTGATGGAGGACGGGGAGTTTGCGCAGTCCCTCAGCGACCTGCTCTTCGAGAAGGTGAGGCCCGGGTGGGGCGGGCACAGGTGGGGCTGCGGGAGGGGGTCTGGAGGCCTCGGGACGCCTCGGGACACCCGTGCCCTGCTGTTGCAGCTCGGGGCGGGACAGACGCCTGGGGAGCTCCTCAGCCCGCTGGTGCTCAACTCCGTGCTGAGCAAGGCCCTGCAGTACAGCCTGCACGGCGACACGCCGCACGCCGCCAACCTCTCCTTCGCCCTCAAGTTCCTGCCCGAGACGTTTGCCCCCAACGCCCCGGACGTGCTGAGCTGCCTGGAGCTCAGGTACAAGGTGAGCAGGGCCCCCTTGTGCAGATGGGCGGGCGACGGTCTCGGGACGCACGGCGTGCTAAGTTGGCTTCCCTGGCAGGTTGACTGGCCCCTCAACATCGTGGTCACCGAGGGCTGCTTGAGCAGGTACAGCGGCATTTTCTCCTTCCTGTTGCAGCTGAAGCTCATGATGTGGACACTCAAGGATGTCTGCTTCCACCTCAAGCGCACAGGTGAGCCTGGCGGGGCCCCGGTGTCCCCTCAGCTCGCGGCTGTAGCTCAACACCCCCCCCCCCGCAGCACGGGTGAGCCACGCAGCCGGCTCGGTGCAGTTCCGCCAGCTACAGCTGTTCAAGCACGAGATGCAGCACTTCGTGAAGGTCATCCAGGGCTACATCGCCAACCAGATCCTGCACGTCACCTGGTGTGAGTTCCAGGCCAGGCTGGCCTCGGTGGGCGACCTAGAGGAGATCCAGCGCGCCCATGCCGAGTACCTGCACAAGGCTGTGTTCAGGTGAGGCGCGGGGCCGGGGCCGCGCCCCCCGCGTCCCCCGCGGCGGCGCGCTCACCGCAGCCCCCGCCCGCCCTCGCAGGGGCCTGCTGACGGAGAAGGCGGCGCCGGTCATGAACGTCATTCACAGTACCTTCAGCCTGGTGCTCAAGTTCCGCAGCCAGCTCATCGCCCAGCCCTGGCGCGGCCCCGAGCACCCCAACTTCGCCCTCCTGCAGCAGTCCTACAGCGCCTTCAAGTACTACTCCCACTTCCTCTTCAAAGGTGACCCTCCCCTGGGGCCGGGCGGGGCCGGGCGGGGCCGGGCGGGGCCGGGCGGGGCCGGGGCGGGGCTGAGCTGCTCACCGACGCCCTCCCCCCAGTGGTGAGCAAGCTGGTGAACCGCGGCTACCAGCCCCACCTGGAGGACTTCCTGCTGCGCATCAACTTCAACAGCTACTACCAGGACGCCTGAGGCCTGTGCGGCCCCGGCGGGGGTGCCTGCACTGCAATAAAGGTGCTGCCCGCCCCACTCACGCCTCTCTCTACCGGGGCGGGTCCTGGGCCGGGGCGGGGGCAGAACGAACACACGGAGGCGACCGAGGGAGCTGCCAGTTTATTTAGGGGCTGCGTCCCCCACCAGGCTGGCGAGGTGGGCGGGGGCTGCGCGTCCACCGGCCCCCTCTGCCGAGCTGAGCCGTCCTGGCGCAGAGCAGCCTGTCGCCGGGAGCAGAGCCTGGGGGCTGGGCGGTGCTGCCGAGTCGGCATCGGGCAGAGACGGGTCAGGTCCTGACTGGGCATCTCTGACGTCACGGAGAGACGGGTGGGGCGGGCGCCACCTCGCCTCGTGGACTCGTGGGCTCGGGCCTCGGGGCTCCTGTGTGGAGGCCTCCGAGGCGGTTACGAGGATCACGTCACACACAGCTCCGCGGCCCAGAGCGGGGGCTTGCTGCTGTACGAGTGCCGCCGGCTGGCTGCCCCGCCGGCCTCCCCACTGGCCTCCTCGGGCTCGGCGGCCTCGCAGGCCTCGGCGGCCACCCCCTCCCCACGGTAAGGGGTCTCCAGCAGCTTCAGCACCCGCCGCACCTGGAGGAGAGCAGGGGGTGCGGTGTTTGTTGGGGCCCCGCCTCCCCGGCAGCGGGAGGGGACCAGGAGGGAAGGGCCGGGCGGGCCGCTTGCCTCTGAGAAGTCTCCGCTCTCGGCGGCCTCGATGGCGCCCTGTGCGACGTAGTTCCTCAGGACGTACTTGGGGTTGTTCGCGTGCATAACGCGCACGCGCTCGGCCTGCCAGGCAGCGGTGTCGCCGGCGGCCTCCCGATCCTTCTCCAGCCGGGCTCTGGAGTCACACCCGAGCCGAGCATCAGCAGAGCAGCCCCGCCCCGCGGCCCTGCGGTCCCCGAGGGGGGGCGGGGTGTGGGGGCGCGGGGGCCCACCTGTACTCCAGGAGCCACTCGGCCCAGCGGCTCCTGTTCTTGCTGTGCAGCTCGGCCGGGCTCAGCTGCTCCAGCCGCGACTGCCGCTCCACGCGCTCCAGCTCCCGCGCCAGGCTCGCCCGCGTGCCGATGAGCGCCAGAAGCTGCGGGTTCGACTGCGCCAGCATGAGCATCATGGACAGCTGCCTGCGTGGAGCGGGCGCGTCAGGGGCCCCAGGCCACGTCGTCCCCGCCGCCGCCCCGGCCCCGGCCCCAGCCCCACCAGGGGTGAGCCTGGGTCCGACGGATGCAGCAGACGTGGGACCGCTACCAGCCGTCCGCCCTTGTTCTACCGCAGCCGCCGCAGGCTGACCCGGGCCGGCCCCGGCTCCCTGCCGGCAGCCACACATCCAAACCCAGGACCCAGTCCCTCTGGGAGAGGTTCACTGCTGCCAGCTCCTCCCACAGTGATCACAGGGCTGGACGCTTCTCCACCTCTGGGGGCAGGGCAGCCCCTGACACCCCCTTCCCCAGTTCCCCTGGCTCCACGCTCAGCAGCTCCTGCCAGCTTCAGCCCCTCCCCGCACTGCTGCTAGATGCCTGTTTGGCACGGGACGGGACACGCTGGTGACGGGTTTTGAGCTGCACCCTCAGGACGTGACACGATGGCGCAGAAAGCCCGGTCTGGCTGGAGTCTGCGGGCCCACACCCAGGCTCTTCCTGGGGAGCCTCCCCAGAGCAGAGCCCACCGTGCCCCAGCCTGTGCTACCTGGCCTCCCCTTTCCTGTGTCAGCATCTCCATCCTGTCCTCTGACCAGAGGGCCTCAGGGCCACAAAGCCAGGGCCTGACCGTCCGTCCCACTCCTGGGAGTGGAGCGGCCGCCTGGGCACTCTGTCTCCAGCATCCTCCCAAAGGCTTCGTTCTAAACGTTCCTCCCTTTCCGGAAACAAATGCTAGGGAAGCAAGACCCCAGTACCCACCGCGGATCCATCTGGGGTCGGAAAGCGAGCCTCAGCTCCTCCAGGGAGGCACACTGAGCGGTCAGCGCGGACAGGAACTCGTCCAGGTCCCGAGACTCCGGCCCGGCGGGGAAGGAGCTCAGCAGGTAGAAGGAGTTCGTGAAGTCAGCACCTGGGACATGCAGCTGCTCAGGGCACCGTCCCGTCACCAGAGGGCCACACGTGTTCATCCGACACGTGTGCGGTGCCCTGCTCGGTGTCAGGCTGGGGACTCCTGAGCCCGCCCCTCAGTCCTCCCAGCTCAGCCCCCACTCTGAACCTGACGAGTCACTCAGTCTCTCAAGGCCTCCAAGCCTGGCTTCTTCATCTGTAAGATGGGTAAATACAGTGAAGGCACCGAGGCCGGGCCTTGGCCCTCGTCACTGTCACGGCAGTTAGCACCTCCTGCTTCAGGAGCTGCAGGGCCGAGACGGCACAGGACGTGACACAGACAGACGCTGGGAGGGCCTCAGCGACCTGCTAAAACACTGTCACGAAAACCCCCAAGGAAACATCCAAAAAACAAACAGACACAAGGGAAGATGAGAAGGAAACCAGAAGGGTATGCTGCAAAAGATCACCTAAGCAGGAGAGCAGTAACAGAGAAGACAAAGGACAAAAATGGTGTAAGACAGAAAACAAAAGAGCGAAACAGCGTAAGTCCTCCCTTATCAGTAATTACTTTAAAAGTAAATGAATTAGGGAATTCCCTGATCCAGTGGTTAGGACTCTGTGCCTTCACTGCTGAGGGCACGGGTGCAATCCCTGGTTGGGGAACAAAGACGCTGCAAGCCAAAAAAATAAAATAAAATAAAATAAATGGATTAAAGTCTCCATTCGAAGAGCAGAGACTGGCAGAATGGATTAAAAAAAAACCCAAACGTGATCCAACTACAGTAAGATAACTCGCTGTAGACTCGTAAGTCAAAAGCAAAAGGATGGAAAAAATACCCCATGATTTGCATACTGATAGTAACCTGAAGAGAGCTGGGGTGGCTACGCTGACGTCAGAAAAACAGACTTTATGTAAGAACTTGACAAAGAGGAGCATTATGTATTGATGAGTCAGTTCAGCAAGAAGATGTAACAATTATAAACATGCACCAAACAAGAGCCCCCCATACACAAAGCAAAGACTCGCAAAACTGGAGGGCAAACAAAACGTTTCAAGTCAACTACACTCCAATTTAAAAACAAACAAACAAACCTGAAGGGTGGACTCGAGCAGTTCTGTAAGAGTTGGGACGTCACCACCCAACACGTGGACAGAAGGTCAACGAGGAAACAACGTGAACAACAGACACGACACTCCACCCAAGCTCTCAGATGCACGTTCTCCACGGCAGACCACGTGTTGGGCCATAAAACCAGTCTTAATACACTGAAAAGACCCGTGTCTTCTGCAACCACGATGGCATGAAGTCACAAATGGAAGGACGACTGGAAAATTCACAAGTAATGTGAAAATGAATCAACTACTGGGTCTACAAAGAAATCACGAGGGAAATTAGAAAATACTCAGAGGTATGAACCAAAAGCAGCAGTGCTCAGAGGGAGGTTTATGGCTGTAAATGCGCTAAAAGAGCAGCTTTTCTCTCATCACCAGAAAAAAATAAACTTGTAACTGTGTGATGATCATTTCACATTATATACATACAGCAAACCATCATGTCGCACAACTGAGACATATAATGCCATACGCCAGTTACTTCTCAGTAAAAGAAGATTTCAAATCGATAATCTAATCTTACATCTAAAGAAGTAGAAAAAGAACTAAATAAGACCAAAGTTAGCATAAAGGAAGGAAATGAGATTAGAACAGAGATAAATGAAACAGAGAAAAACAAGAGAAAATCACTGAAACCAAAGTTGGTTCTTTGAAAAGATAAGTAAAACTGACAAAGTTTTAGCTACGCTAAGAAAGAAAAAAAGACACAGGTAATAAAGGAAATAAAAGTGGCGACGTCACTGCAGACTGTACAGAAATAGAAGACTGAGAAAACACTATGAATAATAATTTAGATAACATAGATGACACAAACTCCCAGAAACACATAAAGTACCAAACCTGACTCAAGAAGAAATAGAAAATCTAAATAGTCCCATAGCAAGTAGGGAGACCGGAAACTTCCTAACACAGGGAATGTTAGGACCAGACAGCTTCACTGGTGAATTCTACCAAACATTTAAAGAAGAATTAACACCAGTCCTTCTCAAACTCTTCTGACAACTAGGAGGGAACGCTTCCTAACTCATTCATGAGGTCAGCACTGCCTCGATACCAAAGCCAAACAAAGATAGCACAAGAAAAGAAAACCACAGACCAGTATCCCTTGTAAATACAGATGTAAAAGAAACCTCAGCAAAACACCAGAAGGAGCAAGCAGGGTTTATCCCCAGAACACAAGGTGTGTGTGTGTGTGTCCCCTGCCCGAATTCATATATGGAAACCCAGCTCTGCAGGGCGATGGTATTTGGAGTGGGGGCCTCTGGGAGGTAGGTCACGAGGGTCGTGCCCCTGCTCCCTACCCTGCCGTGTGAGGACAGCCAGAAGGCGGCACCCTGATCCTCGACCCCCAGCTTCCAGACCGTGAGAGGCAGTTTGAACTAAGACAGGACATGAATGAGGAAGTAAAGCCTGGTGATCACCTCAACTGAGGCCCAGTGTGAAAACACCCAGTGAGGGACAGAAGGAAACATCCTCTACTTGAGAAAAGCCACGTGCGCACAGGCCAACGGCTCGCATCACACTCGTGTGAGACAGAGCTTTTTTCCCCCAAGAGCAGGAACGGTAAGTGACGCTGGCTCGGCCACTTCTGCCGCGCAGAACCAGGCGTCCTAGCCGGAGCGGCGCCCTGGAGAGGATGGGAAACAGGAACGCAGAGACACAGCACGTCTGTGCTCACAGCAGCGTTATTACGCATGGCGGCCACAGGGTGGAACAGCCCAAGTGTCCAACAGACGAGGGACGAGCAAAAGGCAGGCCACCCGCACAGCAGGGATGACCACCGGAGGATGTCGTGCTGCGTGGGGTGAGCTAGACACACGGGGAGAAGAACCTCATGACCCCCTTGCCTGAGGTCCCTGGAGGAGGCGAGTTCTTAGAAAGCAGGCGTGAGGTCACCAGGGGTGGGGGGAGGGGCCGGGGAGCTGGTGCTTCACAGGTGCAGATGTCCGTCTGGGAAGACGAGGACGTTCTGTAGACGCGGTGATGGTTGCAAGACAAGGTGAATGTGCTTAAAGCCACCGAGACGTGAAAGGTTGGTCTCACGCTGTGTCACCACAGCGTGGTGCACGCGCCCTACCCACACTCACCCGTCAGGTGCATGGTCTCCAGGAGCCTGGCCACCAGGGCGCTGTCCTCCTCCCGCTCAGCCCGCACGAGGCCCAGCTTCCAGCGCATTTTCTGCAAGTAGTGCCTGCGGAACTCGGCATCAAACTCCTCCGCCAGGATGGCCTCGGCCAGCTCGAGGGGCAGCGCGGGGTCCAGGGCCTCCGCCAGCTTCTGCAGGTTCCACTTGCACACCTCGGGCTGCCTGCTGTACGAGTAGCGCCCGGCGGTGTCGGAGGCGTTGCACACGTGGTCGGGGTCGTACCTGCCGCGTGGGGAGAGCCGCGAGCTGCCTGAGAGGACCTGCCGAGCGACAGTGCAGGCCCCGGGTGGCCGCCGCTCCACTGCCTGTCCCACGGGGCCCCGCAGCCTCTAGAGCAGGGGAGCCGCACTCCAGCGCGGCCCCTGCGGCCACCCCTTCAACCCACTCTCCACCCGGGAGCCGAGAGGGTGCTGTTTAAAGTGCTTCTGTGCTCAGAACCCTCCAGGGATTCCTGCTCTGGGGATGGCTGGCTGACCGGGCCTTGCTGAGAATTAAACACCGAACAAAACATTAACAAGAGCAGACACACAGGCCTGCAGGTCCTTCCCGCTGCCACGTGCCTCCCCGCCAGGGCCCCCTGGCACGCGGCGGGATGCCCACCTGTCCAGGAAGCCGAAGGGCCCGTAGTCGATGGTGAGCCCCACGATACTCATGTTGTCCGTGTTGAGCACGCCGTGGCAGAAGCCCACGCACTGCCACTCAGCCACCAGCTGGGCCGTGCGCCGCGTCACCTGCAACAGTGGCACGGGACAGCCGCTGGGTGCTCCCCTCTGCCCCCTGCCCACCGGGCCAGCGGTGCCCGACCGTGTCCTGTCCTGTCAGCTGACGCTCAGCTGTGGGCAGAACCACCAAGGATGGTTAAGGAGGGAAAAGTATTTTGGATGAGTTGACGTGAGTGGCTCTGTTCCTCACATACACCCTCTCTCTCTCATATACTCACTGTCTTTTGGCTTTTATCCAAACCAGAAAAGTCAGGGAACCTGGACATTCCCATGACTCAGGCCCCGTAGGATGACCACGTGGAAACAAGGGAGGAAGTTACACATTCTCAGGCGAGAACTGCCCAGGTCCAGATGCTGTGCCCAGGGCCCCGCCTCGCCCTGGGCTGCAGGGAGAGGGGCTCAAACAGCCCCGCTGCCCAGCCCAGGGTCTGGCTGCCAGACCTGCCGCCCCCTATCACCCACGTGACAGACGAGAAGCAACAGTGCGGCTGCAGTGGGCTCCGAGGAGTGACACGTGCAGGACGGTGGCCTCCGGCCCTCAGGCCGACCCCTCGCCCTGCTGCCTGTCACTGGCTGAGGCTGCACCACCTCCCACAACTGTGACTGTCGTGTGAGACGACGCCTAAGAGTTCTGGGCGAAATGGAGAGGCCAAGGGGTGTGTGTTTGGGGCCACCGTGAACACAGGCCCCACGCGGGAGGCCCAGCACCCACCAGCCCTCATTCCCTCCCAAGCTCTCCACGTGGCCCCTCGATGCTGCTCAAACAGTGACCTGGGGTCTGTCCCAGGACCCCGACCCTCAACCGTATCTGAGAAGTTGCCCCTGGGCTAAGCCAGCGGGTGGTGACTCAAGAGGGCCGGGCACCCAGCGTCTGCCCGCGGCGGGGCAGCTGCCACCGACCTCCCGGAAGAAGGCGGCGTGTCTCTGCACGCTGTCGCTGGCGTGAGTGGCCTGGATCTCGGGGTAGAAAGTGCTGATGACATAGTCGAGCATCTGCACTCGGATGTCGTTTCTCCCCACGCTGGGGCCTGCGCGCCCCGTGTGCTCGTCCGAGGACTTGAAGATCTCAAAGGATCCGAACCTGGAGGGAAGACCCGCGTTGACAACAGGTTAAACGTGATGCCTCCCCCTCACGAGTAAGGAAGGAGGGAGGGTGCTGCTAGCCCTCGTGGCGGGGCGGCGGGGACAAGCCACCAAACGTAGCTGGCCGTTCAGTGACTCAGGCAGACACAGGGCACTTCCCGGGGTGCACGGGGCTGGGACTGCCACGGCCGCCCTGCAGGGACGAGACGGGTTCTGTGTCCGGCCTCCCAGACCGAGGGATGCGCCCATCACCGGTGTCCTGTAGTGGGGTGAGCCGCAGGCTCAGCGGTGGGGCAGTTATACCCCCAGGGGGCGGGCTAACGTCCGGAGGCATTTTTGGTTGTCACGACGGGGGTAACTACCAGCAGCTCGTGGGTGGAAGTCAGGAACGCTGCCTGAACGCCCTACGAGACACAGATCAGCCCACGGCAAAGACGACCTGGTCCAAACGCCACTAGTGCAGCTGTGCCCGGAGGCCCCGGGTCTCCCAGGACGAGGCCAACGCCTGCCCCGACACCTCCACCCCCGGAGGACAAACGGAAAGCTGGTGACAGCTGACGCACAGGGTCGGCCTGGGTCACCTGACCCCGCCAGACGGCCACAGCCACCTCCTGGCGACTCTGGGTTCAGGTGGTCAGTACTGAGCACCTGACGCCAGACAGCGTGGTGACGTCGAGGACTGACAGGCCCCGCTGGAGACGGCAGCCAGGAGGCCTCCAGTCAGTGAGCAGGGGCCAGAGGACGCGGGCACACCAGGCGTCACGGCCGCTCGTCCAGGAGCACAGTGAGGCCGTTTTCTTGGTGCATCTTACGGAGCTCCTGGTCGTGAACTCCAGGTCCACAGCTCTGGACACACCGCCCCAGGCCCTGCACCCTGGCCGGGCAGGGGCGACACAGGAGCACGAGGACGGGCGGTACCTGAGGAACGTGGGGGCCACGCGCAGCACGACCGCACACTGCTCGGGCCTGGGGTTGCCGTCGTAGAACACGTCCCGCTCGACGGTGGACTGGGACGTGATGCAGGCGCCGGCCCGCGTGGTGGGGACGCCCAGGTGGAACATGGCCTCGCTGCACAGGAACTCACGGATGCTTGAGCGCAGCACCTTGCGACCGTCGGCCTGTCTGGGGTCAAGCACAGAGGTCACTGCTGGGCTCCACTCGACACCAAGGCATGGCCACAGAGGGAAGGGGCCGGGAGAACGCCTCCTAATGGCTTTTTAAAAACAACCCATGGGCTTCCCTGGTGGCGCAGTGGTTGAGAGTCCGCCTGCCGATGCAGGGGACACGGGTTCGTGCCCCGGTCCAGGAGGATCAGAGCGGCTGGGCCCGGGAGCCATGGCCGCTGAGCCTGCGCGTCCGGAGCCTGTGCTCTGCAACGGGAGAGGCCACGACAGCGGGAGGCCCGCGTACCGCAAAAAAAATAAATAAAGTAAAATAAAAACAACCCACGAGCAGCTCTGACATCACTGTAAAGAGAGTCTGCTTTGGACGATCCCAGGTGCTAAGCCCCTGACCTCCTCCAGGTCTGGAACCACAGCGCAGGGTGCCTGGCCCGCGGCAGGAGGCCAGGTCTACACAGAAGTCAGGGAAGGCCACTCCCAGGGTCACACACACGCTCGCAAATCCACAATTCTGTTTTTATGAATTTACGTTGTGAACATCCTTTTACAACAGCACAGACACAGAGCGTCACCTGCAGTGGCGGGGAGGACCCCAGTCTCCCTCAGGCAGCTCTGAATCACGTGGGTGTTTTCTTCTTATGCTAAACCTTCATTATTACTATTATTTTAAATAGACTTTCTTTTCCTAGGCAGTTTTAGGTTCGCAGCAAAACTGATCAGAAGCCAAAGAGACTTCTCATGTACCCCTCCCCCAATATCAACATCCCCACCAAGGGGAGTCATTTGTCACACCTGATGGAGCTACACCGACACGTCATCATCGCCCAGCGTCCACTGTTTACACCAGGGTTCACTTTCAGTGTTGTCCACTCTGTGGGTCTGACAGAGATCCACCATTACAGTGTCATACAGAACAGTTTCACGGCCCGAAAAACCCTCTGTGCTCTACCTGGTCATCTCTCCCCTCCCAACCCCTGGTCTTTTATTGTCTCCATAGTTTTGCCTTTTCCAGAATGTCACAGAGTTGGAATCATACTGTGTGACCTTTCAGATTCACTTCCTTCACTTACTGATATGCATCTAAGTTTCTTCCACGTCTTTTCATGGCTTGATGCCTCATTTCTTTTTTCTTTCTTTCTTTCTATTCTTTTGCTGAATAATATCCCATTGTCTGGATGGGCCAGGGTTTGTTTATCTATTCACCTTGAAGGACATCTTGGCAGCTTCCATTTTTGGCAATTACGAATAAAGCTGCTGTGAACATCCACATACAGGATTTTCGTGTGGACGTGTTTTCAGCTGCTTTGGGTAAACGCTGAGGAGCGTGATTCTTGGATCATGTGGTGAGAGTGTATTTAGTTTGGTAAGAAACCACCACACTGTCTTCCCAAGCGGCCGCACCGTCCTGCAGGCCCAGCAGCCGTGAACGGGAGCTCCTGTTGCTCTACATCCTCGCCAGCACGTTGCGTTGTCAGTGTTTGGGAATTTGGCCAACCTCCTAGGTGTGTGATGGCGTCTCCTTGTTAATTTGCGTTTTCCTGATGACACATGATGTGAAACATCTTTTAAAGTGCTTATATGTCATCTCTGTATCTTCTTTGGGAAGGTGTCTGGCAAGGTCTTTGCTCCATTTTAAAATCAGTTTGTTTTCTTATTGTTGAGTTTTAAGAGTTCTTTGTGTATTTTGGATAACAGTCCTTTATCAGATGCGTCTTTTGCAGAGATTTTCCCCCAGTCTGTGGCTTGTCTTCTCATTTCTCCTGACATTGTCCCTCACCGAAGTTTTAACTTTAATAAAGTCCAGCCTATCAATTATTTCTTCATGGATCCTGTCTTTGGTATGGTACCTAAAAAGTCATTTCTATACCCAAGGTCATCCAGATTTTCTATTTTATCTTCTAGGAGTTTTACATTTTTGCATTTTGTTTAGGTCTGTGATCCATTTTTTTGTTTGTTTGTTTGTTTGTTTTTTTGCGGTACACAGGCCACTCACTGTTGTGGCCTCTCCCATTGCAGAGCACAGGCTCCGGACATGCAGGCTCAGCGGCCATGGCTCACGGGCCCAGCCGCTCGGCAGCACGTGGGATCCTCCCGGACCGGGGCACGAACCTGCGTCCCCTGCATCGGCAGGCGGACCCTCAACCACTGCGCCACCAGGGAAGCCCTGTGATCCATTTTGAGTTAGTTTTTGTGAAGGGTGTCAGGTCTGTGTCTAGATTTTTTTTTTTGGTATGTTGATATCCAGTTGTTCCGGTACAATCTGTTGAAAATACTATCATTGCTCCATTGGATTGCCTTTGCTTCTTTGTCAAAGATCCACATCTACGCAGGTCTATTTCTGGGCTCTCTGTTCTGTCCCATTGACCTATCTATTCTTTGGCCAAAACCACTCTCTTTTTTAAAAGAGATTATTTTATTTATTTACTTTTGGCTGCGTTGGGTCTTCGTTGTTTCGCGTGGGCTTTCTCTCTAGTTGTGGCGAGCGGGGGCTACTCTTGGATGTCGTGTGCAGGCATCTCATTGTGGTGGCGTCTCGTTGCAGAGCACGGGCTCTAGGCACGCGGGCTTCGGTAGTTGCAAAACCACACTCTCTTGATTGTTGAAGCTTTACGCTAAGTCTTGAAGTGCGGTAGTGTCAGTCCTCTGACTTTGTTCTTCTCCCCCAGTATTCTGAGGGCTATACTGGGTCTTTTGCCTCTCGATATAAATTTTAGAATCAGTGTGTCAATATCTACAAAATAACTTGCCGCGACTTTGATTGGGATTGCATCGAATCTATAGCTTGAGTTGGGAAGAACCAATATCTTGACAATACTGAGTCTTCCTATCCATGAATGTGGAATATCTTTACATTGATTTAGTTCTTCTTTGAGATCTTTTATCAGTTTTGTAGTTTTCCTAGTAGACGTCTTATATTTTGTTAGATTCACACCTAAGTGTGAACGCACACTTAGGTGTGAATCTAATTTTTAGGATTGCTAATGTAAACAGTATTGTTTTTAATTTCAAATTCCACTTGTTCACTGCTGGGATATACTAAAGTGATTGACCTATGTAGTAACTGTATCCTGCAACCTTGCTATAACTGCTTATGAGCTCATTTTTTGGTCAGTTCTTTGAGATTTTCTACATAGATGTTCAGCTGCAAACAAAAACAATTTTTATTTCTTCCATCTCGATCTGTATGCCTTCGCTTTTCTTGTCTTGTTACATTAGCTATAGGACCTCCAGGGATGTTGAAAAGCAATGGAAAGAGGGAACATCTTTGTCTTGTTTCCAGTCTTAGTGGGAAGGCTTTGAGGTTCTCATGATTAAGTAGATTTAGCTATACGTTTCCTGTAGATCCTCTGTCAAGTTGAGGACGTTCCCCTCTGTTGCTAATTTACTGAGTTTTTACCATGACAGGTCTTGGGTTTTGTCAAATGCCTTTTCTGCTCCAACTGAAGTGATGATGTGAGTCTTCTTCTTCAGCCTGTTGATCTGATGGACCACATTAATTAATTTTTGAATACTGAACCAGACCTGCATACCTGGAGTAAATCCCATTTGGTGGTGATGTATAATTCTTTTCAAACATTGTTGGATTTGATTTGCTAATATTTTGTTGAAGATTTCTTTATCTATGTTCACGAGGGGTTTTGGTGTGTAGTTTTCTCTTCTTGTATTGTCTTTGTCTGGATCTGGTATTAGGGTAATGCTGGCCTCATAGAATGAGTTAGGAAGTATTTCCTCTGCTTCCATTCTGTGAAAAAGAGTGGAATAATTTCATCCTTAAATGTTTGGTAGAATTCACTGGTGAGTCCATCTGGGCCTGGTGCTTTCTGTTTTGGAAGATTATTAATTGTTGACTCAATTTCTTTAATATATATAGGCCTATTCAGATTGCCTTATTTTTTTCTTGTGAGTTTTGGCAAATTGTGTCTTTCAAGGAATTGGTCCATTTCACCTAGGTTGTCAAATTTGTGAGCACAGAATTGTTCAGAGTAATTTTATTATCCTTTTGATCTGCATGATGTCCCCTCTTTAATTTCTGGTATTAGTATTTGTGTCCTCACTTTCTTTCTTAGTTAGCCTGGCTAGAGCTTTACTGATTTTATTGATCTTTTCAAAGAACAAGCTTTTGGTTTCACTGATTTCCTATTTCAATTTCACTGACTCCTGCTCCAATTCTTATTATTTCTTTTCTTTTGCTTACTCTGGATTTGATTTGCTCTTCTTTTTGTAGTTCCCTAATGTGGAAGCTTAAATGATTGGTTTTAGATCTCTCTTCTTTACTAACATATGCACTCACTGCTATAAACTTCCCTCAAAGCACTGCTTTCACCGTACCCCATACATTTGGTGTTTTCGGTTTCATTTAGTTCAAAATACTTAAAAATTTCTCGAGATTTTGTCTTTAACCATGTGTTATTTAGAAGTATGTTGCATAATCTCCAAGCATTTTGGGATTTTCAGTTATGTTATTGATTTCTAGTTTGATTCCATTGTGGCCTGAGAACAGACACTGTATGATTTTTATTTTAAAAAAATTTTTAAGGTGTGTTTTATGGCCTAGAATGTGGTCTCTCTGGATAAATGTTCCATGTGGGCCTGAGAAGAATTTGTATCCCATTGTTGTTAGATGAAATAGGCTATAGATGTTCTTTATATCCAGTTGACTGATGGTGTTAACTGAGTTCAAAGATGGCCTTACCAATTTTCTGCCTGCTGGCTCTGTCCATTTCTTTTCTTTTCTTTTTTTTTTTTGCGGTAGGCGGGCCTCTCACTGTTGTGGCCCCTCCCACTGCGGAGCACAGGCTCCGGACGCGCAGGCCCAGCGGCCATGGCTCACGGGCCCAGCCGCTCTGCGGCATGTGGGATCTTCCCAGACCAGGGCACGAACCCGTGTCCCCTGCATCGGCAGGCAGACTCTCAACCACTGCGCCCCCAGGGAAGCCCCTGCTCTGTCCATTTCTGATATCGGGGTGTTGAGTCTCCAACAATGACAGTGGATTCATCTGTGCCCCTTTGCAGTTCTGTCAGTTTCTGCCTCATGGTACTCTGGCACATATACAAGTAAGGACTGTTCTGCCTCCCTGACCCCTTCATCAGTTTGTCACACGCCTCTTTATCCCTAATGACTTTCCTTACTCTGAAGTCCACTCCTGCTAACTAGTGTTAGCATGGTATGCTTTCCTCCATCCATTTCCTTTTTTTTTTTGTATTTTGGCAGCACGCGGGATGGTTCCCCAACCAGGGACTGAACCCGGGCCTCCACAGTGAAAGCACTGAATCCTAACCACTAGGCCACCAGGGAAATTCCCCATCCATTTACTTTTTTTTTTTTTTTTTTTGTGGTACGCGGGCCTCTCACTGTTGTGGCTTCTCCCGTTGTGGAGCACAGGCTCCGGACACGCAGGCTCAGCGGCCATGGCTCACGGGCACAGCCGCTCCGCGGCATGTGGGATCCTCCCGGACCGGGGCACGAACCCGTGTCCCCTGCACCGGCAGGCGGACTCTCAACCACTGCGCCACCAGGGAAGCCCCATTTACTTTTAATCTACATGTGTCTTCATATTTAAAGTGGATTTCTTATGGACAACATAGAGTTTGGTCTTGTTTTTTAATTTATTGGCCTTTCTCTTTGTTTTCTCTTTCACTCTTTTTCTGCGTTTTGTGGTTTTAACTGAGCATTTTGTGATTCCACTTTTTCTTTTTTCATCAGTTCTCGCCTAGCGTATCAGTTATACTTTTTTGTTTTGTTTTACTCTTTAAAAAATGGTTGCCCTAGGACTTCCCTGGTGGCACAGTGGTAAAGAATCCACCTGCCAATGCAGGGGACACGGGTTCGAGCCCTGGTCTGGGAAGATCCCACATGCTGCAGAGGAACTAAGCCCACGCGCCACAACTACTGAGCCTGCGCTCTAGAGCCCGTGAGCCACAACTACTGAGCCCGCGTGCCACAGCTACTGAAGCCCGTGTGCCTGGAGCCCATGCTCCGCAACAAGAGAAGCCACTGCGACGAGAAGCCCGCGCACCACAACGAAGAGCAGACCCTGCTCGCCGCAACTAGAGAAAGCCCGTGCGCAGCAACGAAGACCCAACGCATCCAAAAATTAAATAAATAAATAAATAAAATAATAATTTTTTTAAAAGGTTGCCCTAGAGTTTGTAATATACCAGTTACAACTAATCCAAGTCTACTTTCAGGTAACACTATCCTGCTCCGTGGGTAGTATGAGTACCTTATAATAACAAAATAATCCTAATCCCTCTCTCCCATCCCTTATTTGACTGGTGTCATTAATTTCATTTATACATAAATGCCTCATTACTATTATTTTAAACAAGCTATTACCTGTTATATCAATTAAGATGAGGAAAAGTAAAGGTTTTTATTGTACTTTCACTTCTTTCTCTTATGCTCTTCGTTTATGAGGATTCAAGTTTCTGACCTACATCGTTTTCATTCCCTATAAAGAACATCTTTTAACATTTCTGGCAAGACAGGTCAGCTGCTAACAATTTCCCTCAATTTTTGTTTGTCTGAGGAAGTCTTTATTTCTCCTTCACTTTTGAAGGATAATCTCACAGGGTACGGGATTCCAGGTGGGTGGTTTTTTTTCCTCATCACTTTAGATACTTCAGTCCACTTTCCTCTTGCTTCCCTGGCTTCTGAGAAGTCAGACGTAATTCTTATCTTTGCTCCTCTGTAGGTGAAGTGTTTCCTTCCTCTAGCTTCCTTCACTTTTTTTCTTTATTTCTGCCTCTCTGTAATTTGAAAATTATGAGCCTAGGTATAGTTTGTTTTTGTCTTTTGGTGGGGGTGGGGGAGGCATTCATCCCGCTCGGTGTGCTCTGAGCTTCTTGGATCTGTTTGGTGTCTAACATTAATTTGGGGAATTTCTCAGTCATTTCTTCAAATATTTCTTCTGTTTCTTTCTCTCTTTCTCTCCTGGTATTCCTATTACACATGTGTTACTTCTTTTGCATTTGTCCGACAATTCTTGGTGAGTGTTTGGATTTTTTCAGTCTTTATTTTTTTAAACTTTTTTTGCTTTTTATCTTTGGAGGTTTCTCATGAGATATCTTCAAGCTCAGAGATTCTTTCCTCATCTGTGTCCAGTCTAGCAACATGTCCATCAGAGGCATTCTTCACTTTGGTTACAGTGTTTTTGCTAGAAATCTCTAGCATTTCCTTTTCATCTTTTTCAGAATTTCCATCTCTGCTTACACTGCCCATCTATTCTTCTTCTGTTTTATTTATTTATTTATTTAATTTTTGGCTGTGTTGGGTCTTCGCTGCTTCGTGTGGGCTTTGTTGAGGTGCATGGGCTTCTCACTGCGGTGGCTTCTCTTGTTGTGGAGCACAGGCTCTAGGCGTGAGGGCTTCATTAGTTGCGGCACGTGGGCTCAGTAGTTGTGGCTTGCAGGCTCTAGAGCATGGGCTCAGTAGCTGTGGCGCATGGGCTTAGTTGCTCTGCCTGCCCATCTATCCTTTTTTTTTTAAAAGTTTTATTTATTTATTTTTGGCCATGCTGAGCGGCTTGAGGGACCTTAGTACCCCGACCAGGGACCAAATCCAGACCCTTGTCAGTGAAGGCCTGAGTCTTAACCAGTGGACCACCAGGGAATTCCTCTAGTCTCATTTTATTTATTTTATTTTTATTTTTAAAATAAATAAATTATTTTTGGCTGCATTGGGTCTTCGTTGCTGTGCACGGGCTTCTCATTGCAGTGGCTTCTCTTGTTGCAGAGCACGGGCTTTAGGCGCATGGGCTCAGTAGTTCTGGCAAGCAGGCTCAGTAGTTGTGGCTCGCGGGCTCTAGAGCACAGGTTCAGTAGTTGTGGTGCACTGGCTTAGATGCTCTGCGGCACGTGGGATCTTCCCGGACCAGGGCTCGAACCCATGTCCCCTGCATTGGCAGGCGGATTCTTAACCACTGCACCACCACGGAAGTCCTGCCCATCTATTCTTTTTTTTTTTTTTTTTTTTCTGGTACGCGGGCCTCTCACCGTTGTGGCCTCTCCCTTTGCGGAGCACAAGCTCCGGACGCGCAGGCTCAGTGGCCACGGCTCATGGGCCCAGCCGCTCTGCGGCATGTGGGATCTTCCCGGACTGGGGCATGAACCCGTGTCCCCTGCATTGGCAGGCAGATTCTTAACCACTGCACCACCAGGGAAGCCCCCTGCCCATCTATTCTTTTTTTTTTTTAATGACACGTCACTTTAAATTTTTATTTATTTATTTTTGGTTGTGTTGGGTCTTCGTTTCTGTGCGAGGGCGTTCTCTAGTTGCGGTGAGTGGGGTACACTCTTCATCGTGGTGCGCGGGCCTCTCACTGTCGCGGCCTCTCTTGTTGCGGAGCACAGGCTCCAGACGCGCAGGCTCAGTAGTTGTGGCTCACGGGCCCAGTTGCTCCGTGGCATGTGGGATCTTCCCGGACCAGGGCTCGAACCCGTGTCCCCTGCACTGGCAGGCAGAGTCTCAACCATTGCGCCACCAAGGGAGCCCCTGCCCATCTATTCTTGAATGCTGCCTGGTTTATCCTTTAGAGCCCTGAGTGTGTTTATCACACACAACTGGAGTGCTGGTCTGACCATTCCAGCATCTCTGCCATGTCTGAGGCTACTTCTGATGCTGGCCCTGTCTCTTCCAGCTGTGTTTTCTGCCTTTTAGTATGTTTGTACTTTTTTCTCGATAGCCAGGCATGATGTATGGGGTAAAAGGAGCTACTGTAAGCAGGCCTTCAGCGATGTAGAGGCGGGCTACAGGTGTCAGGTGGAGGCCTCAGACTCTCAGGGACTCTGTGCCTCTGGACTGAGAGCTTCCATATGTGCTTTTCAGTCTCCTCTCCGCCAGAGGGCGCTGGAGCTGGTCATTTCCCTTCCCCAGGTCCGAGGGGCTCTGATAACACCCCAGCAGGTCAGGCTCTGGTTAATTAGCTTCCACCAAGGGCAGCCTTGTTCAGAACAGAGTGCTCTGGTGTATTCCATAGACCTCCTTTTCCCCCCTCCTGCCAGAAGCACAAAGGGATTTTCCACCAATATTCACTGTGAGAAGACAGGAGAGCTCCAGGAGGTAAAACTCACCAGAGTGTGGGGCTCGCTTACGACTGGGCCCCGAAATCTTCAACTGACTCGTACATACTGAGCCTCCAGCAATTCACCAATTACAGGGCAAGGATCTGTGCAGACTTCCACCCTGGTAACTCGTAATTCTTTGTATTCGCCTGTCAGTCTCTCCAGTTTGGGGGGTGGGGCAGCAATCTGCCCTCTGACCTCACTTTTCCTGCATATCTAAGACTTGTTGATTTTTCAGTTTGTTCAGCTTTTTACTTGTTAGAGTGGAGTGATGATTTCCAAAGTTTCTTACATGCTGGACTGGAAACTCTTATTACTTTTTTTTTTTTTTTGCGGTACGCGGGCCTCTCACTGCTGTGGCCTCTCCCGTTGCGGAGCACAGGCTCCGGACGCGCAGGCTCAGCGGCCACGGCTCATGGGCCCAGCCGCTCTGGGGCACGTGGGATCTTCCCGGACCAGGGCACGAACCCGCGTCCCCTGCATCGGCAGGCGGACTCCCAACCACTGCGCCACCAGGGAAGCCCCATCTTATTACTTTTTAAAATTAAAGAAGGAAAGTGGTAGCAGCACACGAGAACAGCTGGCCTGCATGAGCCACGTCCTCAGCCCCTCCTTGTAAGATGAAGGGCTCTGGACACTTCGACCTCCAAGACCCCCACCCAGAAAACAAACACAACAACAAAGTGAGCTTGGATCTCTGCCCTTCAGGGTCGGGCCTGGCTTCCTGGCCTGGCCCAGGGCATGGCAGTGTGCCAGCACTCTCCCAGGCAGGAAGGCACCTGAAACAGTTTGGAAAATTCTCTAGGAAAGAACAAAAACTGGTGGGAAGACACTGGGCTCACTTCCGTCTCACCTGCAGAAGGACACCGAGGCTGAGTGAAGGTGCCCAGGGTGCACGCCTGCCCACGTCCTCTGCCGGGAAGAGGCCAGAGCCGGGCCAGCGTGAGTCTGGGGTGCTGGGGCCTAGGCCGGGGGTCAGTGGAGATCTCTGCAGGCCTCCTGCCTTGCCCTCACCTGGGAGCCTGGGTGTGAGTGACACCTCTAGAAACCCGGCCTGACGGTCACCCCAGGGCTGTCTGCAGGGTGACTGTGCCTGCCTGTGGCTGACGAGACCCTCGGTCCACAGCTGCACTCCACTCACCCCCTTCTAGTCTGTAATCCGTCCTCAAATGTCACTCCACACCCGCTCCCCCCGGCCCCCCAGCCTGTTTAGCAGGAAGCCAGTACAGTCCAAGCTAATTGTGGATCTGGTAAAAATGATCCAGAAAACAAGCTGCATATCTCCTTGCCTGGGGCAAAGTGCCCAGAGCAGAAAGCAGAACTGAATAATGATTACACAGCAAGGGTGCAGGGCCTCAGGGTGGCCCTGCCCCCAGAGAGCCGCATGGACACGTGACAACGGTCCCTTCTCCTGGGCGCCCATGTCTGTTCCCAGCCAAAGTGCTGGGGTGGACCCAGCTGAGGACAAGCTCTTCTGCACCTGGCAGAAGAGGCCGTCCCGAAATCCCAACTCCCATGGGAGGCAGAAGAAGCCACCTGCGCACCCCCCAAAACCCACGCCGGGGGGACTCGAGCAGCTGCTGGCCTCAAGCCACTCACATCACTTCAGATGTTAGCCTCAAGCCTTGTTGAGGCCGGGGACCCCAGGAAATGCTGGGGGTGGTGGGTGGGTGCACATCTGGTAAGGGTCAAACAGCCTCTTTCTTTTAAAGGACCTCAGGTCTGGAAACACTGACTTACAACTCAAGTCTTCAAATATTAAAAGCAACTTCCAACAGCAGATTAGACTCTCACAAAAATGTTTTTTATAAATGGCAAAAACAAATGATTAAAATGAACACATAAAGCTGAAAGATGCTCGTACAATGTGAAGGCCCCAGGACGATAAACATTTACCCGGGACCCCAAGGAGCAGAAATGCTTCTGCTGGCCACGAGTGCAGACAGCTCTGAGCAGGTTGCTCCAGGAGGGTGGGGCAGGTGCCAGGCTTCACTCAGGACATTTCAGAGACACCAAGGTTTGAAGACTGGGGGATGAGGAAGGACCAGCTATCCTGAGGATCTGAGGTGGCGCTGCTAGAGGTGGGGGCCCGGTTCGGTTCGGTTCGGTCCCTGAAGGGAGGGGAGGGGCCAGACCAGAGACACACCCTCGGGATTTCTTGGAACATAAAACGCCAAGTTAGGTGTGATTCTTTCAGCCATTCAATAAGCATTTAACAAATATGGGCTAAATATGTGACCTTTTTTAGTGAAAAGGAGCAGAGACTATCAGCACTGTGTGTACAGGAGAGGCGTGACAGCTGCTGGCTCAGGCTGTGGGCATCTGGACCCCGGCCCTGGCCCATGAGCCCCTGGGCCCACCTCACTGCGGGGTCAGAACATGGCTGGCCCCCAAGTGCTTGGAAGCCCGGGCCTGGGAGAAGGTCTACTGGGCTGAGGATCTGTCCCGGTCCAGGGCACCGTCTGCACAGCAGGCACCTGCAGTGCTAAGGGGTGTGGGAGCGAAGCTGCCCGCTCAGCATTCAGAGGAAGCCGGAAGCCGAGTGCGCCGGGCAGGCAGCAGGGCTGGGCACGCGGTAAACACGAACGTGCTGCACGTAGAACTGACTCCGAACTCTCTGGATAGTTTACGAGAACAGAGCAGGGGCAGCTGCCAGCGCTGTGTGATCAGACGCTCAGCCTGACCTGAGGGGCGGCAGGACCCTCCCCTCCCCCCCCTTCCAGGCAGACGGGCGCTCCGAGGCGGCCACGAGCCACAGAACCTCCTCCCTCGCCTCCTGTCCTGGCCTCAGGGCCTTTGGGTCGGGCGCTGCTACCCACCACGTTCTACGTCCCCACGTCACACTTTTCCGTTGTTAATCTCCCCCCCCCCCCCCAACCGCCCCACCGGGGAGGACAGCTACGCGGGTACGGACGCAAACACACCTGGAGAAGGGCGTGGGGCCGGCGCCCTTGAGCTGCAGCTCCCAGCGCTCGCCGGCCGCAGTGCACACCTCGCCCAGGTACATGGCGGCGCCGTCGCCCAGCTGCCCGGCGAACTGGCCGAACTGGTGGCCGCAATAGCAGTGCGCGGCGGGCTCGGTGCCCGGCAGCAGCGCGTTGCCGCTGAAAAAGAGCGCGGCCTCGGCCTCACGAGCCTCGCGGGCGGCGGCGTCGGCGGGCGGCGCGCCCAGGCCCAGCAGCGCCAGCGCGGGCTCCGACAGCGCCACGACGCGCGGCTGCCGCAGGGGCGCGGGCCGCACGCGGCTGAAGCAGGCGCCGGGCACGGGCCGCGGCGCGGACGGGGCGCCCTCGGGGCCAGACGGCGGCGTCTCCACCGGCAGCGCGCGCAGGGCGCGGTTGTCGAAGCGCAGCCCCGCCAGCCAGCGGGGCTCAGGCTCCATGGCGCCGGCGGACGCGGAGCAGGGCGCTGGCGGCGGGCAGCGGCCGAGGGGCAGCCGGGCGCGGGCGGCCGCGAGCGAGGCCGCGAGCGTTAGCCGGAGCGCGGCCATCCGAGGCGCCGCGGCGGCGGAAGCCCCTGTGCCCCGACCGGAAGGCCCGCCCCACGCCCCGCCGCCCAATTGCCGGGGGCGGCACCCGCGAAAGCCTGGCTCTGATTGGTCACGCCATCTATCTGCTTCTGCTCCAGGTCTCGTCTCGGGGACTGCGAGGTCCCGGCCCGTCCGGGTCCCGGTCCGCGGGTCTGCGGCTGATGGCTGGAGCGCGCGGCGGAGACTGGGCCGTCCGGAATGACTGCCCTGTGCCACAACGGCAGGTCCCTGGAGGTCCGTCCCAGAGGCACCGGCCAGTCCGGGCTGAGCTCTCCGGGCCGGTGGCCGTGACGAGTGACGTCCCCATGGGACCTCCGGGGTGCCTCCCAACTCCGCGGTGAAGCCAAGGTCAGACCCGGCCCCACGCTTTGCTGAGGTTTGGCCCTGGATTGTCCTTTGCCCACTGCGCACAGGGCAGGAGGGAAAGAGGACCTTTGTCCAGATCTGTCCGAAAGTTGGGGGACATTTTTGGGCCAGGAAGAGCCCCAGGGCGAAGCCAAAGCTGAGAGCAGAGCCTGCCAGCCTGGGGCCAGGCGACTCCCTCGTACAGGGCCTTTGCTCCTTCTCTTTCCCTGCTCCAAGCAGGGTTCCTCACACGCGGGCTGGATCCCAGGCCCACCTCTCCTGCCTGCCTCCTGTGTTTTTCCTTGCGCTTCTCTCTGAAATTAGCTCATTCCCTTATTTTCCTGTTTCCTGTGTGTCTTTCTTCTCACCCACGCTCTGGAAAGGTGGGAACCTTGGTGATCTGGGCACCAGTTTCCCCAGAACAGAGCCTGGTCCAGAGAAACCCCCCATAGATGCCCAGGAGGCCTAGGGTGGGCGCAGGGTGGGGAGGGCAAGCCTGGCCTTGAAGGGCCTGCCCCCAGGTGAGGAGCTGGGGTCAGTGTTGCAGAATGACTCAGGGGTTCCGTTCAGAAGAGCCTTTTGGAGGGCCCCCCAGGGGACCCCACTGATGCCTGCATGGCATGGGTGTTCCTTGAAGGGGTTCCCAAGCCCCTGCCCACCTGGACCCAGAGTCACACCCGAGACCGCGGACAAACTCGCGAGCTCACCCATGGCTGGGGCTGTTCTGTTCCCGCTGCCCCAATTCCACACCAACTTCAGGGAGACGCCTCGGAACCTCCCCCTGGGGCCCCAGCAAGGTGCCCCAGACCTTGTGTGAACCAGCTCCGCCCCTGCCGGTTCTGTGACCTCGGCGAAGCCCTCACCCACCTCCAGCTCGGGGTCCTCTTCCCTGACGTGAGCAATGACACTGCCTTCTGTGTGGGGTGGGGGGTCCCACGGACAACGGGGACAACGTGGTGAGGGCCTGGTTCGTGCTTGGCATCCTGGAGCCCCCTCCTGCAGCCTGACGGCTTCCCTTCCACCTGGACCCACCTGGGGTCTTCCCCACGTGGCCTGCTGGCAGAGTCCCCTGTTCCCAGCCTCCTTCCTAGCTACCTGGGAGACCTGACCTGAGACTCCCCTCTTCCCCAGGCCCAGGCCCTCCTGCCCCATCTCCTGGCCACCTCACCCCACTGTCCTACCCCTACTCTGGAATCTGGTGGGACTGGGTGTTTGAGGGCCTGTGAGTGCCGGACTCTGTGCCCTACTGCCTGCCCTGCCTGAGCTCACAGCAGAGGGAACATCTGGTGGGTTCCAGTGGTTCAGCAGGTCAGTGTGGGAGGGTCAGTGGCCCTCCCAGCCCTGGCAACCTTGCCTCTGCCTCACTCTTGGGCTGCGTGGCCTCGTGGACCTCCCTAGGCCCATCCGGTACCTGCAGGTGCCGCTGGAGCGCAGGGTCCACGTGGCCCTGATGCGTGGGAGCTGAGCTTGGCCCCTTCCTGGCCCCTCCCTGCAAAGAAGACTCAGCCGACAGCCAGGCTGGCCTAGGCCCTGGGGGTGGCAGTGCGAGTGCGCAGCCTGCTAGAGCGCAGGGCCGGTCCACGGTCGTCCAGCGCGTGCCTGAGTCGGCCCCGGTGCGCTCCGGCCTCGGTGTGTTGAGGTTGGTCTGGTCACCATCGCTGTACCACCAGCTGGCGCGTGAGGGCTCGCGGCTGCAGCTGGCAGAGGTGTGGGCCACCGGCGCAGGGCGTTCAGCCATGGGGCGTGTGGTGCAGCGTGCTGAAGCCACGGCCCTCCCGGTTGTGGACACCTCCGGAGCCCTGGAACGTGTACCCTGTACGGTGTGGGCCGTGGCACTGCAGCCCTTCAGCTGCACCCCCGTCCTGGATCCTGGCCATCTGGGCCCCCCGGCAGGTGGTCCGGGAGGAACATCCTTTCCCGGAGAGCGGAGGCTGGCAGAAGTAGGCTGAGAAGTTGGGGACTCTGGGGTCCCAACCTCCTCCCCAGCCCCTAGCCCGGGAAGCACGTCAGCACACCATCATGCTTGTGGGCAGGGGGGTGGTACGAAAGCCCCCAGCCCTCCCAGGCACTCACCTGCGGCCCTGAGTACAGGCTGAGAGGCAGAGCCAATAAAACCGGTCTCCCTGGTCCACGCGGAAGCTGGCACAGCGGACCCGCAGCGAGTGGTTGCCCACGTCCCGCAGATCCACCGTCAGCTCGCTGTGCAGGCCGGGCTGGGAGGTCAGGCCCAAGATGTGTTCCAGCCCCGGCCAGCGGTCTCCCAGGCTCAGGCTCAACAAGGCCCCGGGGCCCTGGCTGCACGGCCTTCCTACCTCCCCAGTCTCCAAAGCCCTCTTTGTACTCCTGCCGGCACCTCTCAAATTCCAGCAGCCTCTCCCCGCCCGTCTCAACTCTGAATCACCGTCCAACCACTGTCTGCACGCTTGTCACAGAACCTGGGGTGGGGCGAGGACGTCAGCGCCTCCCGTGCTGGCTGGGCCTGGCTGGGTCGGAGGGGCCTGCCCCTCCACGGTCCAGGCGGGAGGGATGTCCGCTCTCCCCTAAGCACTCTTTATGTTTGAGAAATGAAACCTTGCTGTTTTTCTGCTTGTCAGTGTAATACAAGCTTGCATTGGAATACATTAACATTCTCAGAAATAGGGTGGGGATTCACAGTAACTCCCCAGGCCTCAGGCCTCAGGCTTCAATTTAACGGATGTTATTTTATACTTAACTTGTATCCTGGGCATCTTTGTTCCCTTGGAAGTAGACTTCTCCTCTCCTTTCCTGACTGTAGCCAGCGCCCAGAGAGCAGCTCTGTTCCAGGTGCAGGTGTCTGAGGATGGCCTCTGGCCTGGCCCGGCCCTTCCCTCCCAACAGCCCACGGTAACATCTGTTTTTGCCAAAGTGATACACGAACTGCAGGCTGCTCTCCTGGACGGGGCACTGGCTCCTCTGGCTGGCTGGCGTACACACCTCTGGGGCCCTCTGGTTCTCCACCCAGATCTGAGAGCAGCCCCTCCCTGGGGAAGACTTGGGCCAGGAGGGGTCAGAGTTCTCCGGGTGACCAGACCCAGAACCCGAGAAGGGCCCGTGGACGGTCCAGCAGGTGACTTACAACCTTGGTCCTGGCAGACGCGCAGCCACTGTCCTCTCGCCTTGGGCCACACCTGCCTCAGGCCTCTTCCCTTCTGGAAGCGGCTGGCCTTCAGGCTCCTAGCACTTGCCGGCCCCCAGCCCTCCGTCAGACCCTCGATTCCTCCCGCCGCCCCTGGACCCACCTCTCCCTGTGGGTCCAACATGGCCTTCACCTGCTGCCCTAGGAGGGTCTGCCTTGGCTTCCCCGCCTCCCTCGCTCGGCCCAGCTGGCCCCCGCTAACACCAGCCTGGAGGGGGCCTGGTCCTTGCCTGCCCCTCCCCCAGGCTGTTTAGGGCAGCTACCCAGGTGGGTCCTCACGGGGAGTCGCCTGTGGGTGACAGCTCCGAGGCCACCCAGCCATTACGCACTGGGCCCCTTCCACTCCCCCACACCCGGCCAGACCCTGGGGTCCCAGCAGGACCGCCTGGACCTGTGGAGAGAAGACCCCGGGCAGAGGGAAGCTCAGTAGCCCCTGGAGCCCCTGGCCCACCATTGGCCCGCCACCCACTCCTACCAGCCTTTGAAAATGTGCCTCAGAGCTGGCCCACGGCAGAGGCACAGAAGAGCCCCGAGACTCAGCGCAGGGCAGGCGGCCATGCTTCCTGGGGGGCAAACACCGTGGAGAAGCGCCACCCCGCCGGCCTCCTGCCGTGCCCCCGGGGCGGCCCACACGCCTCTCCATGCCCACTGTCGCCTTTCTGGGCAGATGTGAGCCGCCGGTCCCCACTGAGTTTTGTTCAAGCTGCTGGGCTCGCTCCCACCTCCTCCCCTCCGGCATGCCAGGGTGGGGGGCTGGGCAGGGAGGGGAGCCCCAGGGTGCGGACTAGAAGGGAGGGCAGGGGTCCACAAGGGATGGGTGGGTGCCACCAGCATCCTGATGCCCTTCCCCACCCTCCCTGTCACTTGAGTCCCATCCCCGCACATTTCACAAAGCCGGCTTCCAAAATTAGATTTTATTTCAGTCTCTAAGGGACGTGTACACGAGCGTGTGAATGACAAGGACATGGCCCAGCCCAAGGCTCCTCGGGCCAGATTGTGGCCATGGCTTTCACCTGATTTAGACACTGAGTCAACACAGACACAACCAAACGTGGCCCTAGGCCCCTGGCGGGATGCACAGGTGCTACGTCGAAAACAGGTGACCAGGACACGACGCAAACAGGTGATGACCGGGGTCAAGTGCTGTATGGGGCCAGCTCGACCTTGGGCCCAGCTGCACCCAAGGCGGTTCCTGTGCAAACTGGCAGGCCCTGGTGGATAGCTGCCAGCCATCCACTGAGGGTCGGGGTGACCCCCAGGTCCCACCACTAGCTGCACAGGAAGCAGGTTCAACCACCTGCAGGCCAGGCAGGCTCCACCCCGAGAGGGCGGCGGCCCTGCAGCCCCCACGGCTGGAGGTAGACCACGGGGGCAGCTGGACGGGCAGCCTGGCTGCCCATGGCCGAAACTGACCCTCGCCACACCCCTGTCTTCCTGGGACCGAGACTCCAAGAGAAAGGTGTTCTCTTTGTCCCAACCAGATTTAAGGCTAATATTTCCTGACATTTGCTTCGGTTTGTTTTAAGTTAAAAATACCTGAGTAGAAAAGTTTCAGACACTTTTAAAAGCCAGAAATGCACAACCTCTGTAGGCACAGCCATTGCTGGCGCTCACCCGGGGCCGCCGCCCCCTCAGGGGGCGCCAAGGAGCCACGCGAAGGGCTGCACGGGCCAAGCTGCCCTTCCCCGGGGTGCTGGCCCGGCACCCCCGCGAGGCGCCCCCTGCGACGCGGAGAGAAGGCACAGTGAGGTAGGGGCTGGCCGGCTGCGGCCCACCGCGCCTCACCCCTCCCCCGCCAGCTCATCCCGGGCCGGTGAACTTCCCAGGGGCCGCAGGGAGGGAGTGGAGGGGGGCTGCTGGGAAGCCCGAGCTCAGACAGTGAAATAATTCTTTATTTGGGCGGGTTGGGAGAGGGCAGGTGAGGCTAGGCCGGACCCCCATGGGGGGTGGCACCCAGGAGCTCCTCAGGCGGCCGGCCCCCCCCCGGTGCCCCTCGGCCGTGTCGCAGGAGCAGCCGCGGGCGGCCCCCTGGACGGACGTGGTGGCTCCCTCTGTCCTTCCTACTTGTGCGGCCAGGCCTCGGAGGCCCTCTGCAGGCAGTACTGGGCGGCAGGCAGTGACAAGACCAGGCTGCTGACACGGCGCCCCATCCAGTACAGGCCGTAGCCCAGGAGGCCCAGGAAGGCGGCCTTCGCGGCCAGCCAGGACACTCTGCCGCAGACGGACGGCGGGGGGACGCTGGGGAAGGGAGGGCGGGCTGGGCCTGGCTGGGGACGCACGATCCCCCAGCCCCCAGCCCAGCTCCACGTGGGAGGGGTGGGGTGGGGCGGGACGGAGGGCTGGGCGGGCGGCACTCACGTCATTATCTCCTGGATGTTGAGGTCGGTGGTCCAGTTCTTCTCGATGCCGGGGACGTGGCCCATGCCCACGACGCCCACCACCACGGAGGGGACGCACTTCCTGGGCTCGGCTGCGGCGGGGAGAGACGCATCAGCACCGCCCACCCGACTGGCCCCGGCGGGTCCCCAGCGACTACCCCGCAGCCCGTCCTCACCGTCAGAGGCACGGGGTAGCTCCAGGCG
The DNA here is from genome assembly GCF_008692025.1 of Phocoena sinus. Lineage (NCBI taxonomy): Eukaryota > Metazoa > Chordata > Mammalia > Artiodactyla > Phocoenidae > Phocoena > Phocoena sinus. Next base: position 529,437 of record NC_045772.1, read on the forward strand.
CCGGGCCGCCTGCCTCAGCATGTAGGTCAGATAGATGTCCCGCTCAGACACGATGGTGCGGTGCAGGTCGGGGAACTCGCCGATCATCTCGGCCATCATCTGCTCCAGTAGGTCCTTCTGCTTGCAGCGCTCCACGTCATCCTTGCTGCGGGAGAAGGGCGTGCCGCCAGCCCGGGGGATGGCTGACCCAGGGCGGGGGCCTCGCACCTTCTGTCTGGGATCCTGGCAGGAGGAAGGGCTGGGGAGGCCCTTTGAGAGGAGGCTCCACCCGAGAATGAGAGGAGCGTGCCGCGTGGCGGTCTGGGCCAGGCCAGGTGTGGACCGAGTGCTCTGTGGGTATCTCAGGCCACTGGTCAACGTTCCCGGGCCGGGAGGCCGAGGGGCCCTACCTGATAGGGTCCGACAGGAAACACAGGCCCCAGGCCAGCTTGATCTTCTGCCAGAAAGAGAGGGCGGCGATGGCCCTCTTGAAGGTGACGGGGATAGGCCGGTCGCCCAGGTGGAACTTGCAGAAAGGCACCTTGCTGGCCTGGGCAGAGGCTGGGTGTTGGCGGGGGAGCCTCAGGCCCCGGATAGCTCCCAAGCGCCGAGCCCCCTCCGCCCCCCGGCCGGGCCCGGGCCCACCTCCTTGAAAGCCTCCCTGAACTCGCCGCCAGGGGCCATGCCCAGCTGCTCGGTGATGTGGGCGGACACCTTCAGCAGTAGCGTCTGCATGAGTCCCGACAGGACCCCGTTCTGCAGGGAGAGGCCCGCTCAGCGGCGCGCAGCCGCACACGAGGTGCCTGCGGCCCTGCGGGAGGCCCGCCCTGTGCTCGGGAGGGGCGAGGGCCAAGCGGACGTCCAGCAGGGCCGCATGGTGGGCGCCTCAGCCACGGTGCGCGCTCACAGGCCCCTCCCGGCCCTTCAGACGACCTTCCCAGAGCAGGCCCACCGCAGGCCGTGCAGTCTCAGACCGGCTGCCTGGCCTCTGCCCCACGGGTGCCCCCTTTCCCCCCTCACCCCTCCAGGCCAGACCCCCAGCTCCTCTGCCCACATCCCCCTTGGGGCACCTGTCAGTGTGAGTGGACTTGGGTCCTGGGTCCAGAGCCCCTGAGCGAGGCACACTGGGGTCGCAGCTCTGGGCCACCTGACACGCTGAGGCCCCGCCCCCGCCCCTGGTGACCTGCCAGGGTCCCTGACCAGCTCCTCCCTTGGGGCTGGGGCCTCAGCCGCCTCTCCTCACTGTCCCTCGGGCCAGGGTGAAGGGCCCCGGACCAGAGTCCCCACGGGGCGGGCACGCGCACCTGCCTGACAGCCTGCTGCAGCTTCTCCAGGCTGATCTCCTTGGCCTCACGCAGCAGTGTGTGCTCGTCCATCTTCAGCATGGACACGCGGTACTGGCACAGCTCGACCACCACCACGTCAGGCTGCACCTCCCGTATGGTCTGCGACGGACATGCCAGCTCACCGCGGGCCCCACGGGCAGAGCCACGCCGGACCCGGAGGCCCACCCCCAGGTCGACCCCACCGCCACTCAGCCGCCGTGGAGACGGCTCGGTGCCGGAAGTAACTACGGCGGGAGGGACGGCCCGGGTCTGCGTGTCCTGCCGCAGCAGCAGTGGCGGCTCACGGGCCTCACCTTCGCCACGTCCTTCTTGCTGTCGTCGCTGAAGTGGGCCGTGCCCACCACGTACACGCGGCTCCCGTCCTCGGCCACCAGCTCGGTCACCGTGCGCGGCAGGTTGGGCCGCTCTTGCCGCCTCTTCAGCTTCATCTCCAGGAGCAGGTGGAAAGCGTCCACGTCGGCTGCAGGGACAGCAAGGCCCGGCTTGGGGCCATCCTCCCACACGGGCAGCCTGGGCCTCCGGGGCGCAGGGACGGGGGTCCGTGCTGCCCCGCGGAACGCGGACGCACGTGGGGGCCTTTCTGGGCCTCGAGCCACTGGTACTTGCTCACCAGGACGTGCGGCCAGGCCCCACACCAAGGGGAGCCCCCAGGCCGCCGAGGGGCCCAGGACGGGGTGGGGGGCTGTGCAGGGCACCCGGCCTCCCCACCTGAGGAGGGGGCTCCTGCCACAGCCCTGCTCGCGCTCAAGAGCCCCCCCGCCACCCCCCCAGGGTGGGCTGGGGCCCCTGGTCCACCACAGGCTCTGGAGATCACCCAGCCCAAGACCCTCCCGCCTGGCACGGTGACCCAGGGAGCACGCACACAGGTTCTGGGGCTCTCCGGGGAGCACCCTGGGCACCACCTCCGAACCCCCTGAAGTCACGATGGGCTCTGTGCTGGCCTGCGGAGGGAAGGGGAGTGTTCGAGCAGCGGCGCTCGCCTCTCCGGGGCTTGCCGGGACTCGTGCGGTTGCTCCATCAAGCCCCAGAGCCTGTCAGCTGTGTTCCCCCCAGACAATCTCCTCACAGGTGGCCCACCCTCAGGGCACCCTGCCCCGGGCCCCTCGGCTGACTAGCAACATCCCAGGAAGACCAGTGAAGGGCTTCTCTGCACAGAGGCCAGAGGGACCCCAGGGAACCTCATAGGGGGGAGCCCCACTCTCCGCGGGGCCGCCCCGCCCCCCGCCCCCGCCCTCGCTTCCTGGCCCCCCGGCCCAGGGCTCTGACCTCGCGAAGGGGCTGTTCGTCCTGCCCCTCCATGGCGGGCGGTGGCTACCGGCACCGACGAGTGAAGCCTGAGGAAACACAGGAGCCGCGTCCTCACCTGGAGCCCCGGGGCTGGGCACGGGGGTCAGTGCCCCGTGGTGCTGCGTCCATCGGGAATGATCCGTGGGCAGGACCTCGGCCCCGGGCACAGGGGATCTCGGGATCTGCGGTGCGGGGCTGAGAGCAGGCTGGGGACACCCGGGCGGCGAGCGTGAGTCGCCCGAGAGCAGGATGTGCCGCCCGGTCCCCCGCTCGCCCAGCAGGGGGTTACCCCCGGGGGCAGCCGGCCAGACCTGGGGGCCTCCTCTTTGACTTTGGAATACAACACAAATTATAAAATTCCCTAAAAAGACAAAACCAGGCGGCAGAAGGGAACCTGTGTGCTGGGCTGGCGCGGAAGGCGGTGCGGCTGCAGCCCTGCTTTCAGGAGCCACGTGTGGCGACAATACGTGTCACCAGCAGCATCACACAGGCGTCGGCACAGACTCAGGAGGGGCAGGGGGAGGGATGGCGAACAGCACAGGTGTGTCGGCGTCACTGAGAACCGAGACTTCTTCTGGTTGAAGAAAAGAGGCACAAACTCGAAGAAGCTGAGCTAGGAGCCGAGCCCCCGAGGTCACGTGGGAGCCGCTTGTGCTGTCCCTTCCGGAGGGGAGACGGGGTGCAGGAGCCCAGCGAGGCTGTTCTCACCAGAGGGAAGATCCCCGCTGGGCCCGGGACACGGTGTCCTGGACATCCGCCACACGGACTTCACCCGAACCTCCCAAGGTCCTGCCGGAAACTCAAAGCAGAGTCTGACAGAGCCTCCGGTTCCAGCTCTGAGTTTAGAGCCGGGGTCTGGCCACCAAAGGACAGGGGGCTTGGCACCCGCGGGAGAACCTGACAGATGACTGGAGGCCGTCCCGTGAGGAACGAGTCTAATTTGGTTTCAGTCGTGGGTGCCCTATCGTGGGTTTTTAGAGTCCGTGTCTGTCACACGTGAACCGACGGGACGTGCCGGGAGGCCCCATGCGGGCCGTGGGACACCCCCGGGGCGCCTGTCAGTTTCACTGTTGCACTTTCACAACAAAGAGGAAAAACAAATAATAAATCCACACGATGCTAGGTCAAGTTCCTTCCCCCTCGCCCCGCCTGTACCCGTGACCCTGAGCCCAGCCCTAACCCGGGCTCTGTTTCCAGCCCGCTTGGAGCTCCGCTTCCTCGCCTGCGGCCGGCAGGACCGGCTCGGGCAGGTGGCTCAGCGCAGGGGCAGCCCATCCCGAGGACGAGGACGGCTATGCTTTCTGGAAGAAATGAGGTTGGGGGAAGGGTCTGGAAGAGAAACTGGCTCAGGACCAGAAGGGGGCAGGCCCGCCAGCGGAGAAGGGCGGCAGGCAGAGCCATGGGCCTCCGCACGGGGCAGGGGAGCCGGCTCTGGGGTCTGAGCCCAGCCTGGGCCCCCGGGCGCCCCGCCATCGGGGAAGGAGCCACAGCACGGGGGCGCCCGGTCCCCACGGGCGGCGGCTCACCCAGCCTCACCACTCCCAGGGCCTCCTCCTTCCCACTTCACAGACGAAAGCGCTCCACTGATGCAAGGCACCGACCGAAATAGAAACAGGAAGCTGTGTCTGCTGCCGGGCTGGGGCCCGCCTGCCTCTCAGGTTCCCGAGCGGGCCCAGGAGAGCGTCCCCCCGGTCCGCTTCACACAGGCTGCCAAAGTACTAGAGAAACTTCTCAAGGAAGCGTCCAGGGCCGTCCTGGGAAGCCTGTGTGACAGGCGGTAAGAGGAGGGCCACCGAGGCCTCAGCCTCCCTCCCACAGGGGTGGGGGTCACAGGTCTGGGTCGGCCTTGCCCTTGCCCTCCCTGCACTTGGCCTGGCCAGGCCAGGCCAGACTCACTCTGTCCCCAGGGGGCAGACGAGCCTTGAGCCCCGAGATGGCTGGGCCACCAACCGCAGCACCAGGACCCAGGTCCCCTCGAGCTCGCTGGGGTGGGTGCCTGGCCTGGGAGGGGTCAGGCAGGAAGGCCACCGAGGCCCCTTCAGGGCCAAGAGCCTGTGATTCTGAGAAGCGTCTCTGATGTTATCACATGCACACCCTTCCCAATATCCCGGTTTCCTGCAACCTCAGCCAGGGTCCCTGCTGATACCCTTGTAGGACGTATCAGTAAGTTCAGTGGGTCATCAATCCCTCCACCCCTAGGGAGCCCCGCACACCGTGATGCATTTCCAAATATTAACGGCTGGGATCCGAGCCTCTCTAAATATCTACGGGAGGGGAGCAAAGGGCCCAACGCCATAGAACCCTGGACCCGGCCTCCATCTCCCACACCCGCAGGCTGTGTTTCTGGCCACAAAATCTCTGGACGACGGGTCCTGGCTGCTCATCACACCACCACAGGCTGCAGCGACCAGCAGACCCCAGGCTAACACCTCGTGGGGAGATCGACGTGCCCCCTCCTAAACCCAGTCTCCAGCGCCCAGCTCCCACCAGCCAGCACAGCCCCAGGGAGCCCGGAACCAGGCTTCCGCCCGGCAACCTGGCCACGCCGCGGCCACCAACGCCGAGACCCTGGGGAGCCCGGCACAAAGGAGACCCTTCTGCCCAATTCAGGTGCTCACCCCACCAACAGGCGTCACTGCTGAGCCGGACTGTCCACGGAGCACGGCCTGGGGAGGCATCAGGCTCAGTGGCAGGAAAGGCCTCCTGAGCCTGGCCACCAGAGGCCAGCCCTCTAGGCGGCTGCCAGCACCTGTCCCGCGGGGGACGGCCACAGGGTCGGCCAGATCTCTGGCTGCTGCTTGGCGCGGCACGGCCTTGGGCAAGTCGTTCCAACCCGCCAGGCTCTTAGCTCCTGCCTTTAGGGCCGAGGTGGTTAGAACAGCCACCCAGCCACCCACGAGCAGCGCCACACTGAGATGTCACCTCAGCTTCCCTCTGCTGGGGCATGAAGAGAACCAGCCACCTGGTTTCAGGAGACTCGTCCACAGAGAGGGACACCACCCTTATCTGGCTCCACGCAGATGACAGCGCCACCCACGCGCTTCCAGGAAAACGAACTCCAAATCCGAGGGAATCCCTGACCCCCGTGAGGACCTCTCTTGTCGGGTTCACCAGAGAATGCACCTGCTCACAGGGCAGGGAGAGCCCCACTTGCATTAGGGACCCCCAGGGAACGTGTCAAGGTGCTCTTGTTGGATGGGGTGTTAGCGTAGGAAACGGTTTGCTGGGTGCCCCTGGCAGGACAGACCTGAGGACACCGGACAGTGCAGGCTGCGTGGCAGGCCACGGGCTCCCGTCTGCCCAGCCCAGGCAGCTGTCCCCTTCCAGGGACGGCTATGGACTGAATTGTGTCCCCTCATAGTTTGAAGCCCTAACCCCAGTGGGGGTGAAATTGGGAGGCAGGGACTTTGAGAGATGGTGAGGGTTGGGTGAGGTCATGAGGCTGTGCCCCAGGATGGGATCAGAGCCTTCCTGGGAAGAGACCCGGGAGAGCTGCCCAGTGAGGATACAGCGAGAAGGCAGCTGTCTGGAGGCCAGGAAGAAAGACCCCTCACCAGCTACCAAATCAGCCAGCACCTTGATCTTGACTTTTCCGTCTCCAGAACTGTGAGAAAACCGTTAAGCCCCCTTCAGTGGTATGTTGTCATGATTGCGGAGCAGACTGAGACAGCCATGCTCTCTCGTTCACCCCTCTAAAAATTAGGAAGCCAGAAACTGCCTCCCAGACCAAGAGCTTACCAGCACCAGATGGAGTTCCCAGAAAAAAACATCTCCCAACCAACCCACTGGGCCTGCTCACAAAGCCAAAGGTTCCAAACTGGACAGACTAGCGGGCTGGAGGCCTGGGAGGCAGCAGGGTGCGGCCCAAAGCCCTGACCCCCTACATCCATCCCCACTTCTGAAGTCTGGGCACCCTGGCCACCGGAGACCCTCCTGGGTCTGGCAGGCTCTGCTTTATGGAGGTGTGGCTGAGGGTAGGATGGGGGTAGAGGGCACATGCCAACTCACACCTGAGCCGGAGGCCTACCACACCCGGCCAACCCTCTTGGAAGCCGGACTCTACCCAGTGCTGGGTCCCCACACTGACCTCCACTGCAGGGCCCGCCCACCGTGCCAGGCCCTCTCCTGGCTGCAGCATCACCTCCGTCCTGTAAGGCTGACCAGTGGCCCCAAGGTCAGGGCTCCCTCCCAGCCACACAAGGGGGGCAACAGCGGCAAAAGGGAGAGGCCCAGGGAGAGTGGAGCCTGCACAGGAGCGCGCCGAGCTGGTGGCCCGGACATCTTCCTCTCCGGGGGACCCCGAAAGCCAGGAGTACTCAGCCTGGAAACCACCAGTCTCCTGAGGAGGCTGCCCTGACGCCCAAAGTCAGCCGAGGACTTCTGAGCGAGTTCCTCGCTGAAGGGTGCGCTTTGCTTTCCTTTCTCGGGACAGTTTTCACAAAGACACATACGTGAACTCTGGTGCTTTGTGGCACGTAGATTATGTATCAATATAGCTCTTCACAGAAACAAGGTAAGTAAAGACCTACAAGGCCTCGGAAGTTTGGTCTCCTTTGCCCATATGGCAGCCCTGCTTGCTCGGCTTGAAGGGCAGAGGCCTGCGGCACGCAGAAGGACCCAGGGTCTCCACTGAGACCCTGCCGCCGCCGTCTGGGGAGGAGGGGACCCTGCCCCTCACGCCCGGTCCCCCGCCCCCGACTCCGGCCGACCCCGCCCCCGGCCCCGACCCCCGACTCCGGGCCCCGCCCCCCGGCCCCGCCTCCGGCCTGCAACCATCCGAGCCCTCGAACCCTCGCGGTCGACTCCGGCCCCGCGCGCACTCCTCGGAGATCGGGGCTGATCCTTCCGGCCCGAGACCTCACGCTTGGGAGCTGGCTGGGCCCGGCCCGATGCGGGGCAGCATCCGACCTGGACCGCGGGCTGACCTCGACCCGCCGGGGCTCCCGCGCGCCGCCCCCCGCCCCAGGCCCGTGCCGCGCGGCGTACCAAGGCGGGGCGGCGCTCCTCAGCCGGCCTCCATGCGGCTCGTCGCTCCACCAGACGGGGCGGACCGCGGCCGCGGGGCGGGCCGGCCGGACGGGCCGGGGCCGGAGGGCCGGGCGGAGCGCGGCATGCCGGGAAGCGTAGTTCCGCGCGCCTTCGGCCCGCCCTTGCAGCGAGCCCGTGGACTACAGTTCCCAGGGGGCCGCGCGCGAGCAGCCGCGGACTTCACTTCCCAGGAGGCCGCGCGCGAGAAAGCCCCGCCCCTCCCCTTCCCGCCTCCAGCGTCGGGATTCGAGGACTCAAGCGGCGTCTAAGAACCCGGGTTCGAGTCTCAGGCCTGCCTCCCGACTGGGGCGGCGTTGCGAAGCGCTCCAAAGTTCTCTGGCCGCATCTCCCGGTCAGCAAAAGGGGGTTGACGTTCATATGGCCTGCTGTGATACAGAACCGTCAATCCCGCCCGAAGGGGTCAGCGATAGTGCAACGCGAGGAGCAGAGAGTTCGGGTCGTGGATTGCACCCATGTGAGCACCTGGGCCACCCCTCGGCCTGGCGGCTGGGGTCCGGGGAGGCGCGGGCGGGGGCGGTGGGACGGCTGGAGGGGAGGGGGGCACAGGGTGGGGGCGGGGCCCCAGGGTGACGGATAGCCCCGTCTGGCCCGGGCCTGGTCTGGGCCTGCCGGGCCGGCCCACCAGCGGTCCGAGCTGGGCGCCGGGCTTCCCCTCAGGTTCCAGGAAGGGGGTGCTGGCCCAGCCCTGCTGTCCCGCACAGGGTCCGGGTTCCCACATTCTGAGCCTGGGGGTGGCCCTCCTGCAGGCTGGCTGACGTGGGAGGTGATGCCCCGTCCAGTCTCATGCGGGGCAGGCTCCTGTCGGCAGGCGGGGCTCTGTGAGGCGAGAGGCTCTGGGTTGACGTTTATCTGCCCGGCTCGTGGTCCAGGACCCCTGTCCCGCCCTCTCGGTCTGGTTCCTACTGTTCATCTCCTTTGTGCTGGCACAGATCGCTTCTGCCCGCCCCCCACCTTGGCCACCCACACAGGAGAGCTGGAGTGAGCGCAATGTTGTCCCCTCGGGGCACCTGCCCCAGGACCTAGAGCCAGTCTGGCTGAGATGTCCATGCTGGGCTGTGTAATGGAGAGAGGCCTGGGTTCCAGGCCTGGCTGTCTGGGGTGGGGTCTGAGCTTCTCCCACAGCCCCTCCTCTTGGGAGAGGGAAGGCACCTCTACCTGCCCTGCCCGGGGCTGGAGGGAAGGAGCAAGGAGGCAGGTGGAGGGTGTGTCAAAGGAATGCTGATGCCCACGGTGCGCCCTCTGCCCCCTCCGGGCAAGGTGGCATCCCTGGCATCTGCAGGAAGAGGTCTGCTTCTGTGGGACGCTGACTCCCTTCTGTTCCCCAGGGCAGTGGGTCAGTTCACACACCAAGGAGCAGGCCTCTGGAGGAGACTGGTCTGAAATGTCCTGCTGGGCCTTGGCTCAGGGGGCAGGGCTGGGCACAGCAGTCCCGCCGAAGACAGAGACCGGGGGCGGGGTGGGGCTCAGTGGCTGGTGTGCCTTAGCCCCACCTGGACACGTGTGCATGAGGAACTTCTGTGGACTCAGCGCACGGCCAGGCAGCGCGCCCCGCAGGTCTCTGGGAATGTCTCCACTCTGAGCAGAGCCCCTGAGTGTGCATGGGCAGGGGTGGGGAGCCGGTCTGGGCTCCAGCCCTGCTCAGGGATTGCCGGGGGGCCCGTGGCAAACACTGCTGCCTGAGGTGAGTGGGAATTGGACTCCTGGGTGGGCACAGCAGCCCCTACCCCTGCAGGGTCACCTTGGCCCCAGTGCCTGGCTCACCACCACCACAGAGCTGGCTGCCCATGTGGGACCGAGGGGCCAGGGGCTCATCCCACCCTGCAGGACCTGGTCCGCCTGCCTGGGTCCTGTGGGGTCCCTTCCCCAGATGAGTGGAAATGGTGACTGCCAGCCCAAGAGGCAGCTGGCCATATGACCTGGGATGCTGGGCTGGGGAGAGTGTCCTGACCCGGGTGAGGGTGAGTGCTTTCTGGGGACAGGGGGTATGAATTGTACCGTTTTGCCATCTGGGGCCGCGCTGACCCTGGAGAGACTGCCACTCCCAGAGTCAGCCAATTCCTAGAGACAACAAACAGTTTCACAAGCAAACCAGCCACCCACAGCCCCAGATCATCCCTCCTCTACGAGGTGCACTATGTCCTCGGGGCCACCCTCTGCCTGCCCCAATCACCTGGGTAGCCCCTCCGCCCTGAGCCCCCCGAGATTATTCACGCTGGCCGGTCCTGAGCCTGCTCACCCGGCCTCACACCTCTCCCTGCGGAAACCCAGTGAAGGCTCCTGCCCACGTGTCCCCTCTCCCTGCCTCCTGACCAGCCCTGGGGCCCCCTCCTCTTGGGACCTGTGATAAACTGTCTTTGCAGTGGCAGTCGTCTCCTGATCTCTTGGCTTCACCATGCCTGAGTGATGATAAAAACCTACATCTAAAACCCAAGTTGGGGGACTTCCCTGGTGGCGCAGTGGTTCAGAATCCGCCTGCCAGTGCAGGGGACACGGGTTCGAGCCCTGGTCCGGGAAGATCCCACATGCCGCGGAGCAACTAAGCCTGTGCGCCACAACTACTAAGCCTGTGCTCTGTAGATCCCGCAAACCACAACTACTGAGCCCGCGCGCCTAGAGCCCGTGCTCCGCAACAAGAGAAGCCACTGCAACGAGAAGCCCGCGCACCGCAACCAGAGGAAGCCCACACGCAGCCAAAAAGAAATAAATTTATAAAAAACAAAAACAAAAACACCCAAGTTGGGATGCAGCCCTGGATGATGGATCGGCTGCACTCCCGGGAAGCCCAGCCTGCCCAGCTCAAGGCTGCTCCAGGGAGGGGCCTGTGGAGGGGCTTCGAGGAGGCCAGACCAGTCAGGCCTCCACAGGGTGCAGCAGGTGGTCCCACCCCGATCTCGCCTGAGCCCCCTTGTGATTGAGGCCCGCAGCCCACCTGGTCTAGCCCCCAGGGGTTTCTGGCCCAGCTGCCCCAGCTACCTGCCTCCAAGGAGCCTCTCTTCAGACCCTCGGGGTCTCCTGCTGTGGCCTGTGGGGTGTGTGACTCCTTGGTGCACGCCCCGGGGCCAGCCTCATCCCCACCTGCATCCTGGGCCTGGTGAGGAAAGCACCCCCGCGCCTGCGATCCCCATGACATGAACACCTCCAGAGCACATCAGGGGCACCCCTTCCAGGAAGCCCTCCTGAGTCCTGCCAGTTCTTGCTATTCCCCCCAAGTGTACCTGGCAGCCCCTGCCCTCAAGCATCTGATGGGGGGGCCGGCTTCCTGGGAGGGCGCACTCCATCTCCACTGAGTCTGTGAATCACCCCGTGGCCCAGCATGCACGCACGTTAGCTGGAGACCACGGTGTGTCAACCGCACGAGGACTGTGTGTTCTCGTTCAGCTGTGGATGCAGCAGGGCCCCCAGGCGACCTGGAGGGCATCGGGGCGCCTCCCACGGCCCTGCCGCCCCCCCGCCCCCAGCACCTCCACCCCGTGCAGGTTGGGTGGAGGCCCTGGACACAGGAGGCCTCAGCTGGACCACAGGCCTCCGGCAGGATGGACCACTCAGGACTCAGGGGTATCAGAATAATCTTTATTGATATGCTCGGTGCTACCTTGTTAATACTGTCACGTTGTCGCCGTGGCTGAGGTAATAGGGGTGGCCCCGCCCAGCGCCGGCCCTGGGCTCCCACGGAAGCGTCGTGGACCCTCGGGCGGGGCGGGGGGGGGTGCTGATGGCCTTGGAGGGGACGTGGTTATTGCGTTGGATTCCTGCCCTCGCTGGCATGCTGGCGCCCTCGCCCAGCCTCACCCGTGCGCACTCACGCACACACTCGCACGCTTACCGCTAATGCACACACCCACTGGCACGCTGGCGCCCTCGCTCTCTCTTCCGCACGCTCCCACACTCACACACACACAACATCCTTTGTTTTGAATGCGTCTGAAGCCTCCTGGTAATAAATATACTCGCTAGTTACAGTAATCATAGTAAAATACAGGTTTGTCGGGATACGAGGAGAAAGTGCACGTTGACCTTTGGAGGGTGGCCCCTCCCACCGAGGGCTCCCGCTCCCTGCAGGGGGCAGCCCTGAGGTGCCACCACCCCCAGCTCTCTCCTGAGTTGTCCTGCCACTGCCCAGCCCCTCATGGGGCCAAAATCAACTAAAAAAATAAATTCTTCATTTCACAGCCGAGCGCCTGATGCAGGGGGCGGGGGGGGGGGGGCGGTGTGTGGCTCTGGGCCTTTCTGGCCACGGGCTCTACGGGCGGGGGTCACGGCCAGCCCCTGGCCCAGCCAGCGCCCCGACGGTGCCATCTGAGGGGCCGGGTAGGCGAGGTGCTGAGCCCCGTGGCATGCGGACAGGAGGCCAGGGTGCGGGCGGTGCCGGGCGAAGCAGAGGCCGCGTCCACAAGGGCGCCGGGGGCAGTGGCGCACTGCAGTCATGCAGGGGGGCCTGCGACGGCCTGGGCAGCCCTGTCCCCTCAGAACTCCACAGCACTCACTGCTGTCCTTGTCTCCTCAAAGGTGGCAATGAGGATCTGCTGTGGGGGAGGGATGGTGAGGAGGCTGCCCACATCCGGGGTCGCTCGGGGGGCCACGTCCTCCTCCTCCCGTGCCTCATACAGGGTGCTGATATGCAGCAGCGGGCGGGTGGTGTTGCGGCTCAGGACGGCGAGGGGGTCAGGCTTGCCCAGGCTGGCTGGCGACAGAGGGGCCGTGGCGGGGGCGGCGGAGGGCGAGCAGATGTGAAACGGGCCCCCCGAGGGCAGCGCGGCCCGGGCTGGCTCCGTGGGGAGCGGCGCATCTGCAAACAGCCCAGAGCACAGAGCCTCTGCAGGCGCCTCTCCCCACCCGCTGCCCCCCCTCCTCCCGCCTGGCCCGCTCAGGCTCTGAAGCTCCCGCACACAGCGGCCGGCCTGGGGGGGCTCCGGCCGCCCCAGGAGCACAGCGCCCGTTTCCAGAACCTTCTTCAGGTGCCGCGCAACCTTACCGTGTGTCCCCGCCAGCCCTTCATCCCGTGTGCTTCACAGGGCCCTCGAGTGAGGGTCCCGCCTGTCGTCACCCCGGCAGCTGGCTCCCCTGCCCACCCCCTGCTTCCACCCAGCTGGTTCAGTCCTTAACCCCTTTCACACCCCTCCAGCCCTGCCCGTCCCTACCTGTGGTGGGTGCCGCGGTCAGGCCCAGCCCGCACTCCCCTGCCTGGGACAGGAAGCCTCCTTCCTGGCTCCGGGAGGCTGGCAGGGCGGCAGGCATGGCCTCGGCCTTGGACTTCTTGGTGCCCAGGATGTAGGGATGCACGTCCAGGGAGAAGTGGCGGGCATGCTTCTTGTCGGGGGGCGGGCCCGTGTCGCCCCCGCCACCCTTATAATGGTGCGCGGCGCGTGCGCCCGCGTCCAGCAGCGGCGCAATCAGCGTGTCGGTGGCCGTCTTGCGGCGCACGGGCTTGGGCTTCTCGGCCTTGCTGTTCTCCACGCGCATGATGGCCAGAGGCTCCTTGAAGGGCTGGGGCAGCGGGTTGCTGGTGGGGATCCACTTCATCTTCTTGCGGGGCCGCTTGACCACGGGCGGCTCAGCGGCGCCCTCGGGCTCGGCGGGGTTGGCGCTGGGGTCCACGGTCTGCACGCCCTCGTCGCGCACGGTGGGCGTGGCGTCGTGGTTGGACTGCGCAAGCGCGGCCAGCAGCTGCCGCACCACGTTGTCGTACATGAGGTCGCTCTCGTTGGTAATGAAGTCCAGCCGGTTGAGCGACTTGATGTGGTCGCGGTTCTCGTTGCAGAACATGGCCAGGATGTTGATGTCGCAGAACTGCGAGCGGCGCCACTGCCGGCGGGTCTTGATGCCCACCTTGTGCAGCTTGTCGAAGATGAAGTTGCTCTTGCGGAAGATGAAGAGGTGGATGAGGTTGACGAGGATGATGAGGTTCATGGAGCAGAGCAGCACGATGTCCACGCCCGCCACGATGCGCTGCAGCTGCACAGACGGCAGCTTGCAGGTGACACGCACGGCCGGGCCGCCACCCGGGGCCGCGCCCAGCGCGCAGGTGAACTCATTCTGCTTCTGGGTGGCGTAGTAGGTGCACAGGTAGGAGATGGGCGCCACGCTGAGCAGCAGGATGAGCAGGTGCCGCGCCAGGTAGAGTTTGGCCAGGAAGTTGCTGCGGCCGCGGCGCTCCAGGTACTTCTCGAACAGGTTCTGCTCGGGGCTCTTCTCCTTCTCCGCGTTCTCGATGATCTCACGCCGCTCGCGCTCCGTGATGCCGGGCCCCTTGGACTGGATCTGCTTCTCGATCTTGGGCGCGCGGCCCTCGGCGGCCCTGTGGTAGCAGTTGTCGATCTCCTGCAGCAGGAAGTTGAGCTCGGAGGTGAGGCGCGTGGACGCCAGGAACTCCCAGCCCAGCGCGGGCACGTACATGATGGCCGCGAAGGCCAGCAGCGAGTAGGGTAGCAGCTTGTGCTCAAACAGCGACGGCCATAGGCTGGCGTCCACGCCGGGCAGCGCGTCCCGCAGCTCCGTCCAGCAGTAGCCGCGGGCGTACAGCGCCTGGTCGCGGGTGAAGTTGTGCGGCGTGTAGCAGTAAATGGGCTCCTCTGGGGGCAGAGAGGAGAGCGGGCTGGGGGCGAGCCGGGCATCGGACCCCTCCCGCCTGCCCCGCGCTGAGCCCCCTTCCGCACATCTCAGCGTGGTGGCGTGCGTCTCCCCCCGGGTACCCTGCCCCCCACGTACTGCAGTCAGCTGTGGCACAGACAGAGGTGGGTTGGAGGTGGAGGGTACGGCCGTGCCCACCCCGCCCTGGGGGGCCGACCTGCACTTGGAACCTCAGGCCCCCCTCCGAGTGCCATAACGTCCCCATGTGCACACAGGGACGAGTCCTAGAGAGGGCGGCACAGGCCACACCACTCAGCTGGGGCTTCTCTTCCAGTGGCACAGCTGGACCAGCCCCCAGCCTGGCACTGCCACGGGCTCCATCTTGAGAAGGGCAGGTGTCCTGGCCGGGTCCTACCTACCCAGAGCCGGTTATGGTGGCACATCTAAGGAACAGCAAAAGTGGCCCTGCCTGCTCTTGAGAGTTGAGGAGTGTCCCCCCAAGACCCACTGTCCTGGGGAAGGGCAGGCCTGGGGTCCCCGGACACTTGGGTGGGCAGGGGCAGCCACCCCGGGGATCCGACAGGAAGGATTCACCATCCAGCCCACAATGTCACGCAGGAAAAACGGTCGTCACTGAGCTGTCTCCCCCAGGTAAGGACAGGTGCCAACCAACAGCGGAGAACGTGGGACGCTGTCCCCACCCACCCTGCCCTCCAGCCGGGCCTCCCGTTGAATGCTTCTCAGAGGGAAGAGCTTGGCCGGCTCGGAGCCGTGCTCAGGGCAGGCGTCACCGTTCACAGCCCCTGAAGGCGGGGCCGCTCGGCTGTCAGGCCAGGCTCCAGTCCTCGTCACCACAGACTGGGCACGTGTGCCCTCTTGCAAGTGGCAGAGCCCGGGCGC
This sequence comes from Phocoena sinus, assembly GCF_008692025.1. Classification (NCBI taxonomy): domain Eukaryota; kingdom Metazoa; phylum Chordata; class Mammalia; order Artiodactyla; family Phocoenidae; genus Phocoena; species Phocoena sinus. The sequence goes on from NC_045772.1 coordinate 544,565, forward strand.
CCGCCCAGAGCGCAGCGTCCCACTGACAGGAGGTCACTGCCCCCAGCCCGACCACAGCTAGCATACATGCCAGCCCGCCCTAGCCTGGACCCTCCCTCGCGCCCCGAAGAACGGCCCCCAGGGCGGGTCTGCCGAGTCTCCCTCCGCTCCAGCTTATGGCCCTCACCCCACGAGGCTTGAGACCAGGAAGCAGCGGGGACCAACGCACCTCTCTGTCTGTCTGTCTGTGCAGGCCCCTCCCAAGGCCTGCCCCACGTTAAGCCCGGCCTTTGAGGTTACTGCTGGTGCCTCGCAGGGGCCGAGGGGGCCAGCTACACATCTGGGCACAGAGACCCCCCAAGTGTCTTCGGTCCCAGCGCACGGAGGTCACCTGGCCTCTTACATACGCAGAGCCCCAGCCATTGCCACCAGCGTGGCAGCCCCGCACCGTCCTGAGGGTTGAGGGGGGCTTGAGGTGGGCCTCAGGGTCACCGGAGTGGGGCCCACAGCTCGTTCCAGGTGGTGTGGTCCAACGGCCACGGCAGCAGGACCTGGGGCTCCACGTGGCAGGCACTGGGGAGTCACGGAGGGCTGGGGGCAGGAGTGACGGGCGGTGAGCTCTGCTCGGCTGTGGTGGCGAGGCCAGGGGCTCCGTGAGGAGGCTGTGCCGTGGGCACACGAGGGACAGGCTTGGCCGAGGATGGGGCTGGGTCAGGAAACGCTGGTACCCACATCCCAAGGCCCCTGACAAGGACACAGGTTTGGGGCCCTAGCGGTGAGTTGGGCTCAGAGAACGTGGAAAAGGCACAGGATCCCCCCTCGTGGTTGAGAAGACAGCATTTTATTCACTTGCTTTTTGTCCTCACAGCCAACTCCAGGCCAAGGAAGGGCAGACGCTCTTCTCTGGGGGAAAAGGACGGCGGGGAGAGGTCCCTGGGACCCCCCCCAGGGCCCTGGTCCAGGCCCCAGGGGAACTGGGAGGGTGCCGCGGCTCTGGGGCACGGAGGGGGCCTGTCCCCTGGCCGTGAGTGCTGCAGGCACAGGGGAGCTGGGTCACCCGTGGATGGAAGCAGGGCCCCCATGGGTCCCCACATCCTCTCACGTCTGCCACGGCCCCCTGGCTGCTGGGAGGGGAGGAGGGATGAGCCCTGGCTCAGGAGAGGCCCAGCTCCAGGGCCTCTCGGGCTCTACACCGGGGTCTCTGTCTTTCCCTGACCTGCAAAGCAGGTCCAACAGCCTAGCAGAGACCGGATGTGTCATGCCGGTGCCTCAGGACACACGTGTGCAGTGACCCTGGCCTGGAAGAGCTGTGGCCACATGTCCTGACTTGAGCTGCATGCAGGGGCCTGGGTGCTGGGCCGGACTCTGGTTGGGGGCGAGGGCGACCGCTGAGCCAAGGGGCCTGGGCACCGGGCGCTCAAACACTGCGGTGCCAGCACGGGTGTCCGACAGGGACCCGCAGACCCAGCCAGCTCGCCCAGGGCACCTTTCCTGAGGATGGCACTGTGTGGACTCCGGACCCGAGCGCCCCTGGCTATGCCCCGAGAGGACACCGGGGCCAGGGCCCTCGCAGCCCCGGGTGCTCCCAGAGACCCCGTCGCGGAGCGCGCGGGGCCGACTGCGCTGCCGTGGAGAACATCGAGCCAGAGCAGCAGCCAGGGCTTGCGAGGCCGCTTCGGGGAAGGAGCCGCGTGTGCGATTCTGAATTCGCTTGCAATCCCGGGGCTGCTCCCGGTCCCCAGGCCAAGCCCAGCCCTCGACAGCGTCCCCTCCCAGCGCGAGCGCCCCCAGTTCCCTTGGAGACCCTGCCTGACTGAGGGTAGAAGAGGCACACCCGTTACAGGCATCTCGGAGATGTCGAGGGTTTGGTCCCAGACGCCCGCGATAAAGCAAGGATCTACAACGAAGCAGGTCACACGAATTCTTTTCTCCCCCAGCGCGTATGAAAGCACTGTTTATACTCCACTGTGGTCTATGTCTACACGCTACGCGTATGTCTAAAACCACGTGCGTACCTTGATTAAAACACTTTATTGCTAAAAAATGCTATCCACCGTCCGAGCCTTCAGCGAGTCGTAATCGTTTCGCAATAGTAATATCAAAGATCACTGCTCACAGGTCACCGTAACAAATGTATTAATAAGGAAAAAGTTTGAAATATTGTGAGAATTACCAAATTATGGCACAGAGACACGAACTGAGCAAATTGCTGTTGGAAAAAATGGCACCAGGAGACCTGCTCGTCGCAGGTTGTCACAAACCTTCAAATCGTGAGAAACGCAGTATCTGCGAAGCACGATGAAACGAGGTCTGCCTGCGTTTGGCTATTTTAGGAAAAAGCAGCTGTTGGTCCCCCCCTTCCCAGGGCCCACATAACATCTGGAGAAGCCGGTAGCCCTTCAACGCCCCGCTCCCCCGCCATCCTCCTCTGTTGGCCGCGCGCCTGGCTGACCCTCCATCCACCACCGAACGGGTCTGCACAGCGCGGGTGTCTGTGGAGCCACCGGGGCCTTCCCGCCACCTGCCACCCTCCAGCCCGGGGATGCGCACAGGCCCCGGCGTCCAGGAAGGTCCCCGCCGGGCCCATCTCCTCACCATGAGCCCAACGGCCAGCATGTGCTTGCTTGCCCACGTGTCACCAACAGGCAGACACGTCGGACCCCCGCCCCCTGCGCCAGGGCACCAGGTGAGGATCTGGGGCGCTGGGTGGGCTGGTGGGGGTGAGCGCCGGGTCCCCTCGAGCTGAGCCGGGCTCCGATGGATGGGACGTGGATCCTTCCAGCAGTGGCAGGACATACTCTGGGCTCGGAACCTGAAGATGGATGGTGACCCCAGTGCTGAGAGGACGGGTCGGGTGTGCTCCTGCCTGGGGGCGGGGGGATGCAGCTGGAGGGGCCTCCAGCGCCCTTGAGGGTCAGAGCTTCTGACCTTGCTTCCTCTTGCCCCCCTTTGGTCCACTGCAGTGGTCCCCTACTGTCCTCAGATCTGGAGAAGGGACCCGGGGACGATTCTGAGCTCTGTGAGGAGCGCCAGGCAGACGGACCCTGATCCAGGAGAGCAGGAGAGGCAGCCGCCACTGCCCCGAACCGCGGTGGGAGCAAGGGGACTCCGCGGCCTCAGTCACTCAGCAGCGGGAGAGCTTGTGAAGCCACCGCCACCCCCCATTTGCTCTGTGACCTGGAACAGGATTACCATGGGGCAAACCTGGGCCCCGCGCGCCAGACGTGCTCCACCGAGTGGATTTTTGGGTCGCGGGGTTGCTGGGCCGCAGGACCGGCACCCGCCTGCCCTGGCTCAGAAGGCCTGCCTCACCCTCGCTAGGGAGGCACCGGGCCCCTCCCGACCAGCATCGGGCCCAGGAGTGTCCCCAGACACACGCAGGTGGGTGTGAAAGGGCAGGCGGCAAGGGAGGCCAAGGGCACCGCCAGGAGCAGAGATGAAGGACACACTCGGGGAGACCCAGCAGCCCAGCCTGGCTGGATGCAGAGGTGCTGAGGCCCCCCCACGTGGGGGGAGCTGGTTCACAGCAGGATATCAAGGTGGGGGCCCTGTCCACAGGAGGTCGCCTGACGGCGACTGAGTCCTCAGCCTGCCCCACCATGTGCATCTGGAGTGGGTAGGATTGTTCCCCCAAAAGATGTTCTAGCCCCAAGCCCTGGTCCCTGTGAATGTGACCTTGTTTGGAAAGAGTCTTTGCAGATGTGATCAAGTTGAGATGAGTCACGCTGGATCAAGGGGGCCCCAATCCAATGACTGGTGTCCTCATAAGAGGAGGGAAATTTGGACAGACACCCAGGAGGAGGTGTGAAAATGCAGGCAGAGATCAGGTGATGCGGCCACAATGAAGCCAAGGAAGGCGCAGGACTGTGGAGCCTCCAGAACTGGAAAGGCAAGGAGGGACTCTCCCTGGGGCTTCGGGAGCATGGCCTGCCCACACCTGGATTTTGGGCTTTGGGCCTCTGCACTGTGAGACGATAAGGCTCTAGCATTTGGAGTCACAAGCTTGTGCTAATGTGTCAAGGCTGCCCCAGGAGACACCTGTGCACAGCCTGACTTCCCCCCCAGGCTCCTGGGGAGCGTGCTGACGCCGGGAGTGCCCCCCCCGGGGTGGGATGAGGCAGTCTGGACAACGTCCACCCTCATGCCACAGGGACCCCTAACGGGTGAGTCCTTTGTGCAAGGAAGCCTGTCCCACGTCCCTCAGGGGAGAGGCGCCCTCCGTGCCACGGGCCGATGGGCCTGCGAAGGGGCCTCCCTGGACATCTGGGCCCTGAGACCGCTTGCCAGCCAGACCCTGCGTGGGGGGCCGTTTCCCGTCTCCAGCCGCCCACCCACCTGCCGCGTGTGGAACCCTTGGGCCCCCGGGAGCCCACTCCTCCTTCCTTGCCTCAACTGGGGTCACCTCTCCTTAGGAGGCCCTCAGGTGCTCCCCAAATGCACTGAATAATCAGGACCACGTCTGTTGACGGCACCTTCAACCTCTCATCCCGTCCACGCTGCCGTGGTCACTGCCCTTGTCCGATTTCTTCTTCTACCTGCATCCAGCCTCACAGGCGCTGGGCCTGCTGCTGAGGCCAGGAGGGTCCACTGCCCACCAATGCCTGCTGCTCCTCCAGGCCCTGCCTGCCCTGGGGAGCCTCTGCCCAAGACCTGCCCAGGCTCCAGTGCCCCCCCCCACACCAGCCGACCAGAATCTGCCCACTTCTCAGGGTCTTCATCCCACCACCTGCCCCAGAACCCTGCCCAGAGGCCGTGCTTTGGTGTCCACTGTCCCATCACCTGTAACTTCCTTTCTTGGTCCCCACCTGGCCACTCCTCCTTCCCTCAGACCCTGCCCACTCCCCCTTCTGGTCGCCCCTCTTCCACACCAGACCCCACATCTCCTTGATGCCTGGAACCGCCGGGTCCGCCAGGTGTGAGCCCACGGAAGGTAAATTCAATACATCGGAAGAGAGGGGTCAGGGAGGCAGCCCCAGCGACCGGCGATACATGCAAGGGTGGGGGAGTGTTGAGGGTCTGCGGGGAGACCCCGGGGCACCGCCCACACGGCCGGCCCCAGTGGGGAGGCCCGCGGTGGCGGCTGGCGCAGCGAGGGTGGCCCGGGAGGGCACGCGCCCCTCCCGCCGCGCGCCTCCGGCCTCACCTGCGAAGTTCTTGGTGAAGACCAGGGTGACCAGCAGGATGGGGACCAGCACGGTGCCGATGGTGACCACGCGATCGAACGGCAGCTCCAGCTTGAGCTGCAGCAGCAGCGCGGCCAGGGCGCCCGCCTTGTCGTCCTGCGCGCCGGGCAGGATCAGCTCGCGCAGCTTCTCGCCGGCCAGCAGCGCCGTCGCCATGTCCGCGGACGGCTCCAGGAGGTGTGCATGGGGGGGCGCGGGGGACCCGGGGCGCGGGGCCCGCGGTGGGGGGCGGGGGGCGCTCCGCCGCCTCCCCCCGGTCAGGGGTCGGGCCGCCCGGGCCGGCGCGGGCTGCGGGGGGCGCAGGGGCCGCCGCCCCGCCTCGGCTGCAGCCCCGGACGCGGCCCCCGGCGCTTCTTTCCGGCGGGGGCGGCGCGGGAACCCCGCCCCGAGCGGCGGGCGGCGGCTGCGGTCCCGCCGCGGGAGGGGGGCTGTTTACCTGCGGCGTCGCGCGGCGTGGCTCCGCCCCCCCCGCCCCCCCCCCCCCCACCCCCGCACGCAGATGCGGCGCCGGTGATGACTTGGCAAAAAATATTTAAATAAAATGAATGAACAATGGTTCTTCCTCTTCCTCAGGGCAGGGAGGAGAGGGAGGCCGAGTGGGGGGGCTCCCCTCGCCCGAGGGTCGGCGGTGGCTGCACGCGGCGGAGATGCGGTGGGGCCGGCCGCGTCCTGGGCTCCCGTCTTCCAGCCCCGCGTCCGGGAGCCGCCCCGCGGAGAGGGGTTCCTCCCTCGTCCGCCTCCCGCACCCGCTCTCTGCTCTCTACCGAAGCCTGGCCGCCACCGTGGGCGCTGAGGCTCCCACCCACCCGGGCTGCTGCGGACGCAGACGGGGGACTGCCGCCCCCCACGCAGGGCAGCCGGCCGGCGGACGCTGCGGGGCGTCTCCTCACGGCCTGTGCACTGCAGCCGTCGCCCCGGTGCCCTCCCTCCCACCCCGCGTCACCTCCACGCGGTCCCGCGGCCTCTCTAGCCCTGCACCTCCTCCCCATCACCCCATCCGTTTGCCTTGGGCAATGGCATTCTCCCGGTCGGCCTGTGCCCACATCTTCCTGACCTTTACCCCCTCCGCTCCGACACCCCCGTGCCCACCTTCAGGCACCACCCCTCTCGCACCCTCCTGGGTTCGGTCTCTGGCGCAGAGCCCAGCTGCCACCTTCATGCAGACTGCCTGCAAGACTCGCTGTATCACCTCTTTTTCTTTCATAAAAGGTCCCCATCCCACTGTAATAGGATCTACACGTGCTCTTTGTAAAATATTTAGTATAGCTGGAGTTTCAACTTCACTCAGTAATTCAATCCGGGGTTTCCCTGGTGGCGCACGTGCTGAGAGTCCGCCTGCCGATGCAGGGGACACGGGTTCGTGCCCCGGTCCAGGATGATCTATTTAGGCTGCGCCGGGTCTTAGTTGCAGCATGCACGCGGAATCCAGTTCCCTCACCAGGAATGGAACCCGGGCTTCCTGCATTGGGAGAGCGGACTCTTAGCCACTGGACCGCCAGGGAAGTCCGGGGGTCGCTGTGCTTTTGAAGACTCACCAGCGTTTCTGAGCGACGCCCACCCGTTCTACCTGTGTACTGCTCACTGAGGGAGTCGGGCTGCTTCCATTCCCAACAACCCGGACACCTCCAGTCAGGGGCTGGCCTCTCCCCTGCAGCAGCACGTTTCCGTGATCCCACATGCTGTTGGAGGTCCCCCACATTCTCCTTTTCCCTTATTTAATGACTTAGGTATTCATGGCCTTTCCTTTTCCGAATACATTTTGGAGGATGGGGAAGGTGGAAGTCTGCGCTGCCTTAGGCTGTTCCATGCATGGACAGGGCGCATCCCTCCGTTTACTTACACCTTCTGTGCCTCCTGTAACAGAATCATTATTTCTCTGTAACGTCTTGTTGGTTCTTCAGGCTACTTCCAAGACACCCTGTAGTAGTTCCGCTGTAAACAGCCGCCACTTTCTGAGGTGTATTTCAGTTGGTTAGTCTGGTTAGGAGAAAAACCGCTGGTCTCCACGTGCTCTCAGAATTGGCAAGTGGCTATGGCAGGTGGCAGAGTTGCCACTGGAGCACAGCGGGTGCGCGGCGGATGCTGGCAGGACGAGCGCACGGGACCCAAAGGACAGAGGGCGCAGCTGGAGCTGGCGGCCCTGCACCCCTACCCCATTACGGCAGCCCCTCTGACGCTGTCCTCATCTCAGAGAGGGGCCTGGGTGGGGAGGTGACACCTGGACAGGGGTTCTGATCTGGCAGAGGCTCCGAGCTCCACCCTCCCTGCCGCTTGGGCAGGGGTGGACAGCAGGGGCTGCTCCGGTCCTCACCCCCGGCCAGCCCAGACTGGGAGGCTACTCTCCCCAAATCCTGTCTCTGGGGCAGGATGGCATTAGGGGAGCAGCCTGCCCTTTCTCGTGCTGATCCATTGACATGTGGCTTTTGACACATGGAAGGGCTTTGGAAGCTTGAGGGACATTACTACAGTAAAACCTTCATTCTCATCTCTATTTAGGTGACGATTTATCAGCTCGCATATCAATGAAGACGAAAAATAGGAAGAAAGCCTAACGCTCGAACCATGTCTTATCACTTGGGCGAACCCCAAGTAATGTTCGCCCTTGAAGACGGGCGGCTCAACTGACGCATTTCCAATTCTACTTTCACGTTCAGTTACGAAAATTTGCAATGTCTGTGCATCATGTTGATTGAGTACGTACCTAACGATTCTGAGAACACAGAGGAAGTTCTTGTTCCCAGGTCTGGCCTCAGGGTCTCACAGATTAGGACAAACGACCCTCTCGATGTACTGCAGGTATTTTGTCTGGGAGCAGCCGAGGGTGCTGGATAGGACAGGCCATGGCACAACACGGCGGAGGGTCATCTCACCCCACACTTGGACAGCAGGTGGGCTGGGAGCTCTGCCCCACCGGCCCCCTCACTCTGGAGACTGGAGCCACCGCCCTGGGGTGCCCAGACACCTGGTGGAGGAAGTGGAGCTGGTGAGCTGGTCCACTCGAGTCCTGTGGCACTTCTGTTGGCCCTTTGTTGGCCAGAGCTCTCAGCTGGCTGGCCCCGCGAGGCTGGGTGGGGAGGCGGGTCACAGCCCACCGTGTGCCCGGGAGAACAGACCCTCTGCGACGCCATAACTTTCAACCCAGCACATTCTGCACTGGGGTGCAGTTCTGCGGGAAGGAGGAATAACATGACGCTTACAGCTGTGAAAGGACAGCTTGCTGGGGTCCTTTTCCAGTGGACGAGGGCGAGCGTCAAATTGCAATGGCATTTTGAATCTGCCGGAGATGCTGAAAAGGCTGCTGGAACTGTTCTACTTTAAAATGGCAACAGTTACAACACGCTGGGCATGAGCAACTTTAAAAGATGAAGAAGCAGCTTGGGTAACTTACAAACGGGCGGGACACACAATTTCCAAGTTTCACTTAGGGGATCTCTGTGCAGCCACACCTGCCCACGGTGCTTTTTTTTTTTTTTTTTTGGCTGTGTGGGGTCTTCGTTGCTGCACGCAGGCTTTCTCTAGTTGCGACGAGCGGGGGCTACTCTTTGTTGCAGTGCGTGGGCTTCTCATTGAGGTGGCTTCTCTTGTTGTGGAGCACGGGCTCTAGGCACGCAGGCTTCAGGAGTCGTGGCACACGGGCTCAGGAGTTGTGGCTCACGGGCTCCAGAGCACAGGCTCTGTAGGTGTGGCACACGGGCTTAGTTGCTCCACGGCTTGTGGTATCTTCCCGGACCAGGGCTCAAACCCATGTCCCCTGCATTGGCAGGCAGATTCTTAACCACTGCGCCACCAGGCAAGTCCCCTGTGGCGCCTCTTACCTCTGCTTCACGAGGTGTCCATGCTGGTCTAGGTGGCTCGGCCTCCCACAGACTGACCCTTGGAGGGCAGGCACCATGCGCTTCTGCCCACAGGCAGCAGACGTCCCTGCTTGGGCACCGGCCCCCATCCCCATCCAAAGGTCACATGGGGGCTCCTGCCTGTTCTGGCCCAGCCAGGCTGCGCAGTGCCCTCCTGCCCTTGGCACACAGGTGTGCCCCGAGTACTGCCGCCCCAGAGACACCTCTGGGTCCCTGCTGAGGTGTCCCCGGCCCGCCCAGCCCCTTACTGCCTGCAGCCCCTGCCGCTCCTGCCCTGGCACGTGGGGGTGACCAAATCCCGCTACCCGCCACGGAGGATGGAGGGTGGGACCCAGCCACGTGTGCTCAGCCAACACTGGTTCTCCCCCCACCCCCGGAATTTCTAGGTCTCCACTGTCACCGGTTGGTGTCAGAGGCCCGGCTCCCAAGACCCTGCTCTGGAGAGGGTGGCACGGCAAAGCAAGGTGTGCTGGACTGGGACTCGGCCACGGAGAAGACCAAGGGGGGCAGAGCCAGGTGGCAAGTGGGCAGGAGGTGCAGACCAAGGGGGTTCAGTGGGACTGACTTCCACTCAGACTCTGCCAGGTGGGGCTCGAGGCTGCTCAGAGTGACCTGGCAACCGTCCTGGCAGCCCATGCATGCGGTCAAGGCCAAAACCTTCTCATGTCCTGACGAGCTACTGGCTCTGTTTCTGAACCCAGACATTCCCCCACCAACTGACCCACAGCAGCCATTTGTGGTGTGTCCGCAGTTAGGAGAGCCCAACCCCAGGCCCGGGGGCCCCTGTGGGCTCCGGGCTGAGCCACTGGAGCCTCAACTTCCCCACCTGTGAGCCAAGAGACGGCATTTCCAGTGCTCACAGCTGCCGACAAAGGGACAAGGCCCTGAGGAGCAGGGGCGGGGGCAGCCCGTCACGGGGGGTGCTAGGGTCCTGGGATGGCCTTGGGAACCCTGGTGCAGACACTGTCTGCCCTGTCCCTCCCGCCACGCCCTCCACCTCTGCAGCACCCACGGGAAGGTCTCTGTGGCCCTGCCTGTGGCCTCCAAAGGCTCGGATACAGGCCCCGCCCAGCTGCATCAGGATGCAGGGCGGGGAGGATGCTGACCCCCACCCCTGCCCTGCCGGCCCAGCCCTGGGCAAAGAGCCCCGGAGCCCCCAGGCTTCACACAGCTGGCGTGTGAACTGAACGTGGCTCAAGGGCCTGGAGGCCATGTGAAAGCCTGACCGCCAACCCCAATATTGGATGCGGAGGCCACACAAGTGTCCCACTCAAGCATTTATTTCGGTGACAGCTGCAGAGACTGCCCAGGGGTGGGCACAGGCTGCGTGCAGAGCTGACAGCAGCGAGAGCAGACGTCAGACCAGGGGCCCCAGGCCCGTGGCCACGGCTGGAAACTAGGCAGGCTGCAGCCCAGATGGCGTCCCTCGGGGTGTGGAATGTGGCCTCCGGCCACTGCTTCTCAGCAGGGGCTCTGCTGGGCAGAGAGGGGCAGCCGCACACCCGGCCATGGCAGCAGACTTGGAAATGCGGGGTCCAGTGAGTGGGGTCCCCATGACAGCTCAGGCTCACACTCAGGGACCACCGCGGCGGGGGGGGGCTGGCGGCCCCCTCTTCCCGGGGTGGTCTTACGAGGGGCACTGAAGTTTGCTCATTAAGCTGTGAAAGGAAGGAAGCGCTGACCCCAAATGTCATCCCAGGACCGGGTGGAGGGTGGCTGCAGCCCAGAGGCAGGACCCGCAGGGGCAGGAGACGGGCAGCGCTCACTCCTGCAGGGGCTGCAGCTCGGGCGGCAGGTTGCATCCCGTGTAAACCCCATTCGTGATGCTGTACTCCAGCAAAGCCCCAAAACACGGATCCTGATGACACACAAAGGGGCGGGGCTCGTACCTGACAGCCATCCCGCTGCCCCCCTGGGCCCCTCTCCCTGAGCCCTGGGCCCCAGCTCACCCTGACAAGAACATGAGGATTTCCCACCACAATCAGCAAGGCTTTGGGTCTGGTGATTGCCACATTAAATCTTTTTGAGTCGGCCAAGAATCCCAAAAAATATCTATCATCTTCAAATATGTCTTCATTTGATCGCACCTAAGAAACCCAGAGATGGATAAAAATAGTGTTTAAAATTTTTCGGTGTGGAAAGAAACTCAATATATAAAAAGCATTTAAAAACGTTCAACGTCAGTATGACTCCATCTGTGGTCACAGAAGAGAAAGGCAGTGGGTGAGGAGCAGGCCTCCCGGCGTTCTGCCTACAGCCAAGGGGGCACTCCACACGCCAAGGGGTGACCTCCGGGGCGGGGCTTGAGGCAACGCTGCTTTTCCTCCTACCTGAACTCCCCAACCTGCCAGCAGTTAACACGCACTGTCCATAAAGGGAATTTTAAAGAGAAGAACAGACTTCCGAGAGCCGAGCCAACCTTCCCGGCCCGCAGGCTCCTTGCCAATCCCGCCCCTTCAACATCCCAGCCCTCCTTCTCCAACATTTAACTACTTCTTCCTGGGTTTCTGTACTTCGTTTTTTTTTTAAGAAGAACGCCCTACAGTTAACTGCTCAAGATGATGGTGCAAGGCCCCTCCTGCCCCCGGGAGGCCCCGCACAGCAGCCAGCCTGGCGCAGGCCCCTGGGACGGGGGTACCTACAGTTGACATGATGATAACCAGATACTCTTGCCCTTGAAACTCCTCCACGGATCCAACCTTTATATCCATCAGATCAACATTTTGCAAAAGAATTCTGATTTTCTCCACCTTTGAAGGAGATGAGATCAAAGATAAAATTTCACAAATCTGACCATTTCTTTACATATTACAGCATAAGCTGAACGTTAACCACTGAGCCCCATGGCCTTTCAACCCCTGACCTCGGCTCATCAACTCTAAGCCGCTCACGGCACAAACGCCGATCTCAGGTGGGGTGTACGGGGCCGGGCAGCACCTCCCAGGAGCAGGGCTTTGCGTCAAGAGGCGAGGACTCCCTGTGCTGAGAGTGGGGGTGGGTCCAGAGCGCCTCCTGGGGTTGGCGGGGAGAGAGCGCCATCCAGAGGATCCCACCCCCGGGGCCTGAGTGGTTATGACAGGAACCAGGCTGTGTGGCCAAAACAGGAAAGCCAGGAGGAAGAGGACGAGGGGGACGGTCCTGAAGGGGGGGGCAGCTGATGAGCTGAGCAAGACTGGGGGTGTGTGAAGGTCTCCAGAGGTGCTAGTAAAGGAGAAGCAACTTGAAATGGTGAGAAGGACAAAAGCTCAGCTCCCGCCAGCACAAGGGGCTGGAGGGTGCGGGCCAGAGGTGGCTCCCTCAGCACCCAGGGGACGGGCCTTCTCACACGCAGTGACCGCATGCGCGCCGAGGTGAGATCACCACGTGTCCCCAGCCCCCGCCCCCCACCCCGTTTGGGGCACAGGCACAGCGGCTGTACAGATGCAGAGAGAGCCGTGTCCACCTTCATTCCTCAGACCCCACAGACAGGAAGGCGCAGAGGAGCTGGCTGGGGCAGACCCACACCTGCTTCCGGTAAGGCGTGATCACGCCGATGTCGCCAGCGGACACCTGGCTGGAGGTGCTTCTGGCCAGCAGGCAGCAGTAGCGCATGACCTGGACGGCCTCGGCAGGGTTGAACCACGATGGGCTTCGCCCCTCTCGAGCTTCCTCGCCCTGAGTTAGCAGGAAGACAAGAGAATGGCACGTCCATCACAAAAACGTCATTTTCTCGACAGGAGCTTGTGAAGGGTCTATGAACTAGGGAGAAGTCAGGGTGGGGACTCAGCAGAGACAGACGAGCACTGCTCTCGTGCAGACTTGTGGTCCAGCAGGACAGACGGATGCTCAGCAGTAAGGACTCGCTCTGGATGCACAGATGCCAGGGGAGGAGGGTTGGCTGGGCGTGTCTCTGAACTGGGACCCCACCCCCTGCCAAAATGCCCGTGCGTCCTGGCAAGAGCAGACCTCGTGGCCTGGGGGAGGCGGCCGGCCGGCTGATACCTACGTGGCCACAAGTTTTTAAAAGCAGAATTTACAGGCCCTTGTTCTTGATCAGAGCCTAGTACACTCAGAAGTAAAATATAGGTCACCCAAACATCCATAACCATGTGGAAACACACTTCTTTAGAACTCCTGGGTCAAAAGGGAAAATAAAGTCTCAAGCGCCTCGAAAGACACGAAGACGCGCGTGGAAGGGCAGAGCTGGGGGGCGTGGCCACCCGAGCCCCTGCGAGGAGCACAGGGGCCACGAGCCCGCCTCGTGGGAACTACAACAAGCGAAGGAAAGGTGAGCAAGTCAGCGAGGGGAGGAGCAGAGATAAAGCTGAGACGAATGAAGCAGAAAACAGGTGAGAATAAAGTCCAAAGCTGGTTTTCCAATTAGATCAAAGGCTGCTGCCTCTCCTGTAACAGGCCAGACGGTCAGAATCTGAGGCTTGGGTGCAGCCACGCTGCCCACTCAGCCCTGCCGTCTGGGCGCAGGTTCCCGGCTCCCGGCCGCACTTCCTTTAGGACAAGACCCCAGTTACCTTGGGCCCAGCCCCACTTGGGCACTCCGGGGGCGCAGTTGCCCCCTCGACTGGGCCCCTCTGTGAGATGCCCTGGGCTGGGGACAGAGCAGTGAGGCAGACGGGGGTCTTTCTGGAGCTCTGGGGGAGGGGCTGACGAGGGGAGCATACAGGTGACACCTGGAAGTCTCATTCCAGGGATGGAGTGCCCTGTGGGGGTGCGAGGGCCCTGGCAGTGCTGCAGCCTCGAAACAACGGACGACAATGCCCTTTGCTCCAACGGTGGGAGTGGACCCCGCTGTTCCCTGCAACCCAGCCCCAGAGGCCTCACCCTCATTTTCTTCTGGGGGCCCAGAATGGAGCCAGTACACAGTCAGGCCCCAAGAAATACCCACTAAATAAGGTAACCTTTCTGGACTCTGTCCTTTTCACAGCGAGCACCTCCGTCTCCACAGCTCCATGGTAGGTTATCCAGTGGACCTGGAGTCTCCATTTCCTTCTACACAATGCTTTTGCACATTTACCACTCCCTTCTACACCCAGTTTTTGTCGCGAATGAGCCTATTGTGACCCTTATGTAGTTTGCAGGAAACACATGGGTTGCTGTGGGCAGAGCTGACCTCTCCTCAAGGCCAGTCCCTCCACTGGGAGCGTGGGTGCTCTCGGGTGGACCTCCCCTTCTTGGCTGACTGCTCTGCTGCCCCCACCGCGTCTGCTTTGCTGCCCCTGAAACCTGGGGAAGCCTTCGAGCAGAGGCTGGCGGAGCGGCATTCCTGGAGGGGCCTCGTGCCAAGCGACCACGCTGGTCTCCCCACAGGGCCCCCTCTTCCTCCAACTCGCCCCCATCCAGAGGATGGGCACCCCAAGCCACACCTGGACACACGAGCCCACCGCTGACACAGCGGGTCAAGCTAAACGTCGAGGGGCCGAGTGCTGTCCCCGGGAAGGCAGGCTGCTGAGAGGACGGGCAGACACCACTCCAGCCCCAATTCTGCAGGAGAGTTTGGCGAGGGAGGGGCTCACGCCAAACCTGACTTCGGCTTCTAACCACCAACCTCCCAGTACAAACTCCCTGGTTTTAGTGAGCGCTACCGGGCGTCTAACACCTCCCTCTGGGGACCCCCCACCCAGTGAGGCCCTGGGGGAGGGCAGGCTCTGTCCCCAGGATTGGTCCTCCCCCTCGACACCATCGAATCACAGGGGGAAGGGGTGGGGCGGTGGCAGGAGCTTCCCCAGGTCTGCTCACCTCCCAGCCCCCGATCGACCCGTCAACTCCCTCAGGATGCCCCCCTTGGGCCATCCCCCCTCCGGGGCCTTCTGTGCAGCCACCCGAGTGCCGAGGGGCTGGTCCTGTGGGGGCAGAGCCCCTTCCTCACTGGCTTTTCTGCCCCGGGACCAGCAGGGAGCAAGCCCACCACAAGCTCTCAGGAAATGCCGGGTTAATGATGCTGGGTTAACGACCAGATTCAACATGGTAACCAGGAGACGTGTAACCGTAGGTAGCACTGAGGGGTCGCCCTCCTGCCGAGCCCGGCCCACACTCACCCTCACTCCGTGGAAGATGAGGGGGAAGCCCTTCCTGGGTAACTTCTCCCAGCCCAGCAAGGAGGTCACCACCCTGGGGTCTGCGCAGACTTCCAGCTCTTGGTGGTAGAACAGTCTGGATGGTAGGGCCAGCAGAGCTGAGTGGGACCTGTAGTTCTTCACGAGCTTCGTCACCTGCAGGTAGGAAGCAGGGGCAGGTCCAGGGCCAAAGCTAGCACGCGCACCCGACGTGCCTCCAGGGGAAAGGTGCGTGGTCACCTCAAATCACACCCGGGCGGCCCTGCCTGTGACGCCCGCCCCCGTCACCTCCACTGGACTTGGAAGCGCTCTTGGCACCTCCACCTCGGACGACTGGGCTCTGACAGAAAAGAACAGGAGAGAAAGTGTCCCTGTGTGGGGCTGCAGGCTGTCTGCAAGCTGCACCCTGATTCCCTGTGTCGCGATCCCGGCCGTTAGAGCAGCCCGGGGAGCCTGGTCCTGGCTTGGCTGCGGTGGGAGCCGGGCCCTGGGCCCCGAGGTAGGATGGCTACCCACAGCCAGCTCCCCGAGGCGCCGGGGGACGAAGCACCAAGACGGGGAGCAAGGACAGCTTTGTTTCCTGCCTCCAACTGGCCAGGAAGTTCACCCTAGTCTTTCCTTTTTCCTGGGGTGAGAAGGCCAGAGGCCCAGGACTCTCCTGTTGACAAACTTCAACTCAGTCACCAAGACAGGTCCAGCCTCTGAGACACTAAAGCCCAAACCTGACTCAGCAGCACGGCTTCTCCCTGGGCCGCGCCGGGCCCCGCGGTGCTGGCCTGGACACCTGCCTGCCGCCCCATCCGCCCTGTGCCCACGTGCCCTCTCTGTTCTCCAGGGGGAAAGGGCCCGGGGCTGACAATCTGGAACATGGAATAGGCCCCAGGCAGTTGCCCTGACCATCTGCCCACGATCACCGTACCTGGCTTGCTGTTCAAAGTCTAGAGGGGAACCTCTCCTTGTCTCTATACTGGGGGAGCCCAGAGGATAATGTTATTGGCTCACCTCAACAGGGGACCCCATGGACACAAAGCTCCCGAGCTCCAGGGTGCTGGGGGCTCCTGAAATGCAGACCCTGAGGCCCATCCCTCTGTGTCATCAGAGGTCGGCTGAGAAACCAGGGACTGGCACTTCCACCAGTACCTCGGGAGACCGCAGACACGCTGCCTTCTCTTCCAGGTAAACTTCCAGAGCTCCCTCTCGTTTCCCACAGTGACACAGACTGAAGCTCTCTTACTGAGGGGCTGGCGCTGCCTGCAAGGGCCGGCCCCCCAGGGAGCCCCTCAGCAAGCCCTGGAAGCAGTTCCTGAGTTCCTGGGACCGTGGAGTTGGTGAAAGTGCCTCAGGTGCACTTTGGGGGTGGTGGCAGAAGGAGGGTGGGCTGCTTGGGCCCTGCCCCTGGGTGTGGCTCAGGGGACACAGGGTGGTGAGCTCCCCCGTGGGCCCCTCTGCTCGAGTCCCACCAAGAAGCACGTGGGGTCCAAGCTCACCAACAAGGGGTTGTAGGCACCACAGGCTCCAAAAGCATCTTCGTCTCGCAGATATGCTGGTCGGGACATCAGTCTCTCCAGCATAGAGATGTGCAGCCCATAGGCCGTGGCAAGTCTGGACTTGATGACCGGTCCGAGCTGCATGGGGTCTCCGGCCAGGATGATCTGTGACACGAACGGGATGGCTCTCGGCATCTGTCTCACGAGCGAGTCCCCTGGTGTGTGGCGCGCAGGGGCCAAGGTTGGGGCGACTACAGCGCGTGAGCCTCACCTGGCCGCTGACGTCTGAGACCAGCCCCAGGGGGATGAGGCACTCGGGCTCACTCGCCTGGCCCGCTTCGTCCACAAACACGTGCGTGAAGTGTCCGACTCTAGAGAAGGCACATTCCCGGGGTCACTCTTGTCCATGTGTCCTGCCCAGCAAGGCCTCGCCTCGCTGCTGGGGCGCCTGCCCCCCTGCTCCAGCCCCCACCCCCGGGTACCTCCCGACTCTCCGCGAACACGCCACCTCCTCCCCGCCTCTGCCCGGGAAGCCCCGAGAGCCCACCTCAACCCTATCTGGTAGAAGAGCCCCGCGCTGCTGCACGTGGTGACGACCACCCTGAAGCGAGAGGCCTTCCAGATGTCCTCCCCATCTCTGCAGTACGGCCTGATGGTCTCTGTGATGCTCTGTGAGGGGCAGGCCACCTGCCAGGTTACTGAGCATTTCTTTCAACTGGACGTAATCACAGAGCTGAATGGAATTCTAAATGGTAACCTCATCCTGCAGCCACTTCTTAGTTGTGACTCAGTACTGACTTAAGATTGTTTTTGATATCAAAATGTCTTATGTTTTCCTATCAATTTAGTCCATGTTTTACAGACTCTAGAACCACGAATATAACAGTGAATCCTGCAGCTCCTTCCCCAAAACAACCACATACATTTTCTAGATTCAATCTCTTTTGTTAACCAAACTGGGAGCTTTTATAGTAAACCAACAGAACCAAAAAGCAACTGTACCTTTGGGGAAAAATAAGAGAGTAGCATCAGCGTTTAACATAGCTGGGAACGCCCAGGACGTCACTAAACCTTCAGGAAGGAAACAGTCCTCGTGCTCTGCTGTGGTGCTGGGACAAGGTCGGGGGAGGACGCTCACCTCCTTGAACCTGCAGGTGGCGTTCACACGGACCATGGTGCCCAGCCGCAGTGCCTGGCTCTCGTGCAGCCGCAGGCACACAAGGTCGGCCGCGCTGTTGGAGGGTGCGCACACCAGGATCCGACTGTCCGGCAGAGCGTGGAAGACCTTCCCCAGGACACACGGGAGGCAAAAGGGGACGGGTCAGCGGCCAGTGCCAAGCCCACCCGTGAGGGCTCCTGACGTGGACTTGCTGCATGGGCCCACGTCACCCCTCACGCGTCTGAGCCTGGCCCTGCCACTGTGTGCAGGTGGTGCAGTCCCCGTCTCCCAGACCCTAAACTTCCCGGGCCTGGGTACCCACGGGCGACCCGAGTCCCCAGCGACGCAGGACACTGAACACAAACAATGTCCACAGCTCAATTTAAATCTCGATGGAGGCGCCAGACACTTGTGCAGTTTCTATTCTGAAGTGGAGCAATTCCTGTCTAAACCTAGGAAATGAGCTCTTAAAGTCCTATAGCCACATAACAAACTTTGCTAAATATGAAACAACTGGGATTTTTCAAACTCTTTCCAACGTTCTGATCTATGGTTTAAACCGATGCTTCCGGATGACAGGAGCACACAGCTCTGTTTACGGCGACCCCGTCCCCACCCACCATTACCTGTAAAACAGCCTCTATGATGGTCACCGTCTTCCCAGTCCCAGGAGGCCCGAAGAGCACGTAGGGGATCGGGCGGCAGTCTCCACTCAGAATCCTCCTCACCGCCAACTTCTGGTTTTCGTTCAGCAGGGGGTTGAAAAACTCCTCTCTCGCTTTCGGGGCTCCGCTGACTGCATCCAAAGGGAGAGACAGGGTCGGCGGAGGTCGCGGCCGGTCCCCTCACGACCCGTCCCAGCGTCACTCGCTTCGGGACAGTCGGCTGAGAGCAAAAGCACAGGCCACTCCGCCCGCTCCCCGCGTCACCTGTGCAGTGTCACCAAGGTGTTAAGAGTGGTTGTTAACAGGTGGACAAGAGCAGCCCACCATCAGGAGGGTCAGAACACTGCCCGAGATCCCCCCACCAAGTCCTGCAGGAGCTGGCTTGGTCCCCAGACTCACCCAGCCTGCCTGTCTCTGTGGCGAAGGCCCACGGCCCTGGTGTGTCCTGGGCACCCGCTCGCTGCTCCTCTGGGGTGTGCTTAGTTGGGTCCTTCAAGGTTTTCCTATTCTAGAAAAATCATGCAGAAAAATGGCTTAAAAAGAAAGCTTTGGGACTTCCCTGGTGGCACAGTGGTTAAGAATCCGCCTGCCAATGCAGGGGACACAGGTTCAATCCCTGGTCCGGGAAGATCCCACATGCTGCAGAGCAGCTAAGCCCGTGCGCCACAACTACTGAGCCTGTGCTCTAGAACCCGTGTGCCACAACTACTGAGCCCGCGTGACACAACTACTGAAGCCCGTGCACCTAGAACCCGTGCTCCACAACAAGAGAAGCCACTGCAATGAGAAGCCCGCACACTGCAAGGAAGAGCAGCCCCCGCTCGCTGCAACTAGAGGAAGCCCGTGTGCAGCAACGAAGACCCAGCACAGCCATAAAAATAAAAAATAAATAAAGCAATACCTTGGAGGTGGGCTGTCCGTGGTTTTTGATGTCTTGTGCGTGTTTCCAATCCCATGTCACTTGGGGAGACTGTAAAATGATTTCTTCTGGAAACAACACTTTTAGAACAAGAAAAAGCGAGAAGGTAGACATTACTGAAAAGCTTAAGAAAGATGAATAGAGGCAGCTCGTCCTGAAGAAATTCATGTCTGTGTATTCCTCTCCTCTCTGGCCCTGTGCACTGCTTCTCACCTACAGCATAGTGCCAGCACCGCATATTCTTGACAACAAAGCCATTTACTTGTCTATTTGTAAGTACAAAAATGAGTTACATTTAGGGGGGAAAGCAGAGTGCAATCATTTTATTTTTAATAACTTAAGCATGCTATTTCTACGTAGCTGAAATTTTAAGAAAACACTGAACGTCCCCAATAGAAAGGAAAACACTGGGTATCACATAGTTTTACTTCTAATGTATGAATGAAGAGACTGTGGTTT
The DNA here is from genome assembly GCF_008692025.1 of Phocoena sinus. Lineage (NCBI taxonomy): Eukaryota > Metazoa > Chordata > Mammalia > Artiodactyla > Phocoenidae > Phocoena > Phocoena sinus. The sequence continues at coordinate 564,320 of NC_045772.1, forward strand.
AGACAAAATTTTACGTGATGCTTCTAAAAATACTCTGGGAAGATGTAACACCGTCATTCCACAAAAGTTAATACCTTTTACGCCCAAGTGGACAACTTGTTCAAGTGCAAAGTGACACCGTCTGCTGGTGGTCCTGTGGGAGAGAGTGATGTGGGTCAGCACCCTGGGACCCTTAAGAAACACTCACATGAGACCAGGCTGGAGGAACCAGCAGGAGTTTTACGAGAAAACTCTCAACACCTGTCAGGACAGCAGGGATACCTTCCTTTCTGGGAATATTCCTGTTTTAATGTATAAAATGGACAAGTAGAAAAAAGAGGAAATACAGCCTGTGAAGTGTCAGAGCTGCATCAATAGGAAAATAACTTTGATGGTAAAGATTCACTCCTGTGAAATTTACTCAGAACCACAGTAAAAAAATAAACTGAAGCATGTTAAAAATGCTAAGTATTGGGGCTTCCCTTGTGGTGCAGTGGTTAAGAATCCGCCTGCCAATGCAGGGGACATGGGTTTGAGCCCTGGTCCGGGGAGATCCCACATGCTGCAGAGCAACTAAGCCCACGAGCCACAACTACTGAAGCCCACGCGCCTAGAGCCCACGCTCTGCAACAAGAGAAGCCACCGCAATGAGAAGCTCGCGCACTGCAACGAAGCGTAGGCCCCACTCGCCGCAACTAGAGAAAGCCCGTGCGTAGCAACAAAGACCCAACGCAGCCAAAACTAAATAAATTAAATAAATTAAAAAATTATTAGACAAGCAAAACAGCAGGAAAATAAGAAGCATCCTCATGGGAAAAGTTAAAAGAAACAGACCCAGAAATGAACTAGACACTCAATTAGCATACAAGAAGTTCAAAACAGTTGTTATAAATACATTTAAGATTTAAAGATGGACATAATGGTTGAGCAGACGGGGAATCTCTATAGAAAAGACCCAACACAGCCAAAAATAAGATTAAAAAAAAATTTTAAGTTTATTAGAGCAAAAATTGATTCGAGTCAGGCAGTAAAGCATCCCATTAGCAGACAGAAGAGCTCTGAGGAGATGTTCAAAATGAAAGACGTCTATAGGTAGAAGGGACCAGGGACAGGAGTGATTTAGGCCAAAAGGCGGGTTGGGGCAAAGGTCACTGTCCTTGAGGGGAAGGCAGGGGTCATTCAGGGAGACGACCCCCCAGCGCTAATCAGGGGGTTCCTGGCTGACTGGTTCACAATTCCATTTCTGGGACAGCCAAGACTGCAATTCAGTAAAACCTCAGTTTGGTGACGTGGGGCTTAGTATAAGCGACTCCACTGTGGGCCTGTTCTCCATTTTTTTTTTTTTTTTTTTGGCTTTGCCGCACGTCAAACGGGATTTTAGTTCCCTGATCGGGGATAGAACCCCTGTGCCCACTACAGTGGAAGCGTGGAGTCTTAACCACTGGACCGCCAGGTAAGTCCCTGTTCTCTTGTATTTTAACACAACAAAAAGAACAAAAAATGGAAAATAAAATTCCACCTTCAATGGAACAAGATGACCAAAGCTCCAAAGCACAAAAGAAGAGAATGCTCGGAAAGGAGCATCTGGCCTCGAACAAGCAAAGGCACGAGAGCTGGTTCAAGCCACCTCAGAACTCCGGCCACAGGTGGATTTCCGGATTTCCGGAAAATGCAGGTCACCGTCAGGACCCGCTCCCACAGCGCAGCGTTCTGTGGGCGTGTACGGGAGCCTCACCTGCAGGGCCCCAGGCTCCTGGCAGCCCCATCACCCCTGGGATACAATAAACTCCTCTCAAGAGGAGCAGCAACGAGAAAAGATCCTCCTAGGACTTAGCAAGGCTGTGACTCCAAGAAAGAAAAGACAACTTAAAGCAGATGAATTAAAGAGGAAGAAACCTTCCAGTGGGAAGTCACCATAACAAAGACTCTAAAACGCCTGAGGCAACCAGATGTCCCGCCAACTTGCAGCCCAGCACCTTACCCCTAAGAGCGTGAAACAGCGTGAAAACAGGAGCCAAACGTTCCCAGGAAACCCTTGGAGCACATTACGGGAGGAAGTCACCACACAGAACACCACGTTTTTCATCTTAGGCCTATAAGAAAGGTTCGACAGAAAGTTATCCAGTCGAAATATCCATCTCCTGAATAGGCTGAACAAAAAATTATTATCTCAAGAAATGCCAAAAAGGAAATGAATGTAATAGCTCAGAATAGAAACTGACCCTTAAAATTCCTTAACACAATTAATCGGAAGGACAGCAAGACACTAGATGGTAAAATACCAGCAGTATTTACTAAAACAAAAAACAAGACAAAGACACGGAGATGCAAGCCACGAGAGAAAAGTAAAGCAGCTGGGTGGGAGCTAACACGACAGACAAGGATTCCAAAGGAGGACAAAGAACAGAAAGAAAAGAGGACTTAAAGGAAACTCTCCTAGACCCCATACGGCAAAGATGACAATTCTCCCTGTTTTTACCATCATGGTACAAAGATGTAAGAATGTTTATTGCTTCACTGTCTGTGACAGGAAGAAGCTTAGAGCCTAAAGGTCCAGCAGGGATAATAAAGACCAGAGCAAAACCCAACGGACTGGGAGTACCCTGGTGGCCCAGTGGTTAGGACATGGGCTTTCACTGCCGTAGACCCGGGTTCGATCCCTGGTTGGGGAACTAAGACCCCACCAGCCACGCAGTGCAGCCAAAAAAACCCCCCAAAAACCCGACAGACTAGAGACAGAAACACACGAGAGAATACTGATGAGGCTGGAAGTCCATCCTTCAATGAGATCAGTAAAGCCGACAAAGCTCTAGCCAAACTGACAGGAAAAGAAAGGGCAGACGTGTTGCCAGTCCTGGGAACGAGAGTGGTAACGTCAGCAAAGACTCTACAAACACTAAACGAACAATAAGGAAATATCATGAGCAATTTCACACAAATACATTAGATAACGCAGATGAAACGCACAAATCCGTAAAGACACACACACTACCAGAGTCCACGTGGCAAGAAACTAAGGTTCTTAATCTCCTAAAGAAACTGAATTTGTAGTCAGGAAGCTTCCCACAGAGAAAACTTCAGATCTAGAAGGTTTTGCTGGTAAATTCTACCAAGCATTTAAGGAAGAACTGATGAAAGTCATATTTTAAGGCAAGACAAGAAAAATTTTTCTTTTTTTTTTTTTTTTTTTTGCGGTAGGCGGCCCTCTCACTCTTGTGGCCTCTCCCGTTGTGGAGCACAGGCTCTGGACGCGCAGGCCCAGCGGCCATGGCTCACGGGCCCAGCCGCTCCGCGGCACGTGGGATCCTCCCAGACCGGGACACGAACCCGTGTCCCCTGCATCGGCAGGCAGACTCTCAACAACTGCGCCACCAGGGAAGCCCGAGACAAGAAAAATTTAAACACAAACTTGTTCTCTGCCCTTTGGCTTCCTCCCTCCCCACTAGTGTGTACCTGCATCTGCGTTACGTGTTAACCTGACCTCCCCCATGGCAGAAATACCTGCTCAACCAAAGACTGATTTTTCTCCTTCTGGAGCCAGCCATGTAACTCCTTAGAAGATAACATTCCTTTCTCAGTCCTGTGAGGGGTCACGGTAACCCACCACTCACCTTGTACACGTGCAGACATCTTTGGTGGACTTTACGGACAAGGCCAATGTGTCGTTTCCCTTAAAGACAGTGATTGGTGCAGAACAGACAGGTCAGACGACCTGGGGAGACTCTGGGCTGCAGTGAATGGCAGTTCTCAGCTTAAATACCTATGACCTTATTAGTGTTACCAGCTCTATTACCTGTATTCTTCCTATTCTTCCTAACAACAAGATTATTGCTTCCTGCATTACCAAATGTGTGACTGAGCCCCCGATAAAAATAATGACGACTAGGTGACCTGAAACAATTGACCAAATACATAGTTCCATAAGCTCAATGACTGCAGCAGAGTAACTCTAGATGTGGGAAGAAGCAACCAGAGGGAACCATTTCCTGGACCACAAATGACTAGAGCGACAGGCGGTCCGGAGGCTTTGGGCTATACTGTTAGCAGGGCCTAGTCCAGCACACTGAGGGCCCAGCAATGAAATCCCCATCTGAGCTGGGAGTGAGCATTCCTAGCACCATGGGACAGAACGGTCGCTAAGTGCCTCCCAAACCTCGGCTGAAATTAAGACTGAAAGGGAGGGGGCTGTAACATAAAAAATGTTGTCCACCCTCCAGTTCTCCAAGAATCAAGTCGCTAACCACTGCACAGTACATCCCCAAAGGAATTCAGGGACGATAAGGATGAAGCATTTGTGCTCTGGGAAAACTGGCAGAACTGGTCCCCAGATAGTTAGATATTTTCAGGAGAAAATTTATAAACCCAGTATTCTGCTTCTTCCCATGTTTAGAAAAGCACTAAAACCATTAGCTAAGGCATCTGTTCCGTGTGAATTGCAGTGACCTCCCACCAAGCTGTGTGCTTGGTTGCACGCACCCCTTCAAAATCACACCTATACTGGTCTCCTCCCTACCTCTTGGGAACAGTCCTCAGAGCTTCTGAAAGACTGTCCCCCAGGTTATAATCCTCAGGTTAGCTCAAATAAAATTCTTCATTTGTCTTAGATTGACTACTGATTAATATTTTTGTCAACATAAGTAATACCCATTCTACACAAACTGTCCCAGAAAATGGAAGAGGAGGTGACACCTTCCAACTTACTGTGCGGCCAGTGTTACCTCGTACCAAAATCAGAAAAAGATACTTCAAGAAACTAAAGACCAATATTCCTCATGAACATAGACGAAAAAATTAATACAATTTTAGAAAATCAGATCTAACAATATATAAAAGGAAATTACGGCCAAGCAGCGTTTATTCTAAGAATGCAAAGTTGATTTTACAATCAATGTAACTATCTTAATAGACCAAAGCTGAAAACCCACATGATCATCTCAATAGATATAGAAAAAGCATTTGACAAAATCCCATATCCATTTTTGATTAAATAAATCTCAGCAAACTAGGAGTCTATCTCCTTAACCTGACATGGCCAGATACAAAAACCTGCAGCCCACACAGCACTAGATGGTTCAAGAGTGAACGCTACTGGCCTCAGATCAGGAAAAAGGCAAGGACGCCACTTCCCGCCACTTCCTACTTAACACCATTCTGGAGGCTCTAGCCAGTGCGAGGCGAGAAAAAACAAGATGCATCCAGATGAGAAAGGAAGCAGCAAAACTGTCTTTACTTGAATACATGATTTTACTCTATACACAGAAGATCCTATGTAATCTGTAAAAAGCTACTAGAACTATCAAGTGAGTTTAGCAAGCTGGCAGGATACAAGATTAATATACAAACATCAATTGCATTTAAAGAGTCAGGGACAAATTTGACAAAAGATATACAAAACCTGTACAGTGAAAAGTACAAAGCACTGCCTAAAGAAATGAAAAATTGCCTAACTAGATGGAGAGATATACCATTTCCAAGGGTTAGAAAACTCAATATTAAGCTGTCAATTCTCCGAATACCACTCAGCCATAAAGAGTGAAGTAATGCCACTTACAGTAACATGGATGGACCCAGAGATTATCGTACTAAGTGAAGTCAGACAGACAATGACAAATATTATTTGATATCACTTATATGTGGAACCTAAAAAGTAATACAAATGAATTTATTTACCAAAAACAGAAACAGACTCACAGACATAGAAAACAAACTTATGGTTACCAAAAGGGAGAGGGGAGAAGGATAAATTAGGAGTTTGGGATTAACAAATACATACTACTATATACATAAAACAGACAGCCAACAAGGACCTACTGTATAGCACAGGGAACTATGTCGAGTATCTTCTAATAACCTATAAAGGAGAAGAATCTGAAAAAAATATAAACTGTATATAACAGAATCACCTTGCCGTACACCTGAAACTAAAACAATATTGTAAATCAGCTATACTTCAATTAAAAAAAAAAAGATGTCAATTCTCCCTTAAGTGGACCTAAAGAGTCAATGTCGTCCTGATCAGAATCTCAAGAGGCTTTTTGTAGAAACCGACAGGCGGATTCTAAAATCCACATGGGAATACCGAAGATCTGGAACAGCTACAACTCTGCAAGAGAGGGACACAGTGGAGGCCGTGCCCTCCCAGATTTCAAGACTTATCACAAAGGCACAGTGACCGAGACTCTGTGGTGTAGGCTGCAAGACTGACAGACGCACCAGTGGAGCAGAATGGACAGCTTAGGGATAGATCCACATGCGTAGGCCAATTGGCTTTCTTTTCTTTTCTTTTTTTTTGGTTTTTATAAACCTTTAAGTATTTTAATATATGTATTTTAATTGGAGTATAATTGCTTTACAATGTTGTGTTAGTTTCTCCTGCAGAACAAAGTGAATCAGCTATATGTATACATATATCCCCTCAACTGGTTTTCAAAAAGGTGAAAGGGTCACTCACTGGACAAAGGACAGTCTGTCTTTTCAACAAATGGTGCTGGGACAACTGGACAGCCCCTGCCAAATCAATCCATACCTTGCATCACTTGTAAAAATTAACTTGAAACAGATCACAGCCCTAAATGTAAAACTTAAAGCTGCAAAATTTCTAGAGAAAAATGTAGGAGAAAATCTTTGTGACCTTGAGTTTGGCAGACTTCTTAAATGCGTCACCAAAAGCATGATCCATGAAAGAATAACCGATAAACTGAATGTCATCAAAATTAAGAATTCCTGCTCTTCAAAAGGCACTGCTAAAAATGAAAATACAAGCCACAGTCTGAGAAAATATTTGCAAAAAACATACCTGATAAAGGACTTGTACTGAGAATATGTGAACAACCCTGAAAACTCAACAATAAAGCAAACGATACAGAACCACAGACCTGAGCGGGCACCTTCACGAAGGCCGAGTGCCGGCCAGCGAGCGGAGGAGGCGCTCGGCGTCGGTCATCACAGCAAGGTGAGCCCTCACTGCACACCGAGCCTGAGGAGGAACCACCGAGCACCCCAGGGGCTGTGCACGTGGGGAGCACGGTGGGAACACAAGCAGTGCAGCCACTTGAGGAGAGTCTGGCGGTGTCTCAGGAAGCTCAGTGTACACCTGCTGCCGTGTGCAGCCATGGCACTGCCAGGCGCTTACCCAAGAGAAATCAAAATGCCTGTCCACACGGATGTTTACAGCAGCTTCACTTCTAACAGCCAGATCTGCAAACAACCCAGCGTCCACCCACAGATGCCTGGATTAGTAACCTTGGGTATGTTCTTATAATGGAGCATTACTCAGTCATAGAAAGGAATGAATTCATGCAAAAGCAAGGCTGAATCTCAAAGTAATTAAGCTGAGTGAAAGATGCCAGGCAAAAAGGAGTAGGTCCTCACGTAAATGCTACAAAATGCAAACTAATGTGTGGTGCTTGGGAGCTGGGGCGCGGAGAAGGAAGACAAGGGCAGCAGGAAACCCCTGCGGTGCCAGACCTGCCTGCCGTCTTCACCGTGAAGCCCGTTTCACGGGGCACAAATGCCAGCACCGCCAAGCCGCACGCTTTAAACAGGCATAGATTACTTTACGTTCACTACCTCTCAGTAAGCCTACTTTCTAAAAAAGGAAAAATGCCTGCACGTAGCATAAAGGTGCAGCCGTCCGCCCGTCCAGAGGGCCCGGCCTCTTGGCTCTGTCCCTCCTGCTGCACTGCGGTGCCGCCCAGTCCTTCCGTTTGTCAAAATAAGTGGTAAATACAGATTTTTTAAAGTGTGAAATCGCTTGATTTTGAGTAACTTAATGCAAAACCACCAAAAACTTATGTGGGGTGAGCAAACCCTCTGTGCGGAAGCAGCAGCCACTGGCCCTCGTTCCCGCCTCGCTCCCCACTTGGACGGCTGCAGACAGCATCCCCTCTGAACTCAGATTCCGACATCCTGCCTCGACCTCAACTTCCTGTCTTTCCAACACTCTGGGTCAGGAAACTGCCCGGTGGTCTTCAGCCCCACGGCCCTCTGGCTTCTTCCTAGGCTCACGCCCCACGGCGCATCCGTCCGCCCACCTGCCCGTGTCCTTCCGTCGGGCGGCTCTTGCACCGACTGCAGCAGTGTTTCCTCTGCCCCCGCCCCCGCCCCAGGTCCACATCCTCTTCTTTCTCTGCAAACATCCTCACCTCACGTCCTAGAGCGACAAGGAGCCCTTACAAATTCCCACTCACCATCGGCTCCCATCTCATGTGTGCCCAGCACAATGGAGGACGTGTGCCTTTGCCAAAGACCACAGCCTCGGCCCGGGTCCGGAGCCCGCGACCCCATGCGTCACTCCTGCTGCCTGGTCGCCACACCCACCTCACTGGCTTCACACGAGCGGTGCTGGCTCCTCTCACTGTCAGCAGCAAACCAGGCAAGGCCGCCCGGACCCTGGGCGCCTCCTCCTCACTCATCTCTCTGTCCTGCCTTCTCTGCTTTCCCAGCCAAACACCCTTCTGAAGGGCCAACTCCACGCCTGCACCATCCATTCACCTACAACACCTTCCAACCTGGCTGCAGCCCAAACACTGAAAGAGTTCTTAAACAAAACACAAGAAGCACTAGTATACAAAAACCCTGATAAATCCCACTATCTTAAAACTACCACCTTCTGTTACTCAAAAGATATTTTAAGAAAGTGAAAAGACAAGTAACAAACCCAGAGACGCTGTCTGTAACAGGTGTATCTAAGAATAGTCTAGCATAAAGGATACAGAAAGGACAGCTACAAATAATTTAAAAAATCAAATTATAGTAATAAAAGACATGAGGAAGCATTTCACAGATGAAGGAATTTTACAGCCAATAAACAGGGGGACTCTTGACCTTAGAAGTAGTCAAAGAAACACACATCAAGACCATAGCGAGACACAGCTCACACCTACCAGGCGGGCACACGCCGAGGATTTCACATCAGGTTTCGGGAGGGCATTACAGACCCTGAGCCTGTGGGGCACTTCTGCCACCACGTGTACAGCTGGAACATTAGCATCCCCCAAACCCCGAGCCCACCCCGAAGTGCGCAGCCAAGAAAACCTGGGGGTGGGTGTGCACGAGGAGACAGCGGGTGTCCACAGTAGCCGCCAGAGCGCGGGCAGCGCTGTGCCCACCGGCAGGAGGGCAGACACGTGCCCGGTGGGGCACAAGGAGACTGCGGACACAGCCCGCAGACCTTGTGTCAGCAAACCCACAGCTCCAGACCACAGGCGGCAAGTGCAAAACAGCTGCAACTAACGCAAACACTTGCCCGCTTGTGTGTCTGTGTGCAAACACACCAACTTCTGTTTTAAAAAGTAAAGGAGAGAGAAACACAAAATCCCAGCTAATGGTGGGGGCTTGGTGGAGGAGGGGGAGAGACAGCTGGTGGTGGTGCCCCCGCCTCGTGACACGTGACGAGTGAGGTGGAGGAGGAGCGGCTGGTGGTGACGGCATGTGAGGGACCACGGATTCTCACTAAGATCCAAAAAGGAACCGACATGCAAACGCTTACCAAACAGCTGGTGACAAAGCTGTGACCAGAGGCATGTGACACGGGTGCAGGGAGCCCGCTCACAACCCACGAGCACGCATGCCGCCCCCTAGGTATCAAGGGACCGAGGAAGGTGAGACAGCTGCCCACCCAGAAGGAAGAGGCTCTGGAAGCGTTACCTGTTGTATGTAAATTCCACATCCATAGGTTCAGAGTTATATGCTTGTTCAAACTCTGGATTAAGTTTAAGGGTTACATCTTCTTCATGAATCTAAAAATAAAACAATCATTTCCTTTTTATACTACGTACTTGATTTCTTGGGACAATCTCCTATTCACGCTCAGCAACTCATCATGAAGCATTCAGCCTACAGATCTGAGCTGAAATGAGTACAAGATGATGGGAAAGGACTCAGTCACCACACTGTTCCGCCCCCGCCCCCAGCAGCACACCTGCCGACGCTTCCGCCGGGCGTGCGGGCTCGCGAACACAGGGTGTGCAAGACAGGTCGCCACCTCTGAAGGAGACACATGATCGACCGCAAAGAGCAGGGGGTGCCGGCCATGAGCCCCCCTCCCCCATCAGGACAGGGAAGCAGACATTCAGGGACCCTCCAGCCAAAGCTAGGTCCTGCATAAGAATCCTCAGAGGCGCAGGAAGGAAACCCCACGCTGAGAGGAGCTGAGACAGGACGGAACACTAGGCAGCGGGGCCTCCCAAGAGCTGGGGGCCAGCAAGGGCAGAGGCTGCGACGTGAGGCTCACAGTACCCCCTGCTCCCGGCAGAAGCAAACACAAGCCCCTTAAAAGGAAAGCAAGCCCAGCACAGGGTCCTGGGTTTCCCAGAGTTAAGACAAATGAAAATGAATCTGTAATCACAGACCATCAGGCACACAAGGAAACCACCAGCAGTGAGGACTGACTTGAATTGCTATCAACAGATTGAGGCCCCAAGGACATCATCTACTGATGCTATCATTTACAGAAATTTGAAAAACCATGCAAAAAAAAAACCTGGGAAAACCAAGATAAGCAAGCATAAGATAACATAAAACTACACAACAGGGCAGCTTTCATGAGTCAAATAGCATTTAGAAACAAAAACTCTGCTTATGGAGCTAAACTCGGAGAGAAGGGAACAAGCGACCTGTTTGCTCCCAGCAGACAGGGAGGCCCTCTGCAGAGGTGCGGGTGGGCCAGGGGCAGTGCTGGCTCAGCTCAAGGAACCTTCCATCCCCCCCCCCCCCCGCTCCCCGAAGCACCACGCTCTGCCTGCCCCACCATCCGGGGGCGCTCCTGAGGGCCCCGGTGCCTTCATGGCACCCAGGCCACTGCGCTGGCCACGGGGTTCCGGAGAATCACAGAAAGCAACGGCCAAGACCCGAGACAGGACAGCTTTAGCGGGCACCCATCACTCAGGAGCGGCCAGCTTCACGGACGGTCCCGCGGGAAGGTCGGCAGGGCAGCTTCAGCTCTGGACTCGCCAGCCTGGGAGTCGGGCCAAGGGGGCCTCACCCCTGAGATCGCTGGTCCTGCTTCTTCTGAGGTTTTAGTGCACAGGGCAGTCCTAAGGGCACAACTGGTCTACTCTCTGGAAGCTGAGATGGTCACTTGGCCATTCTGGGCTACTCACACCCTTGCCAACAGCTAGGGGGTCTCACGCTGGGGAGGGTGATGGGCCCTCTAGCTGAGGCTGAGTGGCTCCTGCCCTGCAGTGGAGGGGGCACCCGGCCAGGCCACCTGTCACCAAGGAGAGTGAGCTCCTGCCCCAGGAAATCCCGGCTCTGCTTTCACAGGCGACAAGAGCTGCAGCTGTGGCCATCTTTCTACAAACACCCCGAAAACCCCCTACCCACACCCGCCCCCCCCCGTGCTCTCCCTCCCTTCCCAGACGTGGGCCCTTGTGGCCATGGTCACGGGCCCTGAGCACTACCCGAGCAGCACAGGGACAGGCGCGTCCCGAGACGGGGCCTTGGCCCTGTGCGGGGAGTGCTGAGAGAGGGACGTGGGACTGCGCCCTCGGGGGGTGAGGGCCTTGTCTGCAGAACTGGGTCAGTGCAGGACGTCAGGCAGGAGCAAGACGCTTCTGAAGGGAGAGAGTGACGTGGATGCCTGTGCGGGCAGGGAGGCTTCCGGTGCCCAGGACACACGCCCTCCAGGGCGGCGACTTACTCTGGGTAAACCACAACACGCGAGGCCTAAGAGGCTCGCCTGACCTTCAGGCCTGGTCCAGCGGCCTGGGGCATGGGGACAGCGCATCCTGTCTCGAGGGTGGTGGGAGCATCCGCGTCCAGGCTTCTCTGACTCGGTGGGAGCAACACTACCATGAGGCCAGGCGGGGGCACACTACTGCCGCGGACCAGCCTGCACCCCGACCTTGTTCTCCAGGCGCAGCTCGCCCACCTGAGAGGCCCACTCGACTCAAAACACCACCTCTTCTGCTTCTATCGGCCCCAGCGGGCTCGTGTGATGCTGTGGTCCTGGCTGGCGCCCCGGCAGCCCGTACGGCGAGGTCTGCGGAGTCCGAGTCCCCAGCCTGGAACGGCGGCCCCTGCGATGTGCTCACGGCCTCTTCTCTCGCCTTTCCCAGCCTGGAGCGGCCGCCCCTGTGATGTGCTCACAGCTTCTCGCCTTTGGAGACGCTTTCTGGGCCCTTTCCACTAACAACATCTTTGCTGTCTTTTACGGTGATCAGATGCCACTTCCTCGTCTTCTCGAGGAGATGAACGAGTCTCCACACTGGCTTATTCATGCCCGTCTTCCCCTCGTCCCCGGGGGCACATCGCCTGCTGCCCCAGAGAGGGCCCGGCCCCACCCTCGGGGGAGACTCTGCTGGTCCTCGTACCCCCCAACCCCGGCTCGGGGCTTCGGTGCCCCAGTTCCCACATCAGGCAGCATGCGGGCTCCGTGGGTCCCTCCACGCGGCCCCCGAGCTCTGTCCCTGCGCTGTGCCCGGCAGGGAGCAGGGAGAGTAGCTGGAGAAGCCCTGGCCGCGCTCAGAGCCGCATGGGCACGGGGCCTTAGACCAACACAGCCTTCCCCGTGGAGACACCAGAGCGTTCAATGCGTAGGTGTGTTTTTCCTTCACAGGCTCTCTCTCCTAGAACATGTTCAGAACGCCGAATCTGACTAAATGCACGCCTTATATGTGATGTACTCAACAGGTAAGTGTGTTTCACACGGCTGAAACTGATGTCTTTACACATCACATTTATTTAAATATTCATTTGATCCTCAAATTTTCCAAAATACCATCAACACCAGGGGACCCCCACCCCGAGCTGAGGCAGGAAGTTTACCTCTGCAACCGCTGGGCTAGCCCAACATGAACTAACTGTGGCCTCTCACCTCAGTCACATAGCCGATGTACTCGATGACGTGTCCGCTGTACTCTTGAGTTTTTAAAATCAGTTTATCACCTAGTTAAAAAACATTACCTCGTGTAAAACTACAAAATCAATAAGTTTTTTTTGCTGTACTGTAAAATCAAACACTCTGAAGAAGTGGAGTAAGACAAAAACATTACTGGGATCAACAGCTTAAAATCACGTCAGTGTGAAGAGAGAGAGGCTGGCCAAGTTCTGAGTGAAATTATAACCCAAAGCAAAGAAAATCAGTGTGACTACTGCGTTGCCAGTTAAAAACATTCTTCTTCCTGACTGTGGTTCAATGTTTCTAGTCCATCTAGGAAAACATGACACGTAACAAACCTACCTGTGTAAAGAGAAGGTCTACTTTCAGCTAATCCTGGGACCTCCAGAACCAGCAAGTCCCCGTTTCTTTTCAAGGTGACCCCACTCATACTATACTCTTTCAGTTCTATTTCTGCATGAATCTCCTCAAGCCAGAGCAAAGTTGAAAACTTCTCCTTGTGATTTGACACGTTCAAAAGCTGAAAAAGAAGCCAGCAAGTTAGCGAGTGCTGAGGACCACTCCACACACACCCACATCAGGAAGCCAGCAGCTCTGGGGTGGGTAAGTCCCACGGACAGACGAAACAGCCTTCAAACACTGACGACTGGGCAGCTCAGGGCAGTGGCCCTGAGATGGGGAACCATCTGAGTGAAGCCCCAACCGCCCAGCTCCTATCAGACAGAGCCTCCAAGCTCTGCTCAGAGCGAGCCCGGGGCAGACCTGTGAGCCCTCCACCGTGCAGAGGTCAGCACACGAGCGTGAGAAACCACATCGGATAGGGAGATGCACGTGATGGGAGCAGAACGGGGCTCCTCAGCCTCGGCACTTCTGACACCGGGGTGGACCGGTCTCTGGGGCAGGGCTGTCCCGGGCACTGCACAGTGTTTAGCAGCATCTCTGGCCTCCACCCACTAGATGCTGTTCACACTCTCAGTCGTGACAACCAAAAATGTCTCCTGGGAGGAAAGTTCACCTCTTGAGAACCACTGGGTTGGAGGTAACAAATCCCAGAACTCACACAGGGCTGAGAATGCTGTGGGTCCCACCAGCCCAAATGGAAAGGCTTCGGATAAAGGGGCACTGGGTAGAGTACTCAGAAGAAATCAGCCCTATATTAGAAACAACTCTGGTCCCTCCTAACAAGACTTCTTTTTTTGTGGTACGCGGGCCTCTCACTGCTGTGGCCTCTCCCGTTGCGGAGCACAGGCTCCGGACGCACAGGCCCAGCAGCCACGGCCCACGGGTCCAGCCGCCCCGCGGCACTCGGGACCCTCCTGGACGGGGGCACAAACCCACGTCCCCTGCATAAGCAGGTGGACCCCCAACCACTGTGCCACCAGGGAAGCCCCTAACAAGGCTTTAAAGCCAGGCTTAAAAGTATCTGGCCATTTCCAAGTAACTTAAGTGCATCCCAGAACAAAGTTCAAAAATATTTTCAAGAACAGAAAAATATGAAATACCCAACAAGGTAAAATCCAGAATGTTTAGTGTCCAAACAAAGATGGCCAGGCACGGAACTAAGCACAAGCTACAACCCATAATGAGGAGGAAAACCTATCAACAGAGACAGAACCAAAAATGACACCTGTGATGTAACCAGTATCACAAGAACATTAAAACACTTGTTGTAACTGTACTACATACATTCAAAAAGTTGAGGAAAAAAAAACTGAAGAAAACAAAGGTGAGGAAAGACTAAGCATATTAAGTAGAGACAGAAAATATAAAAAAAGAACCTAATTGAACTTGTGGATATAACATCAACAATGTCTGATAATATCAACAATGTCTGACATAAAAAAATACTGGGGCTTCCCTGGTGGCACAGTGGTTGAGGGTCTGCCTGCCGATGCAGGGGACACGGGTTCGTGCCCCGGTCCGGGAGGATCCCACGTGCCGTGGAGCGGCTGGGCCCGTGAGCCATGGCCGCTGAGCCTGCGCGTCCGGAGCCTGTGCTCCGCAACGGCAGAGGCCACAGCAGTGAGAGGACTACATACTGCAAAAAAAAAAAGCAAAACAAAAAAAACACTGGATGGGACTGCACACTGCAAAAGAAAAAATCAGTGAACTCGAAGACACAGCAACAGAAACTACTCAGAATGAAACACAGAGGAAAAGAGACCGAAGAGAAATGAACGGAGCAGCCGTGAGCTGTGGGGCAACTTCACGTGGCCTCATACACATGTAATGGGAACGTGGAGAGCGGGGCAGAAAGAATACTTGAAGACGGAATGGCCAAGAACTTTGAAATTTGAGAAAAACCGTAAATTCACTTTCTCCAGTAAGCTCAAAAAACCCAAGCCAAGGAACGTGAAGAAAACTACAGCAACTCACACTGTAAATTAAATTCCTTAAAACTAGTGAAAAAAAGAAAATCCTAAGAGGAGCTAGAAAAAAACAGACTCTGTGCAAAAGAACCAAGGTGAGAAGGAAAGCAGAGCCCCCGGAGAAACGCCAGGAGGGAGGACGTCTCTGCAGCGCCTGCCCAGAGGTCAAGACCGGGCGAGACCCGCAAGGCTGACAGACCAACCACTGCAGGGGATGCTCAGGTCCCCCAGAAGGATGGGAGGAGCCCCAGGAAGGGGACCTGCGTCGGGAGGCGGTTACAAGGGCACAGGAAGTCAGGAAGTACTGGGGTGACACATGCGTGAATTAAAGAATCACAAAGGGGCAAGTACTCTGGAACCTTAGACCATACAGCACCTTTTCATGACCATTACTATCATACTCTTACGAATGCTAAAGACACCCACTTTCTTCTGGTAACTGCTACGCTCACGAGGAGATCCCTTCCCGGCACCCAGGCTGCGTTACAGGAGAGGTGCAGGCATGCTTCCGGCACACGATGGTCCTGGAAGCTGCATTCACATCGGCCTCAATTTCTCAGCCCCGAAGTTCTTCTCTAAGGTGTTTTAGGGCTGGTTTGCTGCTCCGGCCTCAGTTCAGGCCCTGCAACCATCACTGCCACAACTGCCTGGCGGATCTCCCCGCTTTCAACCCACAGTCCTGCCCACATACCCTCCTTGGTGCTGCTCCATCTGTGTGGTCGTGCCGTCCCTGGACAGTGCCCAGTGCCCCTGCGGCACCCTCCCCGCTGCAGGACGCCAGTGTGACCCTGGGGTGGGGCACCTCGGGCCGGTGGCACAGGCAGCATCGCAGCACCAGCACCGGGGGCAGCTTCTGGCCCAGCCCTGCCGCGGGCCCAAGGCCCAGCAGACAGACGACTCTGTCCATCAGTCCCAGGGCAGGCGTGCTCCTCGGTGCCACCCAGCTTCCTCCCAAGCCTCCTTTCCTCTCCGCCTGCCACCCCAGCTCTCCCAGATCAGGGCTCCCTCACCCTCCACAAATCTCTGGCGAGCCCCAAGTCTCCCTCCAGCCACCATCCAGTCTCCTCCCTCCTTGCCCTGATGCAGCACAGGCCCCAGCCCTCACTCCACGCACCCACTCCTCAGGCAGCAGACACCCAAACCCTCGGGAAAGTGCCCTCCTGGAAAGGGGCCGCGCTCCGCCATCGCTGCCAGCGGAACAGACACTCTCCCTCCCTCCCTGGACCCCTGCCTCAGCCTTGCTCAGCGCTGCCCCTGCCCTTGGCCTCCTCTGGCAGGTCCACCCCTTCTCACAGCTCTGACCACCACCTGCCACAGCGGGCAGGCTCAGACCAGGCCTCCCCCAGCGGATCTGAAACAGCCCCACCAGGGAGGGTGACAAGGAGACGACCTGCCAGAGGAGCCCTACGGGAGGCCTGGCCTCCTCCTCCCCCACTGGTCTGTGTGGCTATAGGCCTTTTCCCGGTTCCCCTGCTTAGCTGCTCAGAGCTCTGTCACAAATGGAAAGCTGCTGGGAGGCTCGGCCACGGGGTAGAAGAGAGGCCGGGATGGGGGAGCAGGGGGTCCCCCCACCCCCGCTTTGCCCCCAGCCCCCAAAGTCCCGACAATCTGCAAAGGGACACAGTGATGGGCCCCGCCGCTCCCGGGGTGAACACAGCCCACACCAGGGCTGAACCCAACAAAGGTTCACCCTGAGTTTGTTCAGAAAACAACTCGAGTGTGGTGAAGAATCAGTACTTCACGTGAGACACTTTTCCTACCTCTGCGAGTAGCGGCTGAAAGGTCAGGATGTCGATTTTCTGCCCCACGCATTCTTTAAGCCTGTCTGGTATCGGGTACTGCGGGAGAAAACTCGGAAGCTGTCGTCTCAGGTTCCTTAAAAGGAGATTCGCAAGTTAGAAACAACCCTTCAGCACCAGGTACTTCACCCCAGACGTTTCCACTTAAACATCCTTTCCTATTTCAGGAAGACAGAGGTTCAATCACCAAAAACAACTGGTACGTGAACTGCTGGCCTCAGGCAGTGGTTTGCAAAGTGCTGTTTAGCTTTGGGGCCGCTCTCCCGGGAGCTGCTTTGCCTCCAGCAGAAGAACATGCCAAACTCCCAAAAGCCCCTGGGACCAGTGAGCTTGAAAACACTGTTTCCAAGCTTCCAATAAGCTCAACTCTTATGCTTTATTTTTTTCCTTCCAGTTTCACGGACGTGTAACTGCCGACAGCACTGTAGACATTTAAGGTGGGCAGCATAATGATCTAACTTACATGCATCATGAAATAATGACCACGGTAAGTGTAGTGACCACCCACCTTCTCACATGGATACAAAACTAAAGAGAGAAAAAACGATCTCCTTGTGACGGGAACGCCCAGGATCACTCTCTTGACACCTTCCACGTATAACATACAGCCGTCCGTGTTCATTACATGTGTCACGCTGTACATTATATCCCTAGTACTTATTCATCTTATAGCTGGAGATTTGTACCTTCTGACCCCCTTCATCCAATTCCCCCCGCCAAACCCCACCTCCGGTGACCACAAATCTCATCTCTTTTTCTGTAAGCTTGTTTTTGAAGTATAATCGATCTACAACACTGTTATTCCCTATTACACAACACGGTGATTTGATATTTCTGTACATTTCAAAATGATCATCACAGTAAGCATAGTTACGATGTTGCCACGCAAATATATTACCTTGTTATTGGCTATATTCCCCACGATGTGCATAGCCATCTATCCCTCCATCTATCCGTCATCATCTATTCATCCATCCACTCATCCGTCTATGGTTATTGAGGTTGCTGCTCTCTTAAGTTCAAATGCATTTTTAACAACCCTGCATTTTTACTCTCCTCCCATCATGATTATTGTTTTTTTTTTTTAATTATTTTTTATTTTTGGCTGTGTTGGGTCTTTGTTGCTACATGTGGGCTTTCTCCAGCTGCGGAAAGCAGGGGCTACTCTTTGTTGTGGTGCACAAGCTTCTCATTACGGTGGCTTCTCTTGTTGCGGAGCATGGGCTCTAGGTGCGCGGGCTTCAGTAGATGTGGCTCACAGGCTTTAGGGCACAGGCTCAGTAGTTGTGGCGCATGGGCTTCGTTGCTCCGCGGCTGTGGGATCTTCCTGTAGCAGGGCTCAAACCCGTGTCCCCTGCATTGGCAGGTGGATTCTTAACCACTGCGCCACCAGGGAAGCCCCATGATTATTGCTTTTGACATCATATTTGACATCTTTTTGTTCTGTGTATTCCTAAACTCCTTATTGCGGATATATATGATTTTACTACTTTTGTCTTTCAACCTTATTACTAGCCTTATACGAGGCTGGCTTTACTACCTTTACTGTATATTTCCCTTTTCCTATAAGCCTTTTCTTTCGTAATTTTTATGTATGTAGTTGTGGTCTTTTCTTTTTGGCTAAAAGAAGTCCCTTTATCATTTCTGGTAAAGCTGGTTTGGTGACTCTGAATTCTTTCAGCTTTTGCTTGTCTGTAAAGCTTTTAATTTCTCCATCAAATCTGAATGAGAGCCTTGCTGGGTAGAATATTCTTGGGTGTAGGTTTTTCCCTTTCATCACTTTAAATATATCATGCTACTCCCTTCTAGCCTGCAGAGTTTCTGCTGAAAAGTCAGCGGATTGTCTTATAGGAGTTCCCTTGTACCTAATGTGCTGCTTTTAATGTCCTCTATCTTTAATTTTTGCCTTTTTAATTACAATGGGTCTTAGCATGGTCTTCTTTGGGTTGATCCTGTTTGGGACTCTCTGCGTCCTGGACCTGGATGTCTTGTTTCCTTTCCCAGGTTAGGGAAGTTTTCAGCTGTTATGTCTTCATGTATGTTCTCTGCCCCTTTCCCTCTCTCTTCTCCTCTGGGACCCATTTGATGGTGTCCCAGTGCTCTCTCTTTTTTTTCTAAATATAGATTACTTGCATTTTCTTTTTTTAAATTTATTTTTGGCTGTGTTGTGTCTTCGTTGCGGTGCGCAGGCTTCTCATTGCAGTGGCTTCTCTTGTTGCGGAGCACGGGCTCCAGGCATGCAGGCTTCAGTAGTTGTGGCATGCAGGCTCAGTAGCTGTGGCTTGCGGGCTCTAGAGTGCAGGCTCAGTAGTTGTGGCGCACGGGCTTAGCTGCTCTGCGGCATGTGGGATCTTCCCGGACCAGGGATCGGATCAATGTCCCCTGCATTGGCAGGCGGATTCTTAACCACTGTGCCACCAGGGAAGTCCTGAGTGTTCGCTTTAGGGACGCTCCTGTACAGTGACAATGTATTAATGTTCAATGGGGAAAAACTTACCAGAGGATTAAATACTTGGGCTGTTGCTCTATTTCACTCCTCTAGTTAAGCCAAACTGTAATGGGAAAGCCGCTTGGTGCACCACTAAACGACAGCCAGAGGTTCTTAAAAGCTCCTGTAACTGGAGTCCAGCCATGTGGACCTGCCGCCCACAGGCCACGTGCCTTCTTGCTCCTGTGTTCAGGTTCCATCCCTAGAGCCACTCAACTACTGTTTACACGCCCAATGACTGTTCTTACTGATCGCTGTTGACTGCTCAGTGCCAGAAATGGCACGTGTGGGGCGGGGGGGGCTAGCACTTTACAAATGAAACTAAGGCTCAGAGAGGTTGAGAAACTGGCCTGAGATGGCACAGCTTCTGGGTGGCAGTGCTGGGATTCAAACAATGGTCTAACCCCAAAGGTCAATAAGCACACAATACTTGAACAGATTTCCCTTCAGCCCACGAATTAGTGGAAGCCCACAGCACCTTACCTTCAATTGTTCCCAGGTCAGATGTGATCTGAGATTCAGGACTTCCCACCACAGAAAAACAGCATGTGCCATCCCAGTGAGTTCTGGGCAGCAGCTGAGGGGGCGTGTCCACACGACTAAGTCGTGGAATGTTCTCCAGCCTATAGGTCATGATTTTTTGGCACCTAACTTAAAAAAGCAGAATCTGCTTTCCAGAGCTTTTGGGATTTATAACTGGAGACGAGAAAGCGTGGACGCGCGGCACTTTCTCCAGACGACACCCCAGATACAGTCAGGTCGTCCCCAAGCCCCCAGCCACGCGTCACTAGCAGATTACATGCTTTTTCTTAATTTCATTTTTCAAAGGTGTCACATCTTCAGATGGGCTTCAAACAGCCAAGCAACCCTCCTGCCCTCGACAAGCGACACTCGGGTGCTGTGAATGGCCCTCGAAAGCCATGCCAACCACGTCTCACTGACCCCTCGCTGCTTGGTGCCCTGGGTGCCCACGTGGGACACGGGCTGTCTCGGGAGGTGGGCGGGCTGGGCTGATGGGAACACGAAAGGTGGCAGGAGCCGAGGGCAAGGGTCAAATCACATCCTGCACTGTGAGTCACCTTGAGACTAGCTGGGGTGCTGCAGCCCCCACCGCCCCCACCGCCCTCACAGCGTGTCCCCAGGACAATGGTGGGCGCTGGGCCTCAGCTGCACCCCTTTATCCAGGATGTCCACCTCCCTCCGACAACAGCAGCTACGTGCATCCCTCACACCGTGAGCCCAAGATCTGGGCTTGCATTGTCGTCTGCTCATGGTACCTTTTCTGCATGGTCACGACAACTGTAGTTTTGGTGGAAGCTAACACTTGGGAACTTTTAGACTTCTTCCATGAAAAGGGTTCTCGGACAGCTATCAGTGATTCCTCCTCACTTACGACGTTCACTTCAAGGAATCGCCCGATTATGAAATTGGAGAAGCAAAGCAGAAGGAGCTCCTTGCAGCGGCCAGAATTCCTGGAGAAACAAGACACAGTTTAGTGTGAGTCGTAAGTAATAGAGGCAGGTTCAACACAATCTCCCTTCGTTCACACAGGGAAAGTCACAGAGCTAGCAAACCAGTCACCCTTAGCTTTTTTATTATTAATTTAAAATTAATTTATTTCTTTATTTTTTTCTGTGTTGGGTCTTCGTTGCTGTGCGTGGGCTTTCTCTAGTTGTGGCGAGCGGTGGCTACCCTTCGTTGTGGTGCATGGGTTTCTCATTGCGGTGGCTTCTGTTGTTGCAGAGCACGGGTTCTAGGCGCACGGGCTTCAGTAGCCGTGGCACGAGGGCTCAGTAGTTGTGGTGCACGGGCTTAGTTGCTCCGCGGCACGTGGGATCTTCCCGGACCAGGGCTTGAACCCGTGTCTCCTGCACTGGCAGGTGGATTCTTAACCACTGTGCCACCAGGTAAGCCCACCCTTAGCTTTTAATAATTCTTTTAGAGGGAAAAAATGGACGTTCTAAAATAAGCAATGCTAACATTTTCCCAAGCTAAAATCACACACTTGAAATGGTATTGTCTGTAATTCTCACGCTTAAGAATGGAAACAATATTTCTAGTACTCCCAAGTTTAAATCAGAGCTGTGTAACGTGACCAGAGACACCACCTCCCACTCTGCCTTCTGCCCACTTTCCGCTGCTGCTCGAGTCCCGGCCCCACTGTCACATGTTATGGAGGCACCACGGGGGCTGCATCACCAACCACTGACTCGAGGACTGCCCTTGGCTCA
Organism: Phocoena sinus; assembly: GCF_008692025.1. Lineage (NCBI taxonomy): Eukaryota > Metazoa > Chordata > Mammalia > Artiodactyla > Phocoenidae > Phocoena > Phocoena sinus. The sequence goes on from NC_045772.1 coordinate 586,027, forward strand.
AAGCGTCACCCGTGGCGTGAAGCAAGGCGCTGATTTAATCAGAGCCACCCTCTGACAAATTTTAAATCACCAAGTGTAGATGAGATGAGGGAGGGGAGAAGGACTGCACCAAAGCACCCAGCTGACAGGGGACCAGCAGGCAGAGCCGGGGGTTCTGGACACGGGGAAGGAGGCAGGAGAGGGAAGGGCCCACGAGGGCTCGGGAGCCTGTGTCTGGCTGGGCTGCCTGGGTGGAGGGAGAAGGGCAGGCAGGTCTCAGGGCCGAGCTGAGGCCAGGCCTGGGGAGCAGCAGCAGGGGCCTCGGGGCCCCAGCTTCCCAAGGCTGTGGGGGCTTGGCCGTGCCCGTCCTCTGTAGTCAGGAGTCAGCGGGGGTACCCTTACTCAAGCCACTTTCTCCACTAGCGCTTTTCCTTGTGATTTCGTCCCATCAAAATAGTTACCCATACTTTTTACATCCAACCTATAAGTACCATAAGTGAAACCGAACAAGACAAACGTGCAGATGCCTGCGAAGTCAACTCCCTCCATACCCTCCAGCCACGTACTTTGCATCACAGGTAACCACGATCAGGGTTTTTCCACCTGGAGGGATGAGCCCACCAGGTTCGGGCTTCTGTGACACATCCTTCTCCTTTTCTCCTTTACAGGCATAGTCATCTGGGAGATGAAATTTAAATCCAAAATTAGACCAAACGTGAACTGTTCTGACAGTGGTGGTGCCGGTGGAAGGGACTATCGCACACAGACGAGTGGCCGAAGCCCCCGACAGGTGAGCGACAGGCAAGGGGGCTGCAGGCATCCTCTTCCTCATTTAGAATCATTGCAGGAAGCAGCTCGTGTAAAGCACGAAGCAGCTCGTGTAAAGCACGCCGGGCATTTCTCCAGCTGTTTTAGCCCCAAGTATCAGAGAAGGGTCCAGACCAAAGAGCCCACAGGGTAAACACTGCCACTAGCCTGCCCAGACCCTGGAGCAGCTGCACCAGCTCCCGGACCCGACAGGGCTCGCGCAGCTGATCCAATGGCAAACAGCTGAAACGTCTACCTGGAGAGGCTTCTCTGTTGTTCACCAGACTGCTCTCCAATGTCTGATAGGTTTTGTTTTTCCTGCAGCTGTCTAATGAGTTAATATTTTCATCCGCAAAATTCTTCTCCTTCTCAGGAACGGAAACAAGAGACACTTCGGGGCACGTCTGGATTTTATCCAGCATCTGAAATCTGAACTGTTTAGCTTTATCCCAGCCACCCAACTTGCAGCTGACTAAGTTTTGAGGAATGTCTCCTTTATTCCTGGAAAAGGAAAATTAGCCATGAACAGAGATAGGATTTCTAAAGCTAAAATACTGTTACCATAAAACAGAATTCAGTGTAACTAGTGAATGGCAATTGCAAATACTTTTATGAGTATAAGTAAAAAGGCTATTTCAGGGTGGAAAATCTAGAAAGATATACATAACGGAAAAACAAGCAAGCAAAATAAAATCGGTTCTACAGAAATTCTTAAATCACAGTTTGTACTTCTGTTTGAGTGGCAAACTTACTCTATCCAGATCACCACATTTTTGCTTTCTCCTTCTTTCAGCGTTCCAAAATTTGTCATCCTCGTGACTTCAATGTCACCTTTGTTTTTCAGTAAAAGGGCTCCACAGGCCTCGTCAGCAGCCTCCTGGACCGCAGAGGTGCCCCTGGATAAAGCAGCCACAGGACAGTGTCGGGGTCAGCGTGGGCGGGCGGTGTGTCCTGAGGCCCCACCTGCCTTCCCTGCCCTTCCGGGCCGCACCAACCACAGGGCGAGGGGATAAGGGGCCAACCCCAAAGAGGCGACCAAGTAAGGATGACACTTAGAACTTCTGAGTAAGACAGCAGATCACCCTGAAGAAGAAACAAGCCCTGCTGAATCCAGAGGAGAGGAGGGCCCTGGTGGGAGCTCTGGGGATCTGAGAACACGGGCGGCCTTCGCCAGCTGTGCACCCCCCGAGCCCCGGGACTCCTCGCCCCCGCACCCCCCAGCCCTGGTCACAGAGGGAAGGGTGTTCAGTGCTCCTCCCCAGACCCTCCCCAGCTGCCGCAAGGGGCTTTGCTCGTCAGGGACCCGCTACTAAGCTTTCGTTGGAAAAAGAGTGTGGCTTCAAAATATTTGAAACTAATTAAATGAGAATTTTTATCTTTAGAAAATGAGCAGATTCCACCCTCCCGTGAGGAGGACCATTCGTCCCCCTCTGTCCTCCTGACGCTGCCATGAAGCCCGGGCGCTGTGCCCACCGCTCACCCTCAGCTCCTTCCTGCCCTCCCTGACCCTCCCGTAGTGCCATCTGGAAACAGGCTCCTTCACACCTGGTCCCTGTGCACTCACCCACCCAGAGACACCCTCCACCACAGCAGCCACGCCCTCTCAGCCAGCCCCCCTTAACTCTCTGCTGGCCACACGGCCCTGCCCGCCCCCCACTCCCCACCTTCCTCTCCTCATCCACACGGCCAGGGCCGCCCCGAGATCGGACAGCCATGCCTCAGCCCCCGCCTGGGGCGGCCATGGGAGCGGTCATCTGTCCTGGCAGACGGCCAGCCGTAGCGGCTTACGGGCAGGCAGGGGAGCACCAAGACGGGAGTCAGGAGCCCCCTGTGGGTTCTGGGCGGAACCCACCCGGAGCCTGGAGGGGGGATGCTGGACGCCGCTACAGGCCTGGCCCGGAGGAGTGCAGGTCCCTGCTTTGCACACGACACTTCGCTGTCCTTCAGACCCTTGAGCGGGCAGCCGGACGGTGCGTCCGAGTGCAGGGCAGCATCCTCCACTTGGGGCCAACGCCGTGGAGCTGGGACCAGGACGGGAGGAAACCACGGTCAGGATGTAGTACAGGGACCACAGCATACAGGGCATCTGCTGGGCGGACAGGATGCGGGGCCTGACTGCTTACCGGGCCAGCGACCCCTCCACCGCTCACCCCAGCCCCGCACTGACGGGGGGACGATGAGGGGCTGCACAGGAGCTGGGGATGGCTCACGGCCAGTGTCTGCAAATGAAGGTGTGACGACTTCCCTGGCCCCGTGAAGACGGCTGCTCGAGGCAGACGCGTGGAGCTCAGGGGAAGGGCCCGACTGGTCACCCTTACGGGGACCAGCTCCCCTCACTGGAGGGGCCAGAGTCCACTGCAGCCGGGCCACCAGGGGAGGCTCACCCGAAGCTCACCGCCCACTGCCAGGGAGCCCCCCGCTCCTGCCCCCACCCACTCCATTTGGCAGACGCGGGTCCTCTGGAAACACGGTGAGTCACAGAGCAGGTTAAGGGAAGTGCTGCGAAGAATCAGACAGACAGGGCAACAGGGACCCAGACTCCCTTCCGACGAACACGCCGGCCCTGCGGATGAGATGGCAGCTGCTTCTCTTGGATGGCCAGCTTGCACCAGTCCTGGCTGCCCTCCCACGATCCGCCCCTGCCCACGGCCATCAGGAGCCCAGTTAACTGTGCTGTGAAGACAACGATCAGGAAGCCCGCGTCCCAACAACACGGAGCTCTCTTAAAGTGGCAGAAGGTTCCGAGTGACGATACCCAATGTGGGCAGGGCCGACGGCCAGCAGGATCACAGAGCCAGCAGGGAGCCGAGGCCCCGGTTCGGCCTCCAAGATCCCGGCACAGATGCCTGGCAAACAAGCGCCTGCTTGGCCTCACATCCTCACATCCCTGGGCCCATCAGACGGACTGAAGCCAGAACTCCCGGGCCTCCTGGGCCTTCCCGGTGGAGGGGGCAAGGGTATGCATCTCCCGCACTTCGCTGTTCCAAGGACGGGCAGAGTCATTCTCCAAAAGGAGAGCAGGTCCCGTGGGGCAGGAGGCCGTGTCCACCAGACAGCCTGGTCACGGCAGGGCCCACCTCACCATGTTCCCCTTCTGCCCACACCCCGCCCCCAGCACATCCCTCCCAGCTGTGCCAGGCAGCTCAGTCCTCCTGAGATGGGGCTCCCCTGCCTGCCTGTCCTGTGGCTCATGAGACACTCCTCCCTGCAAGCAATCTGCTCCGCTGAGAAGATCAGACAATAAACAGAATGACTTCAGAAACCACGTAACGAGCTCCCTAAGACGAGCACTACGGAGAGAGCAGCAGAGACGGGGCGGGAGCTCGGGAGGCCTGCCGTGCTGCATAAACACGCGTGTTGGAGGCACGAAGTCACGGGCGCACAGAAGGAAGAGCCAGATACAGGAAATTCAGTAATTTTAAGAACCGACCAGGACTTCCCCGGTGGTCCAGTGAGTAAGACTCCACGTTCCCAATGCAGAGGGTCCGGGTTCGATCCCTGGTTGGGGAACTAGGTACTGCATGCGTGACGCAACTGGCATAGCCAAAATAAAACAAAGAACTGACCACGTCCAACGTGTTCTACAAAATGCCAACATGTGAAAGAACACAACACACAAAGCCCACGAAAATATGGAGATCATCACCATGAGCTCCAGGATCGAGAGGCAGCCTCTCACTCAGCCTTCAGGCAGCTGTGAGGACCCCCAGCCCCCAGGAGGGCTCTCCCTCCAGCCCCGCCAGCTCAGGGCCTGGACGGTCTGCTACCTGCCTTGTTCAACCGGCTCTCAGACGCACCCCAGGCCCCCGCCCCCTGAGCCGCCGCCTCCTCACCGCCTCTGCACTGGGGTCACGCACAGGGCCCTCCACGTGTAGCACGACTGGCTGCTCTCCACCACCACTGCGCTGACCACGTCGTGCCTCTGTGGCACGTAGCCTTCCGGGAGCTTCAGGGAGTCCAGGGAGAAAAAGATGTAGTCGTTGATCACCCCGTTCCTCCCACAGAGGCTGGACACGCAGACCTGCAAGCACAGCACCAGACGCTGGCAGTGTGCACGGGGCTGCCGCAGCCAGTGAGGCTCAGGCCTGGTCTCGGAGGAGGAGCAATGCCCCCAGCGGGACCGGCCAGGCAGGGAGCAGGGCCCAGCACACACCTCCACCCGCAACCTCAATTCCCTCCTCTGTTCCAGTCCCCACTCCCCAGACCACAGCCGTCGCTACGAGCGAGGGCAGAGCCCACACCCCACTCCACGCATCCCCACCATCAGACGCTTTAACACTCCTCGTCCCTTCGCGACCTAGAATTTAACTATGTGAGTGTGCAGGCCGGCCGCCGGTGACCTCGGTTAAGACATCAGGGTCTTCTCTGCCCGAGACGGACCCTCATTTATCCTGACCTCCCATCGCACCCAGGACCCCGGGCCGCTCGAGGCTCAGCACCTACCCGGTCCACGCGCTTGTACCTCAGTGGCTTCACCGAGATGGCCTCACTGCTCCACGTGCCCGGCCGGATCCAGTACTCGGCCTCCACCCAGTCCCCCTTGCAAGGCTTGAAACCTCCAAGGCAGGGAAACCGGGCATGTTACTTGGTGATGCAACATCAAAGTGTACAATTCACTCTGCAGTTATGTTTCTGCTCTGAGACACACATGACTGGTTGAGAAAGGTGCTCTCTGTTCCTGTTAGGAACCAGCGTATCCACCTGGATTCTTTTCCAGATTTACCCACGCCAACGAAGCAGAGGCTGTTACAGGCCAACCTGTCTTCCTGCCTACAAGGCAAGGGCAGGGGACCTGGTCTGCACAGTCTCTGGACCCCATCTGATTTCAGATACTCCCCAAAGTTCAAACAAAGAAAAACATAACGAAGTGTCATCAACAACTGCAACCAAGTGGGCAGAACGGCAGCCCTCTACCCACAGCCCTGGCCCCAGGAGGTCCGGGTGCATGTGGCACTCCTCTGCCAGCTCCTTGCAGACACTGTGAGTGCCCTCCCCATCAGGGACACCCAGGGAGCACGGTGACACAGGGAGATGTGCTCACACCTGAGGCCTGGGTGGCTACGGGTATCCCAGCTCAGGAGAGGGAGCCCCTCGGTGTGCCAGGGAGCTGGTAGGGTGGCCGGGAAAGCGGGGAAACGGCAGGGGCAGTGACGTGAGGTGGCAGCCAAGCCGTCCTGACGTGAAGCGGGGAGAGAGTGGTCTGGACAGGTTGGGCGTGGCGCGCGGTGTAGCCACAACCGGTGATAACCTTTTGGTTGTTTCGTAATAAACATTTTTGCAGCAGTTAAGCTCAAAAAACAACAGTGCCTAATGAAATATGGAGTTTGTTTCTCAAGAATGCTGGTGACGAGCACACAGCAGCCCAACCACCTGCGGACACTGCTACGCAGCAGCGGCACAAAGCCACTGGAGGCAAAGCTCCTGAAGCACCAGCTTCCAGGTCGGTGGGTGCTTTAGGCAGACTGACAGACGCACAAAGGCAACCCAGCTACAGAGCACCCACAGCAAAGCCACTGCTCAAACAAACAGACCAGAAGGGAAAGGGCCAGCAAGGCTGGCTGGTCCATACAGGGCAGGCCTGGGGGCAGAGCAGGGGGGCATCTGGGGTAAAGAGCTCCAGCCTCAGGGTGGGGTGGGATGTCAGAGGCCTGGGATGAGATCCAGACAGGAGGAACCAGATGTTGGGCAGAGGCTTTAAGGGCAACACTCTGAGGACCTGGCAGATGAAAACCGGTCCCTGGTCCATCACAAATCTCGTTATGAACATTAAAAAAAAAAAAACCCCACAAAACCTAATTTTAAACATGAAGCAGAAACGCATCCCGTGTACCTTCACACACACTCTCCAGGGAGAAGTACGTGGTCTGGTTGATGTAGCCGGCGCCGTCCATCAGCGAGGTCACGCAGCCGACCAGCACTCGGGTGCTGGAGTCGGAGAGCCCTCTGCCGTGGCTCTTGCTGTTGTCTTCCCATTTATCTGAGACGGCTTCCACCTGCAAGACAGGCAAACTGCTACTTAAGACATACTGAGGACTCCAAGGAAAGCAAACCTCTGGCCAAGACCCCCTTATGAACACTGAGGCAAAAATCCTCAATGAAATACTGGCAAACTGAATGCAGCTGCATAAGAAACGCCCCCACCACGATGGAGGGGGGTTTACCCCAGAATGCAAACGTGGTTCAACAAATGAAAATCAGTCAGTACCATCCAGCACACTGGTAGAACAAAGGAAAAAATATATGATCATCTCAGCTGATACAGAAAAAGCATCTGACATAACTCAACACCTTTACACGATAAAAACACTCAATCCAATAGAAAGAGACTGGAACTTCCTCAATAGGATAAAGGCCACGTGTGAAAAACCCACAGCTCACATGACACTCAGTGGTGAGAGACTGAAAGCTTTCCCCCGAGGATAAGGAACAAGGCAAGGATGCCTGTTTTCACCACTTCTGTTCAACATAATACTGGAAGTCCCAGCCAGAGCAATTAGGCAAGAAGAAGAAATTTTAATATCCAAATTGGAAAGGAAGAAGTAAATTATCTATTTATAGATGACATGATCTTACAGAAAACGCTAAAAAATCTACAAAACACCTCTTAGAGCTAATAAATGAATTCAGCAAAGTTCCAGCATATGAAATCAATATACAAAAATCAGTCGTATTTCTATACACTTGCAATGAACAATTTAAAAAAGGCAACTGAGAAAACAATTCCATTTATGATAGCATCAAAAAGAATAAAACACTTAGGAATAAATTTAACCAAGGAGGTGGAAGACCTGTACACTGAAAACTATAAAATGTGGCTGCAAGCAGTCAGAGAAGACACAAATAAATGGAAACACATCTCACGTTCACGGATTAACATTAAGACATCAATACTACCCAAAGTGATCTATGGATTCAATGCAATCTCTATCAAAATCCCAATGATATTTTTTGCAGAAATAGAAAAACCCATCCCAGAATTCATATGGAATCTCGAGTAATGCTGAATAGCCAAAGCAATCTTGAAAAGGAAGAGCAAAGTTGGAGGACTCACACTTTTTGATTTCAAAACTTACTACGAGGGCTTCCCTGGTGGTGCAGTGGTTAACAATCCACCTGCCAATGCAGGGGACATGGGTTCAAGCCCTGGTCCGGAAGATCCCACATGCCGCAGAGCAACTCAGCCCATGCGCCACAGCGACTGAGCCAGCGCTCTAGAGCCTGCGAGCCACAACTACTGAGCCCACGTGCCACAACTACCGAAGCCCACACACCTAGAGCCCGTGCTCCACAACGAGAAGCCACCACAATGAGAAGCGCATGCACTGCAACAAAGAGTAGCCCCTGCTCGCCGCAACCAGAGAAAAGCCCACGCGCAGCAACAAAGACTGAATGCAGCCAAAAAAAAAAAAAAAAAAGTAAAAAACAAAACAAAAACAAAACAAAAAAACCCAAAAAAACTTACTAAAAAGCTACAGTAATTAAAAGAGTATAAAGACGGACAAAATACCAATGAAATAAAGAGCCCAGAAATAAACCCTCACATATCCGGTCAAAGGTGCCAACAAAGGTGCCAGGACCCTTCAAGAGGGAAAAGGTCTTCTCAAAAAACGGTGGTGGGAGAACTGGCTCTCAGCGTGCAAAAGAATGAAGTCAAACCCTCATCCAATACCATATTCAAAAATTAATTCAAAAATGGGTCAGACTTAAATTTAAGAACTAAAACTATAAAACCCTTAGAAGAAATCACAGGAGAAAATCTTCATGATCTTGGATTAGTTAATGACTTTTTTAAGTGTGACATCAAAGGCATAGGCTATTAAAAAAGGATAAATTGTACTCCATCAAAATTTAAAACTTTGGTGCATCAAAGGATATTATTGATATTAAGAAAAAGTTTAAAAATTCACAGAATGGGAGGAAATATTTGTAAACCACATATCTGATATGGGATTAATATCCAGAATATATAAAAAAACTTCTACAACTCAACAAGAAAATAAACAACCTGATTAAAATATAAGCGAAAGAACTGAAAAGACATTTCTCCAAAGAAGATATATAAATGACCAATAAGCACATGAAAAGATGCTCAACATCACTAATTATTAGGGAAATATAAATCAAAACCACAAGAAAACACCCCTTCACATCCACTAGAGTGGCTACTATCAAAAAATGGGAAAATAATTCACCTTGGTGGAGATGTGGAGAAACTGGAACCCCTGTGCTGCCGGCGGGAATGCAAAATGGTGCAGCCACTGGGGAAATTTTGGCGTACCCTCAAAAAGTTAAGTATGGGATTACCATATGAGCATGCAATTCTACTCCAAGGTATAGACCCAAAAGAATTGAAAACTGGGACTCAGTAAGGTGCTTTTCACAGCAGCATTATCCACAACAGCCAGAAAGTAGAAACAACGCAAGTGCCCATAAACAGGTGAGTGGAGAAACAAAATGTAATCTATGCATACAATGGAATATTATTTAGCCATAGTAAGGAATGAAGTTCTGATACATGTTACACGGATATGCCTTGAAAATATTATGCTAAGTCTAATACGGCAGACACAAAAGGACTAATATCATACGATTCCACTTACGTGAGGTACCCAGGATAGTCAAATTTATAGAGACAGAAAGTAGAATAGTGGATTACTGTTTAATGGGTATAGAGTTTATATTTGGGATGATGAAAAGTTATGAAAATAGACAGTGGGTATGAGCGCACAACAACATGAATGTACTTAGTGCCACTGAATGGCATTAAAAAATTTAAATTAAAATTAATTTTATGTTATGCGTATTTTACCACAATAAAAAAACCTGAATAAAAAATGAGCAAACAAATCCAGAGGGTAGAGCGAATGAGCCAATTCCACAACTTTCAGAAAGGAAGTCAGTTAAAACTGTTAAATGTTGGTAAATCAAGTGATTCAAGCATCTTCCAGAAGAGCTAAAAACAAACAAGGCAAGTACTTGGCCTGCAGAGTCCAAGTGCAGGTGGAGAGCAAGGAGGAAGCGTCTGTTCCTCGTTGGCGGCACGTTCCCGGCCACAGCGGCCCTGCAGGCCCTTCAGCCACCACACAGACGTTCTACATTCGCGCCGTCCAATTTGGTGCCACCAGCTACGTTCAGTGCTTGAAATGTGGCTCGTGAAACTGAGGAATTAATTCTAAATTTTATTTAATTTTAATAAATTTCAATTTAAATAGCCACACATGGCTGGTAGGTGGCATTTACTAAAATGTAATGGTAACAAAGTATGTCTTGACCATTTTAAAAAGTAGTGGAGCTCAGTAAATTTGCAAGATACCAAATTACATAACAAAAAAAAATCAACAGATTTCCTAGAGGGAAAGAAAAAGATTAATTTGAAAATACAAAGAAAAATTATATTGATAATGGAACAAAAACATTACAATTCTCAAAAATAAACTTCACAAGGAATCTGCAGAACTGAAGTGAACAAAAGAACACAAAGGAAGGCTTAAATAAGTGGACGGACATAATTTGTAGCTGGAGAAGACCTGCTATGATCCACACGTCGCTTGACCTAAATGGATCCACACACTTAGCGCTGGTCTGGGTGAGTCTGAGCCCAGGAGGAGAAATGGCAGGATTACTCTAACGTTTATCTACAGTGAGGGGAGAGCCCAGAGAAGTCCATCCACAAAGAAGAGGAAGAGAGAAAACAGCCTGCCACCTGAGGACACAACCGTGCCACGTGGGCCACGTGCAGGCATCAGAACCGACAGGGAACCGACAGGGTCCAGGCGGGGTCCCAGGCAGATGGGATTCTGGTGTGTGAGAAAGGGACCTTCCCACTCAGTAGGAAACAGGGGACCACTCAGCGGATGACTGGTGCGCTACCGGGGAAGAAACGTCTGGCTCCTTCTTTCAGTCTGTACATCCAGTAAGTTCCAGGTAAATTAAACATTTAGATGTCCATAAACAATTTTCACAGGAAAACCTGAGTGCGTGTCGAATGAAAAGTGGGAAAAGCCTCTCTAAGGATTCGTACAGAGCCCGAGAGCCACATGGAAAAGACAGACACGTTAACTACATAAAATGAGACTTTATAAAACAAAGTCAAAAGATGATCTTGGGGGGAAACATTTGCAACACTTTCATATAATAATTTTGCTTAAAAAAGTCTAATTTCCAAAATGTAGAAAGTTTAATTTTAAAAAGTTGAACCCAACAAAAAAATGACAAAAGGACACTAAAATAACTCATAGAAAAAATGTGAAAATTTAATCTACTTTAAGGCTTAAGTGCAAATTAAAATTATAAGATCCCTTTTCAAAGTGATTGGTGCAGATTTCGAAGATCAATAACGTCCACATCCTTTTGCCAACGTGGGTAACAAGTGTCTCATCCTGCCCCTGAGTGTGATTAGTGCAGCGTTACTGAAGGATAATTTGATGATAACCATTAAAACGTTAAATGTGCACATACTCTCTAACTAACAATTATACTTCCAGGAAATCAGAGCACAAAAACACAATTTTTTTAAAGAAACAGTTGCTGAATAGTAGAGTTCATTAATTATCTTGGCTAGCTGGATAACAAAGTATCCAAATAGTTATTTTTAACAATACTTTTTAAAAAGACTAGAAAAGTGGATACAGAAGTGGTAACAGTGTTTCTCTCCACGGCATAAAGCTACAGGTTGTCTCTGACAGGTAACTGAAGAGGAGGACAGCGGCGTGAAGCCCAAGGTGTAGAGAGGCTTCCTCATGAACTCAGGCCTTACCCGGATTGCTTTCAGTCCGTTCGACACCTTATTTTCTTCCACAACCGCAATAACTTCCTGTCCAACATTTAGAAGCACTTTGCTAGTCAAAGCCTCATTGGAGAAGTAGATCAAATCATCAATCATGCCATAATCGCTGCAGTACCTTGTCACGACACCCTGGACAGTTTTCAACTTGGTGTCACCTAAGACGGGTAAACAAAGAGGTTATATTGACCACAAATCAAGTGCACACTACAGTTAAGCCCCCCAGAGCATCCGTGGGGCTAGGAGCCCTGTGGGCTGAGAACCTCCCTGGAGACTGGGGTGCTCAGAAAGCAGGGTTTTAGAGGCAGACTACCCAGGTTCCTCCCAGGGGCACAGGCAGTGGGCTCGGTGGGGAGAGCCCATCTGCATCTGACGGCCAGCTCTTCCCCAGCCATTTGTGGAACCCTGGGCTAGGTCTTTAACCACCCCGTGCCTGTCCTCACTTGTAAAACGGGGACAGTTATGGTCTCTGTCCGAGAGCTGCGTGAGGGTTATTACGTGACAGAAGCGTGCAATGCGTAGACCTCTGAGCGGCTGGCACAGGCCGGGGGCATCGTAAATTGCTGTTAGCGTTATAGCAGCATCAGGGGAGTGGCTACCGTGTATCCTCATCACCGCTGTTATCAATACCACCAGCAGCACGGTCAGGCGATTCCGTGTTATTTCACCAAAGCAGGCGCTGGAAGACGTTCTGGGCCTGGGGGGCAAGTCTGGCGTAGAGCAGGGCCTGCCCTCATCCACTCAAGAGACCCCGGCCAGAACCCGTGCTCCGAGTCCGCACAGCACCTCGTCTGCTCCTTGTCAGACACAGAAGACACCCAAGTGCCCGGGGCACGGCTCAGCCACGGAAGCCCGTGGAAGCCTGGCTGGAACTCCGACAGCTGTTCAAGGGCCACATTTAACAGACAAGATCCGCGCGGACGAACGAAGCGACTTACTCCAGGCGGCAAAGAGGCATTAACAACTCTGGGCAGAGATGGCTTTTAGCGTGCTGCCCTGACAAGTAACTCCACGGCTAACGTTCTGGCTTCTCTTGCGGAGAATTTCGTCTTTTTAGAGGTTAGAGAAGGCAACTAGAGAATCACTAGCCGGCGTTCAAGTCTCAGATGCAAAGAGGAATTGGGAGGAAATGCGAAAAGCCTTGGGGAAAAGCAACTGTGTAATTCTGGGTGCAGGGAGGGACGCTGTGGCAGAAACAGAAGTACGTACAGCTTGTACTTCGGGAAGGTGGGTGCGAAAACAATTTCAAGTAAACAGGAGGAGGATGCCACGAGACTCTAAAATGACAGTTTAAGACAGCCAGATTACACTTTTCAGAGCTGTCGAAGCACACAACCGCAAGGGACACTGACACAGAGAGAACGGGAAGCCGTGCAGGGACGACGTGTCAAGGCGCTCCCGGCGCATGAAAACACAAAGCGGAAACAAGGAGGCACAGACCCCAAAAGCCGTAAAATGCTATTACGTACTGAGAAGGCCTGTTTAAGTTACACTGCAAAGAAGAGATCATCACGGGACAGACACGCCTCAGCTTCGAGTTAGAAAACAAGCAAAAGCTCTCAAATCCCGACCTCGTCACACTAACGCCCTGGGACCCGGCTCGGACCACGCTCCTCCCCCACTCCCGCCCCACCAGGCGCAGGAACCGGGCTTTGAGGGCCTCAGCGGCTCTCACTACGTCACCAGCCGCCCCACCCCCACCTCCGCGCCCGTCCACAGTCCCGGCCCACCGTCTGGCTGGGCGGCCTCAGGGGGCCGCGCGTACCAGCCCTTCCCGCGAGGCACCTTCTGCAAGCTCGGGCCCCGGCGGCCCGGCCTCCTCCTCGGGTTCTTCCGCCCTCCTCCAGAAGAAACCCACCACCTTGCCCGCGAGGCGCAGCATGGCTCGGCCGCTCGTCTCCGCCGCCACGCCCTCCGCCGCCCTAGGCGCCCGCACGCGGCGCGCCGCTCCCGCCGCCCTCAGCCAATGGGGTTGCTGCGCCCGAGCCTGCGCCTGCGCGCCCTCGAGCTTGGCCAGTAGGGTTGTGGCGCCCGCGCCTGCGCCCACGCCTCGTTGAGCTCGGCCAATGGGGGTGTTGCGCGCGCCAAGCCTGTTAGCTGCGGGTGGTTGGCGGTTGCTGACCGTTAGTGCGCGGGGTGGGAGTGACGTCATGCCTGGCGCTCAAGGCGTGCACTGGCGGGCAGGGCTTCGCGCAGATGGGCGGGGCTTCGCCTAGGCCTCCGTCCATCGGGGGAGCGGGGAAGGCAGAGCATCTCACAACTCTGTGCTGTTAGGTGTAGCTTTGGCAGATATGCTTTATCAAGTTGAGGAAGTTCCCTCTGTTCCTATTTTTCTGAGAGTTCTTATCGCGCTTGGGTGTGGAATTTTATCAAATGCTTTTTTCTGTATCTGTTGAAGTGATCATGTCGTTTCAGGGTGTTAATGAGAGTGAATCATTCTGATTGATTTTTCAAATGTTAAGCCACCCGTGCTTTTCTGGGAGCAGTCAACTTGGTCATTGTTTATTATCCTCTTTGTGTATTGATTCAACTTGGTAATGTGTGGTCAAGGGTGGCATCTTTGCTCCTGAGTGATGAAGAAATTTTCACATATTGAGGTGTGGGGAAGTCCTTCTGGCTTATACCTGATTTGGCTTGAACTCTACGCTAACTAGAACAGCCTGCCTTGTGGCCTATCAGACATACATTGTACATCTGCTTTAACAAATTCAATAAATTCGATAGTTAAAGGGCTATTTAAGTTACCAGTGTTGAGCAATATTGCATAAACTTTGGTAATTTCATCTTTTACGGGATTTGTCCATTTCATCCAAGGTGTCAAATTATTAGCATAAATTGTTCACAGTATTTCCTTACCATCCTTTTTATGTCCGTGTGATCCACTGTGATGAACCATCTTTCATGCCTGATGTTGGAAATTTATGTCTACCCTCTTGTCTTCATCAGTCTAGCTACAGGTTTATCAGTTTTATTTGTCTTTTCAGAAAACACCTCTTGGTTTCATTGATTTTTCTCTATTCGTTATTTCCTGTTTTTGTCTTCTTCGTCCTCCCCTACCCCTGCCCCCCTCTACTGCCTCTCTCCTCCTCCTCCACCTCCTTCTTCTTCTACTTTGATTTGTAGTTTTCTAACTTTTTAAGGTAAAAAATTAGATAATGAATTTTGGGACTTTCTTCATTTTTGAGATAAGTGTTTAAAAGTACACATTTCTGTAAGCTCCGACTCAGCTGCATTGTACAAAATTTGACGTGTTGTATTTTCATTTTCCTTCAGTTTCTAATTTCCTTTGTGATTTCTTCTTTGACCCATGGGGTTATTTTAGCGGTATATTGTTTAGTTTCTAAATATTTGAGGATTTTCCAGATACTTTTCTGTTAATAATTTCTAATTTAATGTTGTCATGGTCAGACAATAAAACTTGGATGAATTAATTTAAAAAAATGTATCGAGGCTTTCCTCCTTGTCTCCTTCCACAAATGTTCCACGTGCTGTTGGAAACCAGGGGTATCCTGGTATTGTTGGCTGGGGTCCAATTTAGCTTTGCTGGGCATGTTTTTGTTTTACTGGGTCAGATCCCTCAGTCTGATCGACAGCCTGGGCCTCGCCCCTCCGTAGATGCACAGTGTAATTACAACCCCTTCCTGAGAGGTGGGGAGATACTTGTTCCTTAAATGATACGAAACACTGCTAAGTCCCTGTCTTGGGCTCATTGCTGGGAATACACAAGGAAGTGGGAAAGGCCCTGGGGAGTTATTGGATAAGTGGGGAGAGACGTCCCAGAACAAGAGCGTGCAACACGGGGGCTGGGAGCTGGGCCGGGCTTCCTGCAGGGTGCCAGAGCCAGGGTGACGTGCATGGGAGCTTCCACGTCACAGGGCTGCCCTTCCCATCCAGCAGCCCGAACCTCCCCTGGATTCTGGACTCTTCCACTCCACCTCATCGGCAGATCCACTTGACATCCAACAGACACCTCAGCCCCATCATCAAGACGAAACTCCTGACCTCTGTCTTCTCCATCCCAGGTGAGGCAGCCCCAGCTGCACCGCTCAGGCCGAGAACCTTCCTGTCTCCCGAGCTCCTGCCCTCCTTGCCCCACGTTGCTGGGACGGCAGATCAGGTTGGCTTGTGAAAGTCTATTGAGAATCCTGTCACTTCTCACCACCCCCACCGCTCTACCTCCATCCCCGCCAGGACCTGCTCTCACCTGCTGCCCCGCAGCCTGTGCTCCTCCCAGCTGGACTCTTCTGCCCAGAGCTTCCGAGCAAGTCCATCTCAGAGTCAAAGCCAAGCCTGTCTCCATGTCCACAGGTGCCTCGTCCCTGGAGGCTTCACCTGCACCTTACCTCATGTGATCCTCGTGCCCACCATCCTCCAGCCTTGCCGCCTCAGGGCCTTTGCACCTGCAGCAACTCTGCTCCCTGCCCGCCTCGCCTCCTTCCCAGTGAGGCCTGCCTTGTCTCCCCAGGTAGCACCTTCATCCCCTCCCTGGACTTATTTGCTGTCACAGAGAGAGTCAAGTACGTCACCATAGAACACACCCATTTATTCTTCTTGTGTGCGCCTGTCCCCCCATTAGATTGCGGACTCCATGTGAGAAGGACCGTGGCCTGCCCTGTTCACGTTGCAGATGTTTGCTGAACGGCGAGGTGAATGTTGAAGCATGAGCGGGACCTCGGCAGTGGAAGACAGAGGAAGCGCTCTTGAGGAACCATAGTTTGTGTGAGGGATTGGGGCTTGTTCTAGAAACTAGTGTTGCCACCAGAAACGAGGAAGTTCTTCCCAGGACCCTTTGGGTGGGGTTTGTCCTACGATCTCTAATTCAAGGCAGCTTGTTTGATTTCTTAGAGAACAACTTTGGAAAGTCACAGAAATGGTGAAACCTGCTTAATGCTTTTCTTCAAACAAAGAGAGAAGTGAAGAGTTCCATTGGTCGGACATTTCCTGCTAGTTCCACTTACTGCTTTAAAAGACAGTTAATAAGGAGGTTTGGGAGGTTTTTCAATCTATTTAAAATCCCTTCTTGACTTCACAGTTTGTGAAAATTAATTCTAATCCTTCTTGATTGGTTGATAAACGAAGACAACAGAGCATCCCATGATGGGAAACTAAAGCCTTTGCTCAAGCCTGATGTGGGCTTGTGGTCTGAGGAGCCAGCTTTGCAGAATGCTTTGGTTTGAGCCATTTAAGCGCTCCTGTGAGCACAAAGACTGGTGCTGTAATTGTGGGGCGCCAGTGTCTCTGGGCGAAGTGCCCTCCCGTCCTTTCCCTCTGCTTGGTGAGCAGAAAGAAAGGGCACAGTGGGACCCGGCGCTGCCCACAGGAACCCGCGGGTCAGAATCCCCAGCAGTTCAAGGGCCAGGTCAGCCACGTTGAGCGCAAAAGTGTGTGAGACCGTGTGTTCCTTGTGTGATCACAGGGGATGGAAAAGGGCTGCCGGAAAGGATGGAGAATAAGGCTTTGGATAAAAATGTGTTTGTTTCCAAAACAGGTACCCGGCCCTCCAGCCCGCCAGGATCCTGTGCTTGGTGCAGTTCTGCACTCGGGTACACCTCTTCTTCCGAGATGCCCACCCCAGCGCCTGCAACCTGTCTGCCTCCAGGGGACCTGACGAGGCCCCTCTGCTCCTGGCGGGGTTGGCGCAGGACGGAGCGGAACTCTGGGCCAGCAGTTATACAACCACCAAGAACTTTCCAGGATCCCTCGCTTCATGTCCTCATTGAAATTCAGGAAGCGGTCCTCCTTGCCTGGCTTAAGTGCAGTTCTGCCAGGCTTTTGTCCTGTCTGTGAATAGTTCTTGCTGGACGCCCAAGGCAGGGTGACTCGGTAACAGGAGCCCCTCACCCAGAGGCCGGCGCTCCCACACCAGAACCGCCGCAGAGGTAAGTGTGCAGACGGGAAACCCTCGTGTGGAGCACATCTGTGATCTCTTGTCCAGTTTGGACTTTGGAGTAGCCAGCACATCATGAGACTCATAGATGAAGCTGCCAGTGGAAGTGAAATTGAGGGGGCGGTGGGAGGGCGAAGCGCTTAAAGCCTGAAGTCCTGCTGTGGATCTAGACTGTTCAGGTTTGTTTTCCGGGGAAAGTGATTTTATGCACTCGTGGAATCACCTGCTTATTTTCTTCTTACAGTACTTTTATACAAATGATATCTCTTTTACTGAAAACAACTTAAAAACAAGTATTTATTGAAAATCACTTCTTTGGGAGTCTTTTCAGAGCGATCAGAAGTGAAATTTGTAATCTTATCACAAATAAATAAGTGGCGGTGTGGTGAGTGCAGCGCTGCGGCCGCTAATGTCAGCCTTTGCCCCCCGGCAGCGCCATGGCCCGGGAGGAGCTGGGCTACGACCGGATGCCCCCACTGGAGCGCGGGCGGCCGGATGCGGGGAGCTACGCCCCGGACACCAAGCCCAGTGACCTTCAGCTGTCTTCCAGGCTGCCCCCGTGCTTCAGCCACAAGACGTGGGTCTTCTCCGTGCTGATGGGGGTGAGCAGCTCCGCGCCAGGCCCACGGAGACACCGTCCCCTCCGGGGTCCGCTGCCTGGGTGCTGTTCCCCGATGGCCCGGGGAGGAGCAGCCCCGGGCTACTTCTGCCTCTGAGAGACTCACGGGTGCCGATGTGCTTGTTCGCTCTGCTCTTTGAGTTATTTTCCTCAGCTGGTGAGGCTCTGTCCTGCTGGCCCCGCTGGCCTCTGGGCCGTGGTGGCTCTGTGTCCTGGCAGGGGTCGGACAGCCCAGGGCCCACGCTGAGCCTGCCGGCTCATGTATTGTACCAGGGCGGCCTCCACGACCCTCACCTCCTGGGGGTCTGCAGTGGTGGGGAGGAGGGACCACGCTCGCAGGAGGGGCCTCTGGGGGGTGGACAGCAGGACGGTGCCCTGAGGCAGGAGCCCAGGGCCATGGGACCAGGGAAGGCTGAGGGGCCAGGGGACAGGGCCAGCAGGGAGGAGGGGGCAGGCCTGAGGGCACCTTGCCTGGGGTCCTGGGACATCTCCCTTCCGATATGCTTGGATAAGCACTTGGACTTCAGAAGAAGCCCTTTTGGCCCGAGCGGGCGCGGTCACCTGGGCTGGCCACTGGACGCACCTCTCTGTGGGCGGGAGCTTGGGGGTCAGCGTGCCGGGGGCCGAGGTCCAGGATCCGGGCTGGGGCCTTGCCTCTCCCTGGGCCCCGGGCTCTGTGGGCCAGCTCCGCGGCACCCTGGTGGTCCTGCCCACCCTCTCCCCAGCCGCTACCCTGTGCCACTGAGACGGGAACTCCCACTGTGTGGGTCGAAGAGGACACTCCTCCCTCCAGCCTCCGGGTGGGCGGTGGGCGGCTGGTCAGCCTCCTCTCACTCCCAGGTCCTCGACTCTGTTGCCCGCAGCAGCCCGCGGCCACAGCCCTTGATCCTGCTGCCCTCTTCTCCCTGAGGGGTGCGCCTTGGCCTCCCCCGCCCCCCGGGCCCGCGGGCCCCAGTGCCCCCATTCCATGGGGTGTGCACGGCCCTCTGCCCACACCCGGGTCTGAGTGACCTTATACCAGTGACTTCGACTCCGTCGCCTCACCCTGTGCAGTGAGTTTCCGCCTCTGGTGCCTTGAGCAGGATGGGGTTGTGTGCTCGGCTCTGTGCCTGGACCTGGGGGGCCCCGAGGCCCCTGAAATTGCACATGTGGGGTGAAGGCATTTTCTGGGGAGTGGAGCCGCCATTTCTTGCTTTGAATTTTGACAGAGTCTCCTGTCCCCCAAATAAGTGTAGATCCCATAACCTGCCCTGGGGGAGGGTGGGCGGCTGCCGTCCTGCAGGGAGGAGGTCTGGCGGCATCCAGGCGGGGATGTCGGTGTTGCACAGAGTTAAGCTGCGGTCGGAGGGCTAGTTGCTCAGCCTCCGCGTCTCCAGGCCCGACTGTGTCGTCACCCGCATTTGTGCTGCTGTCTTGCAGAGCTGCCTGCTTGTGACCTCGGGCTTTTCCCTCTACCTGGGAAACGTGTTTCCTTTGGAGATGGATTACCTACGCTGTGCTGCAGGTTCAGTGAGTAGCAGCCCTGTGCCGGCACTGATGTTTGAGGTTACGCACCTGGGTTTTTTGCTCGGAGATTTACCCGTTGCTGTCACCCGCTCCTCATTCAAACTCTCTTCCTGTACTTTGCCCTCGAATAGCATCTGTTGCTTTTGTAAATGATCTATGAGGCAAGTCTGTCTTAGCCCACAGACTCCGGAGCAAGAAACGGCGCTTTGATTTCCAACACGCAGGGGCACGCTGCTCCCGGCTGCCCCATGAGCCGGCAGGGAAGCCCCTCTGTGATTTGGGGGCCACACCTCACCCCTCCCCGAAGCTTGTACCTGCTTCTGGACTCAGAGCCGAGGCCTGGGGAGCCGCCAGTCCTCATGGGGAGACAACCAGTGACTCCCACCAGCTCAAGCACAGGGCACATCCCCTGGGGTTTGGGGGGGCCCTCTCGCCCATCTGCTCTCCTGTTCCAGCCCTGTCAGCATGCCCAAAAGTCTGAAAACACAAGACAGATGCAGCTGCCCTTACCCTGTACCCACCGCCACAGGTTGCCCCGCCTCCACTCCCTTAGAAGAAAGAATTTGACCCGTTTCCTGCCCTTCTCTCTGGAACCTCCTAGGTGGCCCTTTGCTCACCACCGGAGCAGCCCTGGTTGGGGGTCACAGGGACCTCTGACCTCTGACTCAGACGGCTTCAGAGCCACGCTGACCTAGGCCGATGTCCCAGCAAAATCTTCGGTTACGTCCTTCACCCCCAGGGGTGACGGGCTAGGGAGACCAGTCAGGTGGTCCCACTGGGTCCTCCGTCGGTGCCCAGCCCCCATCCGACCCCTCTTGGGCTCGCCGCGCCCCGCCCCCCAGATCCCACTGCAGGGTCTGGGCGGGGAGGTCCTGTTGCTGCAAGAGTGACACCGGCATGGCCCACGGGACCCAGGCTGGCCCCCCAACTCTGCCCCGCCCTGAGCCCAGGCTGGCCCTCTCCCTTGTCCTCGGCTCCGGGGACGCAGTGGGGACCTCTGACGAGGACCCCGGGGGCTCTGGGGCCCCTGAGCGTTTCTGCTCGTTCACAGACAGATGGTTTCCCCTTTCTGCGTGATTCTTACCGAGACGCGCCTGGTCTCGGGCCACAGGAAGCTACATCCGCTTCTAAGCGCGTCCAGCTAGGACAGTCTTCATTTCGGTGTCTTTTTCATCATCAGAACAATTAAAACTCTTTCCAGAATTATTATTTTGAAAGACCAGGACCCTTCAGCGTCGAGAGGGACCACTGCGTCTGATGGAGGGGGACATGTCTCGGGCCATGTGGGTTTTCAGGACACAGAGTGACCAGCAGGGACGCTCACCTGCTCTCTCTTTTCAGTGTATCCCCTCAGCCATAGTGAGCTTTGCTGTCTGGAGGAGAAACGTCAGCGCGGTGAGTCCAGCCTTCTGTCCGCACCCTCTGCAGCCCTGCACCCGCACCGTGGGGCTTCCTTCAACCCCCCTCCCTCTGCCCCCAGGAGGGCGGAGGGGCCCGAGCTCACAGGCCTCCCCGCAGCTGACTCTAGGTGCCCCATCCTTGGGATGGGTGACGAATGCCCGGTTATGTGGTTGAATGTCACTTGGTTTCTTTCTTCACATAAAGGAGAACGAAACCCCTCCTGTCTTGTTTTCCAGATTCCCAACTTCCAGATACTGTTTGTGTCCACGTTTGCTGTCACCACGACGTGTTTGATCTGGTTTGGATGCAAACTTGTACTGAACCCGTCAGCAGTAGATGTGAGTCCCTGGAAAGCCACGTGGGTCCTCCCGGGGTCACAGGAGCCGAGGGCTCTGGTTCCACTGGGTCTGCTGAGCTCTGTGGGCTCGGAGCTGGCGTTAGTGAGCTATCTGCCGGGTAGTTACACTGGAGATGTGTATCGTAGCTCTTGAGTTTGAGAATTTCATTTAGGCTTCCGAAGAAAAGAATTGTCTTTAACGCTTTCACGGATTTCAGCGGACGAATTCACTGATTTTTGTATCTCTTTCACAACAGTTCTTAAACATTAACAGTAATGTAATAACATCTTTCATCAGATCTGCGATACTGCTGACGTAAGTTGCCCTGTTACTTTATGTTCCGTTAAGAAAAATGGAAGAGTCTTGTCATTTAGATTACAGTGCAGCAGAGAAAACATCTCTAGGACACAGGATCTGATCAGAGATACCTCTGCTCTGTGTTCAACACGTTTTCTTTAAGATCGGGAAGAGGAGGTGGTGGCCCGAGGACGTCTCAGCCAGGTGTGTTAGGGCATGCAAAACGGACAGACATGCGGATCTGAAAGGAGCACCTGTGCTGCCATCTTCTGCAGAAGAGACGATTTTCTCCTTTCTTGACGTTTGCATCATTAAGCCCATGTAGCATGGTTGCTGGATGTGAAAATCAATGTAAAACAGTTGTTTGTGCCAGAACCAGAGGTTTTGGAAAATGTTATTTAATTACAGATATCATTTTATAAAGTTCCTGGGAATAAACCTAACAAAAAGTCTGGAGACTCTTGTAGGAAATCATAAAGCCTCGCTGAGAATTACAATGCTTCTTTACCAAAGAAACCCTACGCAGAAGTGGGCGCCTGTCCCATGGGTCCAGAGCAAGTGCGCCTGCAGGCAGGACCCAGCAGGTTTAGGTGGTGACCAAGGGCTGGGGTGGAGCCCCCTTGAAGAACATGTTTGGGGACTCACCCGCACCCCACAGCCGTCCCAGCAGGACAGGAGAGCCGCCCCTGACCAGTCGGCCCAGGCAGCCCCACGTGCGTGGCCGTAGCCCCGGCCCGGAGCACAGCCGTGACCAACCTGGGGGGTCCCTGCCCCCAGCCCGCCCACCACGAAGCCGCGGCCAGTCGTCCCGCAGACACAAGGAGCACACTCTGTACGGAAGGGGACGCGTTCTCTTGGAGTGGCCGGCCAGTCCCAGGGTACGTGAGGAGCCTTGGGAGAAAGTGAAGGGCAGCAGGGGACCACGCGGGCGCTCACCAGCAGGAAGCCACAGCGCCAACGCGCAGCTCGGAGGAGCCACACTTGTAATCAGAGGAGGTCAATGAAAGCCACAGGAGATGCCGTTTCCAGCGTCGGCACGGGCGGGAGCCCCGCGTGTTTCCCTCACGTCCGGCAGCTCCTACGCGCTGCTGCAGGCTCTGTGGAAAAGTCTGGAATTTGCAGGTCCTTTTTGAAGAAGTCCATACACTGGGGAGCCCCATGGCACAAACCCTGGAGAGACACGCACGCATGTGACCAGGCGGTGTGTTCCTAGCAGCCCTGTGGATCGTGGCAAAAACTCCAAACCAAAACAGTTAATCCAACGTCCATTACCTAGGGTGGTGCCCCCCAAGTGCACAAAATGGATGAAGAAATTGTGAAAGATGCATGAAGCTTCATGCTCACAGCCTCCTCTTACTGGATGGCCTCCCCTGGAGCTGGACCTGCATCGTCCCCCAACCCAGGCCCCAGCGCCAGAGCCCGCCGTTAGCCAGACCCTCAGGCTCCTGCCACCTCGAAGGTCCAGCCAGGTCACGTGGAGGACACGAAGCTCGGACACCTAAACACGTAGAAGGACCCCAGGACCACGATGTCAGGACCACCGGTGTCCAAACACAAGGTCACAAATGGTGAAACAGGAAACTGCAGCTGCTCCCCTCCCCTGTCTCCCTGTGGAGCCGGGCGCTGGACTTGAACCTCCGCCCTGGGGACAGCCACGCAGGGCTTCGCTGTAGAGTCTCTGCTCCCTCTTTCCCACCTGCCATCCCTGCCTGGGCTGCTGTGTGTCCGCCGTGGGCCCCGCTTTCTTTAGGGAAGGATCCAGCTCCACGGCCTCCGACGCTCCCCTTCCACAACTGGGCCGATGTGGGCACATGCCTTCAGGGTCCTCGTAGGCCGGGGAGGGGCGTGAGTCCACCTGGATTCAGCTAAGCCCAGGACACACCCTCACCGCCGGCGGGAGGCTGCCAGGTCCCATAGCCTTTCCCGCACTTGGCGTCCCCAACAGCCCCCGTTTTCCCGTCTGGTGACAGTGCTGTGGCTTGCTGTTACCTCAGGTCACGCTCTCTGATCACTAGTACTTTTGAGCCCCTCCTCCTGGGTGTTTGCCCTCTTGGGCTTCCTTCCCGTCCTTGGCTTGTCCTAAATCAGGGGTCTCTTCCTGTGAGCCGCAGCACTTGCGGTCACACCGTGTGTCAAGCTCCCCGCGAGCTGCTCGACGCCATGCTTTGTATTGTGGCTTCGTGACTCCAGTTGTCTTCCTTCTTCAAAGCTGACAGCTCCTATTTCAAATATATTTCAGGATAAGTTTATTGAGTTCCTCAAAAAAATACAGCTGGGATTCTATTACGATTACTTGATGTTTACAGAGTAATTTTGTGAGAAGTGACCTCTTTATTGTGTGGAGTCATCCCACTGAGAGCATAGACCGTCTCTCTACTTACTCACATCATCTCTGTCCTTTGTTAGGGTTGGAAAGTTCCGAGTATTCTTGGTTAGATAATCCCTAGATGATTCACAGATGTGTTGCTAGTATGAATGGCGTCTTATTTATTAAATTATATTTTCAGATGGCTTATTGCTAGTGCAGAGAGAGGCTACTGATTTCCATTTTTTCTTTATTTTGAAATATTTGAGACTGGAAAGAATTTGCACAAATAGTACAGAGCATTCCTGTGTATCCTTCATCCAGTTTCCCCCAATGAGAGCATCTTACATGGTCAGATCAGGAGACTGACATTGGCACATGTTAACTTAGACCTTATTCATATTGTACTGGTCTTTTAAAAAGGATTTTTATAAGTGGACTTTGTGTCTGGAAGCTTTGCTGGACTCGTATCCTCCGAGTTTTCTGTAGGTTATGTTGGTTTCTCTATGTAGGTCACCCTATCGTCTGCAAATAACGACAGTTTAAACGCTCCTGTTCAGTCTAACCCTGTTGTTCCTTTCTCTCTATCGCTTTGGCCAGGACTTCTGCTACCGTGGGACTCTCCGGCTTTTTCCTGATTTTAAATAGGTTGTATCTAAAGAGTTTCCAATAAGTTTTTGGTTTTTTTTTAAAATTTATTTTTGGCTGCTTTGGGTCTTTGCTGCTACTCGTGGGCTTCTCATTGCAGTGGCTTCTCTTGTTGTGGAGCACGGGCTCTAGGTGCGCGGGCTTCAGTAGTTGTGGCTCGCGGGCTCTAGAGCGCAGGCTCAGTAGTTGTGGCTCACGGGCTTAGTCGCTCCGCGGCATGTGGGATCTTCATGGACCAGGGATCGAACCTGTGTCCCCTGCATTGGCAGGTGGATTCTTAACCACTGTGCCACCAGGGAAGTCCCCTTTGTCCGGTTTTAGAACCAGGGTTATACTGGTCTCATAAAATGAACGAGGCAGCCCTCATCTCTTTTGTTTTTTGTAAAACCTTGATATGATAAGAAGTCACTGCTTCTAGAAAGTATGGTAGAACTCACCTGTAACATCATCTCCATCCGGGGCTGTTGGTGAGGGGTGGCCTTCCATTATTGGTGTTAAAGTTTTCTGTCTCTTCCTGTGTCGAATTTTGGGTTTTATATTTTTATCAAAAGTTTATCTATATCGTGCAGGTTTTCGAAATTATTAGTTTAGAGTCGTTCATCTTGCTCACCGTTTTTAATTCAAGCCAAATATTTTAGTAATTTCTCCTTTTCGTTCTGAAATGTAATTTATATCTCTATCGTATCTCTTAGTAGTCTTTTCGAAGAACTGGCTTTGCTCCGTTAACCTCACTTTGTATTTCCGCTTGTCAGTCTCTGCCTAGAACCCTGATGAAACAGACATGTGGGATTATCTTAAAAGGTCACACATTTATTATTGGCTTCTAATATCACTACATTAGGGTCAGAATGTACAACCTATAAGGTATTGATTGTCCAGAATTCACCAGGGTTTGTTTTGTGGCCTAATAGATGGTCAATTTTTGTTAGTGTTACACAAATGCTACAAAAGAATGAAAATTCTATGTTTTATTTTGCATGTACAATTCTGTAGATCCAACTTATTAGTTGCACTTGTTTTTAAATGTAGAATTTTAAAAAATCATCATTGAGGGTATATTGAGGCCAAGAGATCAGGAGACGACTGCCACTGCAAAGACAGTTTATCACAGGTCCCAAGAGGAGGGGGCCCCAGGGCCGGTCAGGAGGCAGGGAGAGGGGACACGTGGGCAGGAGCCTTCACTGGGTTTCCGCAGGGAGAGGTGTGAGGCCGGGTGAGCAGGCTCAGACCTGCCAGCGTGAATAATCTCGGGGGGCTCAGGGCGGAGGGGCTGCCCAGGTGATTGGGGCAGGTCGCGGGAGAGGCCCATAGAGGCTCTCGATTGGTTGGTTTTATTTTATTTTATTATTTTTTTGGCCGCGCTGCATGGGATCTTAGTTTCCCGCCCAAGGATTGAACCTGGCCATGGAAGTGAAAGTGCTGAGTCCTAACCACTGGACTGCCAGGAGATTCCCGATTGGTGGGTTTTATATCACACAGTTAAATCAACTTTGTTGGTGTATTGTCCTGTGGATTTAAACACAGGCATGGATTTCCGTAACTGCCAACGGTCAGGACGTGCATCAGCTCCGTAGCCCCCAACCCCCTGGTGTTTTCTCTTCGGGACAATTATGCACAGAGCTGCTATAAACGTGGGCAGGTTTTGGTGTGAACGTAAGTCTTCATCCCTTTAGAGTAAATACCCAGGAGAGACCAACCACCAAGGAAGGTTGAGATCAGGGCAGACTACAACCCGAGGGCCAAATCCAGCCCTTGAGCCAACAATAATTTAAAATCAAAAATCCACCAACCAACAAACAAAAAGACATACGTGAGTCAGAGCTGTGTGCCCGGCATCTGGCTTTGGACAGAGAAGTTGCCGAGACTTTGAAGAGGCGTCTAAGCCCCTTCGTGGGATTGTCCACGCTTACGGGATGAAAGTGAAGAAGCCGGTTTTACAGACGTATGTGTTCTCCTTTGGCAGATCAATTTCAATCTGATTCTGCTGCTTCTGCTGGAGCTTTTCATGGCAGCCACGGTGATCATCTCTGCGCGGTCCAGCGAGGCGCACTGCAGGCAGAAGGTTGGTCCGGGCTGAGGCACGGCTGCACCGCAGACCCGGCTGTGGAGCGCGGGGCCAACGGCCCCAGGGAGGCAAACCTGGGGATGCAGCACCATCTCCTCCGTAGCCTGATCCTGACCAAGTAACACCACCCCCACCCCCCAGGAGTGTTACACGCAGAGGCCAAGTCCGCCTAAAGTATCACCTTGTAAACTAGGACTTCAGCAATCAAACACATTTTCACATGCAACGAGAAGGTCCGTGTTTGAGCTTTTGCGCTGAAGCCTGGAGATCCAGGAGCGTCTTCCAGATGCTCACATTTCAGACCATCACCCGAGCGACGGCCTGGACGGACGGCCACCCCTGTGATGAGGCTTTGTTTCCTTTCAGGGCTCCATCTCCGAGAGCACCAACATTCTGTATGAAGTGACATTTCCTGCTCGGGTCCTGAAATCCTATTCCGTAAGAAAAGCTTTTCTTTCTCCTTATTTTATTTCATTGTGGGGGGAGTACTAGATAAATATGGTGTAGGCGTGTCCCTGGTACATGAACTGTCCTGGTTGACAGTACACCCCCTTTGACTCTCAATGTGTCCATAAATTATATGTTAATTGTGTTTTCACTCGTTTACGTCCGCTCCAAAATTTTTTAGTCTACTCGTTCTATTACTGAAAGATCTGTTAAAAACCTCCCAACCTGTGGGCATTATCAATTTGTCTTTGTAATTCTGTAGCTTTTCACCATAGAGTTTTGGAGCCTGGGTTTTTAGGTACAGGAAAGTTTAGAATTCCTTCCTTCCTTCATTTTGTTTTTTTTTAATCATCACGAGCAACTCTCTTTAGTAATGGCTTCTGCCATAGAACCTATATTGTTAACTACGTCAGTTACCTCTCGGTTAATATTTTCCCAGTGTATCTTCCCCTCTTCCTCCAGCTCTTCCTGTCCTTACATCTGGGCAGTTTCGGTACAGAGTGTTGGTGCCGTTTGAATTGAGCTGGTTCACTCAGAGCGCAATTCCTGACACTTTCATATTTATTTCTCCATCTTTTTGCTTCCTATTTTCTATGCCTTTTCCCACCTTCCTTTGAATGGGCAGGAGCTTCTTCCTTCCCTTTCCCACGAATTTGGGTTGGAAATATGCGTTTTCGATATTCCCTTGGAGGTTATCCTCAGTGTCTCAGCACGGGGCGCCCTGATGCTCTGCCCTGAACTCACGGGACCCTCCGCACCCCGGCCCCCTTCCAGGGACCCCGGGGAGCCTGCCCGTTCCCCTGGGTGACACTCTCTGCCCCCAGGTCATCGAGGTGATCGCCGGTGTCTCCGCCATCCTTGGAGGGGTCATCGCTCTGAATGTGGATGACGCCATCTCAGGCCCGCACCTTTCGGTGACGTTCTTTTGGATCTTAGTGGCCGTGAGTACACCCTGGGTGGCCCTCATCAGTGTGGCCGACCTTTGAGCTCGGTTTTGGGGCAGTCAGGCTGGAAAGCAGCGGGAGGAGGGGCGGGGGTGGGGAGTGGGCGCTGGTGGGCCGAGCAAGATGCTTCCCAGGTCCTCGTGGGCCCCAGACCAGGGCGATTTGGGAACCGAGGATTAAATGAGTCGGGATGTTAGCTGGTATTATTATTATTATTTTAAACTGGCTTGAGGATGCCAGTACCTCATACAGATGTATTTTTGTAATCATGATACTATTTACTCCCTCAGATTAGCTATTTTTTTAAAATATAAATTTATTTATTTATTATTGGCTGTGTTGGGGCTTCGTTGCTGCGTATGGGCTCTTCTCTAGTTGCGGCGAGCGGGGGCTACTCATTCATTGCGGTGCGCGGTGGCTTCTCTTGTTGCGGAGCACGGGCTCTAAGTGCGGGCTTCAGTAGTTGTGACTCGCGGGCTCTAGAGCGCAGGCTCAGTAGTTGTGGCGCACGGGCTTAGTTGCTCTGCGGCATGTGGGATCTTCCGGGACCAGGGCTCGAACCCGTGTCCCCGCACTGGCAGGCGGATTCTCATCCACTGTGGCACTGGGGACGTGGTAGCTGCCATTAGTATTTTATAATTTTTGTATTAGTTTCCCTGAAAAGTACTCGTTTTATTATTTTATAACATATGACATTCATATTGTTTTATAATACGTTTTAAAATGTAATACATTTGTATTATTTTACACTGAAGACGACTACCGTAAATGCCTAGCACCATACCTGGTGCTTGGTAAGTGCTTACTGACTACACGGTCACTGTTCTAAACATGGGCCTTTCATCCTTTTATAAGTAAGTCCGAGTTGACTTACGTAATTTAATGTTGTTTAGCGTTTAGCTGAAACGCGGCCCGGGGAACACACGGCCCCCAGGCTTCGGCCCCCCTTTGTGCTGCCGGCTGGGTGTGGGCCACACATCTGCTTGGAGCAGCTGCGATGGGCCCCTGCACACCCGAGTTTCCACGTGTCACGTGATGCCCCCAAACCACAGGCTCCTGTGCTTGGTGCTCCCACACCAAGGGCCTGGGCATTTCCTTTTCCTCTGTGGGCGTGTGGATGGGTAACTGGGGCCCGGACACACCTGGGCCCAGCAGGCTGTGCTGGGCTGGGGCGGCGGACCCCTGGGCGCCTGGACCCCCAGCTGGGGGGCAGGTGGATGGCAGGGGGCTGGGCCCAGCACTCAGCAACCTCGAGGAAGCCCTGTGCTCCCCTGAGCCTCCCTCTGCCCGAATCGTGTAGAACTAAATCAAGCTCCTTAAAATAAGTGGGAAAAGGCATTTATTGATTACAAAGGGACAGGAATGCTGGTCCAACGGAGGAGCCCCCAGTGGTCAAACACGGTGGGCAGGGGCGCGGTGTCTCCAGGGGCCCTGAGTCTGATAGCCCAACCGAGCCCGCCAGCGGCCCCCTGGCGCTCCCTCCAGAAATGCGGCATCGTGAAGGCGGCACCGCTGAGCGTCAGCTGAGGCCTCCCCGTCAACGAGGCCAGCGAACTGACAAGAAACATGAAGCGTGATCATCGACTGGGTCCTGAGCTGGGAACAGACCCAGCTGGACCAGGACATCATCGGGACGATTGCAAGTTGGAACACAGACCCTGCCTCGGACAGAGCTGCTGAGTCTGTGTTACGTTTCCCCGGTGCAGTGCTGAATCGAGACGGAGCGGTAGACACGCACACGAGCGTTTGGGGGCGGGTGCCACACCTGAGAGAGCAGGTGTGCGGGTTCCAGGCCGCTCTGCCTCTCTTGCACGGATCCTCGGCTCTCCTGGCGACCAGGATGGCCCGAATCAGAACGGGAGGGTACACGTTTGGGATCTGACTTGCTGGGCTCTCATCTCTGAAGCCTTTCTTTTTCCTTTTCTCTTAGTGTTTTCCAAGTGCCATTGCCAGTCATGTGACGGCAGAGTGTCCCAGCAGATCTCTGGTAGGTGAAGCCCGGCCGGGTTCCAGGCACCCGCGGAGCGACCTGCCGGGCTGGGCGGGGTCGGGGGCGAGCATCTGAGGGGCGTCTGCAGGCTGCAGGCTTGAGGGGCCTTGCGACTGTCCGAGGGCTGGGCCATCTGTGGAAGTAAGCAGAAACGGCCCATTTGGCATAAGAGTCGGGAGAGATTCCTGGGACTCAGCAGAGGCGGCGTCCTGTCCGGCTGTGGATGTCAGACAGTGACAGTCGCTAAACCGGCCCAAGTGAGCTTCCGAGCTGGTGCCGAGCTCAGCCGACACCTGGGCCTGCGTGGCCTCTGGGCCAGGCATGGCTCTCCGACGCGGGAGGGCCTTGGGAGGTCGCAGGAGCAGGTCAGAGGGCACTGGGAGGAGGCCATCAAGTCCTAAGTGCTGTGTTATCAACAGAGCAAATTGCGCCTAGGTCGAGAAAACTTGCGAGACACATGGTGAGCTTTGAATTAACGGGCAAATCGAGCACAGAGACTCAGCAGGTGCCCCAGGCTGGACGCAGACACACGCCAGCTCGTAACTCCCGCTGTGTGATTGCCGGGCCGCACCCTCTGTCCAGGCAGTGGCTCCCAGACCCCGACCTCCCACTCTTGTCTGCTTCCCGCCAGGTGGAGGTGCTGATAGCCATCTGCAGCCTCGCGGCCCCGCTGCTGTTCACGGCCTCGGGGTACCTGTCCTTCAGCGTGATGAGAATCATGGATGTCTTTAAAGATTACCCGCCAGACTTCAAGGTGGGTGTTCTTTTATTTTATTTTAAACTCTATAGAAACACGATGCCGCTGAGCGGCGCTGAGCCGCTGCCCACGTCGGGGCAGATGGCCGGAGCTGGCTTTGCACACGGCCTGACGCGCATGGAGCTGGTTCTGCTAACTTGCTTTTCTCCGTGCACTGAGGCATCCGTGCACCCTTCTCTGATTCCCGTTCTGCCCGGCATCGCTCAGCTGCTTCTGTTCTTCTCCTCTGGGCTGCTCTGCCCTGGGCACCCCCCAGACACCCCTCTTCACAGGCGCCTTACATTTTCTCGGCCCTGTTCCCATCCACTTGCATTTAAGAGTCACCGTTTGTCCAGTTTCATGAGAGACCCCATTGGTTCCTGGGTAAACTGAGGAGAGTGAGGGCCTCCCCTCTACGCGGGCTTCTCGGGGGTCCAGCGTCCTCCCCGCAGGCTCGGGTTCCAGGTGAGGTTAGTTTCAGTATAGACAGTGTTTGCCCCCAAATGTTTATCATGAGAAATTTCAAACATGCGGAAGAGTTGAAAGGTTAATGCAGTAAACACTGAGATTCCCTGGTGGTTTACGTGTGTGTCCGCGTGCGTGTTTATGCTGACGGGTGGGTGGAGCGCACACACGGCCATCGTTTTCCAGAAGCATCTGAAAGCGAGTGGCAGAGGTTTGAGGTGACCCTTTGCCCTTAGGTGCTCTGGCATCTCAACAGTAAGGACAGTCTCCTGCACAGCTGAGGTGGCTGACGTGCTAGGTGACAGCACATTGTCCCCTCAGACCATCCCGAGAAGACGCTTCGTGGGCTGAGGTTCTCAGAGCTGTGAGGGTTGCTCAGTCTCTTTGGATCCGGGACAGTTCCCACTTCTCCCCCAGGACACTGACCTTTCGGAGTCCAGGCCAGTTGTCCGGGAGATGGTCCCGCCTGTGGATCTGTTTGCAGTGGCGTCAGCGGGAGCGAGTCCAGGTGCACTGGTGCTGCCATCCTGGCCGGCTTGCAGCGGCTGCCAGGGTGCCTCTCGGAGGGCAGGCGATCCCTCGCAGGACGGAAGTGCCTGTGGGCAGCACTGAGGGCTGCTCGCGGCCTGGGCCACAGGGGAGGCCGGGGCGCTCACAGCTGCGCCTGCCCGAGAACCCCACGGAGGACGTGTGCTCGTCGTTGGCGGCAGAGCGCTGCACCCTTTGTTCTTTGACGCTCAGGGCGACCCCACCCTGGGCTCCCAGATGCCAGCACATCCTCCTCTCCCGTCAGACGCTTGAGATGGCCTGGGCTCACCTGGTCCTGGTCCTGCCGTGTCTCGCCCTCGACCCTGGAGGGGGCCCGTGTACCCATTCCTGTGGGGGCATCATTACTCCTGAGCCCCGTCAGTGGACAGAGCTGAGAAATGTATGTCCACTTAAAGATCCCTGACATCTATTGCTATTTCCAACTCAAATTTTACATTCTAGGGTTTTTTCCCCCTTAACCTCTGTTATTATATACTTGCATCATTTTTCTCTTAGTCCAAAAATCCTGGTAACATTGAATATAGTTACTGCTTAATTTTGCCTGACAGCTCACACGTGTTCACAATTACAGGACCCATTTTCGACCAGCAGCGCACCTGCTGGGTGAGGGACGGCTCGCTGTACTCGGAGGTACGGTCATGTGCTCTGCGAAGGAAGCCCCTTCTGTGAGCGGTCCTGCTACACAGTCAAGTTTAATGGTTTCTCTTTGTATTCAGTTTTAGGCTCTGATGCTTTTTTCCCTCTCAATAGTATTTTTGAATATATAAAACTTTCACGTGGTTCAAGTCAAACCTCCCCGATTCCTTCTGCAGGTAATCTACAGCGCATATTATTATTTTCCTTCTTTCCTACAAAGCAGGTCACTCTAATCGCGCTTCTACACCTTACCTTTTTTTTTTTAAACTTAATTTCTCCTGGGGGCTCCCGTTTTCC
Organism: Phocoena sinus; assembly: GCF_008692025.1. Classification (NCBI taxonomy): domain Eukaryota; kingdom Metazoa; phylum Chordata; class Mammalia; order Artiodactyla; family Phocoenidae; genus Phocoena; species Phocoena sinus. The sequence goes on from NC_045772.1 coordinate 618,726, forward strand.
CTCCCACCAACGGTATGAGGGCACCTGCTTCTCCGGAGCTGGGGAGCGTTGCCACGCTGGGCTTTGTAACACAGGTGAGAGACAGGGCCTCGG